>NC_133653.1:15908882-16281362 GCF_009905375.1 Apium graveolens
AGAAAGAAAAGAAAGAAAGAATAAGAAGCAGAAGAAGATAAGAAGAAGAAGAAAAAGGAAGAAGCAGAAGAAGAGAAAAAAGAAGAGAACGAAGAATTGAAGATGAGAAGAAGAAGAAGAGATGATGAAGAAAGTGATGGTTTTGAAGATATTGATTGATATGTATTTTGAAATTTAATTGTAATAGTATTGAAGTTTAATGGTGAATTTTCTACATTTTTTCTATTGGTAACTTTTTCTAGTATGAAATAACATCTAATAGGAAATAATGGTTGGGGAAATAACCTCTAGTAGGAAATAATTGGTTGGAAATAACATTTGGTTGGAAATGTCGGGTAACACATTTCCCAACCTTCTGTTTTAAAACCTACCAAAATGGCGTATTTACAAGCAATTATTGTCCTACCAAAACTAGTAGGAAACGGCTACCACCTATTTCCCACCAATATTGGTAGGAAATGTGAGAAAACTATAATGAAAAGAAAATATTAAATATGAAAATGATTTGATAGATTAAAACTTTTTAAGTGAAATGTCATTATATAGTGAAATAAAACTAGGAAAAAAATTGGGTAAGAAAACTAAGAAATCGTTTCGAAGATTGAGTTAAGTATTTTTCAACTCAAAGTGTCGGGGATGGGTTAGACATTTGGATTTTGTTTAATAATCCAACCTTATAGATGATTAGACATATGAGTTTTATACATATAGTCAAAATATAGAATTTTTAAAAATTAAGCTATTATATATATATAATAGATTAGAAAAAAACTACAAGAAAAATATATTTTTTGTACTGTTCGCCCATGGTTTGTCACATTTCCGTTGATCAAACTCTAAAAACATAAACATCTATTCATTTTAATAGTGAAACTCTAAAAGTTAGTTGATTACACTTATAGTCCCGTATTTTCATTTCTTTTTTGTATAATTATAATTTTTACGAAAATAAAATATTAAATATGAAAATGATTCGATAAATTAAAACTTTTCAAGTGAAATGTCACTTTATAGTGAAATAAACCTAAGAAACAAAATTAGGTAAGAAAACAATTATGACTAAGAAAATCGTTTAAAAAACGGAACGTCCAGATTGTTTGAAGGTTTGGTTAGGTTTTCAACTCAAAGTGTCTCAGATGTTTAGGATTAAACACTTGGATTTTTTTATTTTTATTTTTTAATAATCCAACCTTACGAATGATTAGATACATTAATTTTATACATGTAGTCGAAATATTGAATTTTTAAAAATTAAGCTATTATATTTTTATAATAGATCTATAAAACAAACTTTTAATTCCTACCAAAATTGGTAGGTTTTGCCCAAAAGAGTTGTTTGTCATTTTCCTAGTTGGGTATGTCCTATCAAGTGTGGTATGAAATAGACCTGAAACTTGTAGGAAACGGCAACACCTGAAAATAATAATTAAATTGTTATTTTAACAATTTCATAAAATATTCGATTTTAAATAAAAAATATCCAATTTTGTTAACTAAGATATACTTGTTTGTGTCAATTTTTTTAGAAAAAATAATTTGGCACAATGGCTAGTATCTTTTAAATGATTCTGTGGGGTGTGGGTTCGAATCCCACCTTTTGGTGTTTTCGCCAAATTTTTGGTGAAAAAATTGAATTTACCGCCCATGTCAAAACCCACCAGTTTTGGGATCAAAACCTACCAATATTGGTAGGTTCTGATCAAATAATAAAATATTAAAAAATTAATTGGGGATTAAACACTTATGCCTCACCAACATTATTCTTTCATTGTGAGCAACCACATTTCTTCAACCACATTGTGTACCCTAGTTCATCATCTCTTCTTCATCTCTTCATCATCTCGTCATCATCTCTTCATCTATTTCGATCGGTAAGCTTTCTTCATCTATTTGTTTCTTCATCTATTCATTTATATATTTTACCATTTTGTTATAATTCATTTTTTATTCGATTTTATATGATTATGTGTGTATATGATCATATGTATGCATTATTGTGTATTGGGTATCATCGATTAGATGTTTATTGTGTTTGGGATTTTAACTTTTGCAATTTTGAAGAGTATCGGGTGTTAAACACGGGATTTTATGCTAGATATTGGGGCTTTTGGGCAATGTGCAAGCAATATTTATGGGTTGTGTTTATTATGCATGCTTTAACTATGGGTTGTGCTTAAATGTGTTTATTATGTATGCTTTAACTATGGGTTTTGCTTATATGTGATTTTAAGTCCATCATAATTCATTTTTGATGAAACAATGCTTTGACTATGGGTTTTGTAGTCATTTTTTACTAAACTATATGCTTAAATATGAATTTTGAAGTTTTTTATGTTTATTTAAGTTTACATATTAAGTTTTTTGTATACGTATGATGTTGTAGTGGATTAGTATTGTAATATAGAGTGGATTCACATACACATAACATATAACACATACACATGTGTAGTAGTCCATTGGGGTTGTAGCTTAGGAAGAGCCTAGTCATATATGTTGGCATTTGGATATTTATAATTAAATTGAAATTGTTAAACATTTCATTAGTTCAAGTTAAGTAAATGCAATGATATACTACTACGTGTATTGTCTTGAAGTAGGGTTTTACATAGGATTAGAGTTGGCTCCAGCCATTTCAACTTTATAAGTTAAACTTTGTAAACTATAATCAAGAAACTATATATAGTTGACACTTTCAGACTGCTAATAGTATAGGAAAATCCCACTGATTTATGCAGAGTTTTGTCTAGTCTGATAAGATAAATGCCCAGTTAGTTCTCTGATCAATGAAAATTATGAAATCAAAGCTAATTAGTTAAGAGTAAACACCTGAATCTTTTTGTGTAACTTAATTAATTATGTTTAATATTAATCATGAGTACTCATAAACCTCATATCATTGGTTCTTAAACAAAAAGATAATGCATTAAGTTATGTGTTTAATGCATATCATCCATGAGAATGAACTAGCTAGATCACTGAAACATTTTGATATCTTTTTTTACAGGGTTAATGGCAAAGATTTCTAGGGTAAGAGTCCGGTGACATCTGCAAAGAAAGGCAAAAAAGTTCCAGTGAATAAGAATGGAAAGATCTCTAAGTCTAAGAAAAATGCGAGTTCACGCAAAGGCAAAGGCAAAGTGACGGCAACATCAAAGGCAAAGGCCAAAGCTTTAGTGATATCACAGTCTTATCCCCGGACTCAATAGGAATGTAAGTTAAATAGTCTATTATATTTAGATCTGATTCCAATGGCGAGGACCTTAAGGGATATGAATGTGTTGGTCTTTATGGTAGGTATGTTCAAAATTACTCAATTTGTTAACAATATTTCGGTTCATTTTATTTATAATAATTACAGCGAAGTAAAATGAAAATAGCAACTTCCTATATTGCTTCTTTTCATTTTGAAGTGTCTATAGGATCAGAACTTCTGATACTAGTCACCGTAATAGTTAAACTAAATGCAATCAATTAAGTGTTTGTAAGAAACATACATATCTCGGTCCCAGTCATATCAGATAGAACGTAACAACCTTACTATTGAATGTGAGTGACCAGTAGATTAATAATGCTTAGCACATAGCACCCAACAGTTTATTATAACATGTAAATTACCATCTTTCAATTACCCACTCTTTCCACAATTTTGTTTAATAAAGGATGTGTCTTACAAATGATAAATCTACAACTTACCTATAGAAAAAGAACAAGAAATTGTACTGGAAGTTGTACTGGACTAGTCAAATGATGCATTGGTGATTGACAAAGCGTTTCAAGCTTCTCTGTTCACAAAAATTGCAGAGGCAGGCAAACTCATTGAAGGCCTCTTCGGCTGTGCCAACGATATTGAAGGAGTTGTCAAAAATGGAGAAATTTATGTTGTCCAAAGTAGGCCGCAGATCTAGAATTTATATTATGCTGCTGTCAAGCTTAGGTTACAAAAAACTGATATTTTTCAAATTTTACATATGTTACAATAAAATGGATAAATAAAGAAAATAAGCTCACATGTAAGTTAAGACACAATTAAGGATTACTGTTTTGTTATTTAGTAAAATTATCACACTAATGCTTCTTGTCTATGATTACACAATGATAGGCTATTTGATTCAAACGAATTAAGTGTCGCAAGAGGTAAATTTTATAGTCTTCAATGTTTCTTTTTGCCTTTTTTAATGAGCCCAAACCTCCGAGAATCAGAAGTTAAACTTTTTTGTGTGATTGTCATTTGGAAAAAAATTTTTGGTTTTTAACATCTAATATGTGTTTTTTCCTAATTCTATTTTTTATTAAATTTATTTTAAATTGTAGGAACTTCTTACAAAGAAATCTATACACTACGCCATAAGTGCTCAAATGCTATGCTCTTCTATTGTTGCCTTAGGTCAAAAAAGCGTTGCATTTTCAATAGTGCAACACCAAGGGGTGTTACATCTGCGGCCGTTGCATTAGAGGCCTAATGCAATACTTTTTTGGGGTCTACAACAACACCAACAAGCATTGCCTAATAGATATAATGCAACAGTATATTCATCGAATGCAACACCAAAAAGAGTTGACTCTGACATAAGCTGGATGTAAGACTCCATATGTGGGACCCACGTTAAGGCCATGCCAGCACGTGACACGTGGATGCCACATCAGCAGTGGGCCCCACACAAGCACCATGTTAGCGGTGGGCCCCACTAAAAAATGCAACGTAAGCAGTGGGGCCCACATGCCACGTCAGCATAATTAAAAGCAACACTTTTTATCAACTTTTAGGACAGTATAACATAATTAAAAGAAACGCTTATATAGCTAATGCAACACCACAATATCTGGTAAAAACATTACTATTAATTTAAAATGCAACACCCAAATATCAAATACAACGCTTTAGTTAAAATGTTTGCAAGATAAATTTCATAATTACAGAAGCCCGTGAAAATTATCCTAATAACTATTCAACAATTTCTACTAGCCATCCAAAACATCATCCAACAACCCTATTACAAGTTTCATCGACAAAATACATCCAACAACCCCAACATCATACTAACTACTAAATTCATTACCAGTTCTTCGATGTGTCAAAAAGATACTATTACAATTGTTGCTAGAGCTATTAAAATTGGTGGGGCATCAAATGCCCTTAATGTAAGAAACTGTTCTGCTGGTACTCATCCTCAGACCTGACATTGAAATTCAATGTAAAAACTTACCATTTTATCTCCACAACAAACTCAGTTAGCCACTTCTTTAGATTACAAACTTCCAGATCCTAATAAATAATGCACTCACATTTAACATAGGGAAGGTCTTAGAACATAGGTAAAATGCAACTCAAAGTAAAAAGTACCATGTTTTGAACTCCAACATCATGAAGTTGGGCTTTCTCTGTTATGTTTTGAACTTGCTGATTATCCAGCAACGACTAGCATTAAAAAGGAAAGGAATACATTTTACTATGCATTCTGATAACAAGAAGCAATATTGTAAAAGCTAGGAGTAGTCAGTACCGCATAACCAGTCATGTCCGACTTGAGTCCCAGTAGATCATGTAGGACATCATGTGTCATGCTTTCTGCAGCAGCTAATATTGTTAAATGATGAATCATATGATCTCTACGTAACATCATACATAATAGGGAACTATTTTGGTTTAGGTGCCAAGGAGTTCTCAAAATCCATAGAGACCATTCCAATTGAATTATTTTGATCTGTTTCATGTCTACCAATCACTATAGCCAAACACTCTTTTAATTCTATCACTACCACATTAATGGTTGGCGAGTTAGATGAGTTCCGAGATGCGCATACCAGTGCTAATTCTATTGCTTTCCACATAATATTTACATCATACTTACCTTTAAACCTCGGATCTATAACTTGTTTAATATCACTATTCTTGATAGTAGAGTCAACCCAATCAGTAATGCGAGTCCTGTCTTCATTTCTTAAAATTGCTGGTTGTCCTGTTATCATCTCAACTAGGACAACCCCGAAGCTGAACACATAACTTTTTTCTGTTAGCCTTGCTGAAGTGTAATAACTGTAACAGAAAAAAAAAGAAGTGAATTAACATATAAGCGTGATATTTCTAATTAAATCATAGTTACTGCTGATACCTCACATTCAGTTTACCAGAGAGGTTGTAACTTAAGCAGTAAATTGTAGCTTTGATGAAATTTTGCGACCCTTGCTCAATAATAAAAGGATGTACTAGGAGGAGCAAAACTTATGCTATTAGCGTATATATTAACATTTGCAATGCTTTGTTCTTGCATACTGTTAAGAATTTATTGCATGCATTTATCTGATGCTACCTTTTTATTAAATCAGGACATGAATGTACTGGTTGGACCCAAGAAAGAAAGGCTGAAGGTTAAGGTGGCATTGTCTAATTGTTTGGGATTTATTGGACACAATTCATCAATACTATTTTCTCCTTTACAGTAAATACCCTACAAAATGGCATCGACTTGTCAATACATAATGCCTCATTGGTATGTTTAGAAATCTTAATTATTTTCAAACGACCTACAAATTCATCATCAGAAAAATAAAGCAGTTGGATGTGAAGAGTTAAAAATAAAACAAACAACGGAAGTATGTAAATTCTTGGATAATAAGATTTCGCAGAAATTTTATGTGATTTCACATGGTTCAAATTTGTTATTATGATTATTTTTGACATAATCCATAGGCACTGATGAATCTGCTTATGAAATGCTTACAGGTTACAAGGGGTGTCCATTGTGATCCATTACCATTCAGAAAGAAAAAGTATATGGTCACCAAACCTTATTCCAAGATACAAACAAAGAGAAGATGCTGAGTGTAAAGGTACCCCCATCTGGAGTTAAGTGTATGTTACTATGTTTCAGTAAATGTAGTAAGGTCTTTCTTGTAAATTTAATTGTACTAGGTTTACCTTTGGGCTTTCTTAGGTGTTTTATATGAAAGTTGTAACTTGGGTGTTGTATTCACTTTATGAAACATGATGGACTCCAACTCAATTCATGTGAAATATAGGTAGAAAACATTAAATTAACCTCAGTATCTTTGGCAGCTATCTTTCGCTCTAGAAGCTGCATGCGCTGGAGGCCTTCCAGAAGCCTTGAACTTGAACTTGAACGTTATTGTTGCAAGTAATAACAGATTGTACAACTTTTAATACTGATTTTTAGGTTTCTTAATCTAAACCATGACAATTTTCTAGAACCAGTCATAAGTTCTAAGAACAAAATACGGCAGTTGCAAGGAATACGGACACAAGACATGAGGACTAATATATGCACATTATGATCCTTTATCACACATATATAGAACATGTAGAAAGTGAACAATGCAATACAAATATACAGACAAAGGTGTTTATTCTTGTAAAACTGGGAAAACAAAATGTATTATGAGTGATAATAAAAAAAATGGTTACAATGTTAATAAATAGAAACTGATGCCTAACAAGGTGGCATGAAAACTACTAACAGATATCCACTACTGAGACCTTATTCAAACTTCCTAAAAACTCTCTACTAGTACATGACCAAGTCGTAAATAAAACACTCCACATAATAATTATTAAATAATAACAACTAAAACAAATAAGTTTAGATTAAATCCCAATAATTTCTCCCTTAATCTAAACTTGTCTCATGCAATTCTTCCAGCCCGTATGGCTTATTCGACTGAGCCCGTATGGCTAATAATCTGAGCCCGTATGGCTATTCAACTGAGCCCGTATGGCTAATAATTTGAGCCCATATGGCTATAATAACACTCATTCATCATCCTCGATGACTGCCATATTTACTTCTTGCCTTTTCTTTCTTTCCCGTCGTGATTTGCTACATTCTGATGCATAATATCTCAAGGTGTTACAGTTGTAGCACCTGATCTTACTTTTGTCACGGAAATAACCACCTCTAGTTTTTTGATTCTGAGATGCCAAGAGAAGTTGTTTTCTGTCTGCGCTCTCAGACCTGCCCTTCATCCTCTCCTCATGAGCTTTAAGACGACCCACTAACTCTTCAACCGTCATAGCTTTCATGTCTCCGAACTGTTCGATATTTGAAGCTATCTAGAGAAATTTATCAGGGACTGCACGTAGGATATTTCTCACAATGCTCTAATCCTCCATCACTTCTCCAAGAACCCGTATGTTGGTTGTTATCCCGCTCAGCTTCATACAAAAATCATCAATTTTATCTGTCTCGTTCATGGTAAGAGACTCAAACTCTCCCTTTAACGTTTTTACCTTAGCCTCCTTCACTCGCTCTACTCCTACAGACATGGTTTTAATGGCGTCCCAAGCTTCCTTTGCGGTTTCTTTCTCAGCAATAGTCAGTAGTATTTCTTCTGGAATGCCTTGGTATATCGCTGCGAGAGCTATCTGTACCGTCCTCTCATCAACAACAGTCTTTGCGTCTTCTTCGATTGCACCCCAAACACCTTGAGCCTTCATGAAAACTTTCATTTTCAGGGACCATGTTGTATAGTTACTTTTTGTTAGAATTGGATAGCTTAAACCCACAGAGCCTTCTTTTATCATGGTTATCTCCATGATTATATTTGTGTGTTTGGGTTGATATTTGGGCATACAGCACCTAGAGCTCGGATACCAAATATAGAAACTGAACACTGCAATACAAATATACAGACAAAGGTGGTTATTCTTGTAAAACTGGGAAAACAAAATGTATTATCAGTGATAATAAAAAAGATGGTTACAATGTTAACAAATGGAAACTGATGCCTAACAATGTGGCACGAAAATAGACACAAATACTGACACGACTACTAACACGTATCCACTACTAAGACCTTATTCAAACTTCCTAAAAACTCTCTACTGCTGCATGACCAAGTCATATAAATAAAACACTCCACATAATAATTATTAAATAATAACAACTAAAACAAATAAGTTTAGATAAAATCCCAACGGAACATGTTATTCCTAAACTTGCTAAGTATAATATTACTGTCAAACTTAATAATACCCCTACCTCACAAGTCACTAAAACTCACCATAGGCTTGTCGAAAGTTACTAGCAGCAATAACTTCACTAAAAACAAGCCAAGCCTGTTCTCTGAGTTTTGGCGTCTTTAAAGCAACAATGTCCACAATCCTCTCATACTGCGAGAACAAGGCATACAGAGATCTCTTCAGCTGTGTGAAACTAGTAATATAACTGTGAAAGTTGCTCAACTTAATCATATAATCCAACTCTACATCCTCCAATTACGCAACTATAGAGATATATATAGAGGGGGGGAGAGAGAGCGAGAGAGAGATAGTGTGGGAGAGAGAGGAAAACACCTTCTTTTTTGACTTTCTCATTAAGGTTTTTGATGTAAATAGTTTGATTAGGAGGTATATCTCTTGTAAGCATAGCTGCTGCTAATGCTAATAGAGCAAGAAATCACTGTGTGTGTGCTTGAAAGAGGAAGAAGAAAGACCTGAATGGAAGTAGGAGCCCTAATTTATATTTCAATGTCTCCATAGTTTGTGTCATGGACTTCAATTAGGCTCCGCCCAACCCAAACATTATTGGGCTTCATTACATGGCACGCCCTTCTCTTCCCCTCCTTTTATTATTTTTAGATTTTTTTTTATTTTCAAAATTAAAAATACGATTTAAATATATATTTTTAAATATGTTTAATAAAATAAAATACAATATTTTACATTTTAAATAAATGATTAAAATTTTAAAGTTATTGTATTTATTTTGATAATATATTTATTTTTATAATCTCAAAATAATTTAATATAATGAAACGCTTAAACGAAAAAACTATATTTTGATTAAAATTTTTTTTTTTTGATTTTTTTAATTTTCAAAATTTATAATTTTATAAAAATTCAAAATATGATTTAAACTTATATAAAATGTATGTCAAAATTTGTTAAATTTAATAAAATATTACATTTTATATTTTATGGAAATAATTTACTAAAATATTAAAGTTATTGTATTTTCTTTGATAATATATCTATTTTTATAATCTCAAAAATAATTTAATATAATGCAACGGCTTAAACGTGGTGTTGCACGTCACAACACTAACAATTTTACCAAAATAGTATATTTCTGTTTAATGCAATGCTTTTTGACTAGTGTTGGAGAAGATTAAGCAAAAAAATACGTAACAAAATGCTTTTCTTGGAACACTAAAAAAAAGTATAGCATTTAGGCACTTATGGCGTAGTGTTAGATATATTTGATAATGTCATGACTAATATGATTTGTGTTTAGTTTTCAGATCTTACTTAAGAGGACAAATCAGTACTTAAATGGAAATTAACACTTATACTGAAGTCAGAACTTAAGATATCAGAACTTAAGTTGTTAGAACTTAAGTTATCAGGATATATTTATCAGGAGATAATATCAGGACTTAAGGATACTTTCAGATAAGGAAGGCGGCTGATTGAAAGGAAAGAAGATCAAGACAAACGCAAGAAGATATATGTATGAAGAAGTAATTCTATGAAGAATAGAATACTTGGAATAAAAGATAAATAATTCATATAATTTATGATACAGAATCAAATTCAATATCAATTAGAGATTATCTTGTAATTGTGTAGTATAAAAACAGAGACATAGGGTTTACACTATATGTGTTATCATAATCGAAGTTATTATTTATTGTAACCCTAGCACCTCTCGTGATAATTTGTTCATCACTGAGAGAGGATAGTTCCATATCGTAACAGAGTTTATTGTGTTGAATAAAATCTATTTTATGTTACTTGTGTTCTTATATTCGATTTGATTGTGATAAACACTGTATTCAACCCCCTTCTACAGTGTGTGTGACCTAACAAGTGGTATCAGAGCAATCTGTTAACACACAAATAGTTTAAGATCCAAAAACAATCATGTCTGAAGAAGAACAAACTCCAACCAAGCCCACCAAAACTGAAGAACCTCCAAACACTCAAATCCATAGTCGATATGAGACTATTAGAGTTCCCATACTGAAACCATCTAAATATCCCATATGGAAGGTGAGGATGTCTATATTTCTGGAATCTACTGATCCAGAATACCTTGACAGAATCAATGAAGGACCACACAAGCCAACCAAACTCTCTGTTGTACTTGCAGGTGAACCAGCAAAGTCTGTACCAAAAGAGAAGAGTGATTACACTGCTGATGATATCTCATCAATTGCTAAGGATGCTAAGGTACGACACTTGCTGCATAGTGCTATTGATAATTTAATGTCAAACAGGGTAATTAACTGCAAGACTGCAAAGGAGATATGGGATGCCTTAGAGACAAGGTGCCAGGGAACTGATTCAATTAAGAAAAACAGGAAGACTATACTCACTGAAGAGTATGAACACTTTGACTCAAAGCCCGATGAGTCATTAACTGGTTTATATGATAGATTTGTCAAACTCTTGAATGATTTGTCACCAGTTGACAAGGAATATGATCTTGAAGATTCAAATCTTAAATTCCTGTTAGCTCTTTCTGAATGTTGGGATTTGAAGGCCACCACTATAAGAGACAACTATACTCTTGAAGAAACAACTCTTGAAGAAATTTATGGGATGCTCAAGACTCATAAACTTGAGATGGAACAATGAAGCAAGAGAAATGGAAGAAAGTCAAGGATAGTTGCTCTTAAGGCTGAGGAGGAATTCCCCAAAGCAGCTGCCTCAAGGAAAGGCAAGGGAAAAGCTTTCATCACAAAGTCTGATACTGAATCATCAAGTTATGATACTGATGATGACTCAGAAACTGTAAGCTTACCTCAGATGGATCCTGATGAAGAGATGATGAAGCTGTGTGCTCTTATGGTGAAAGGAATCACAAGGATTGCATACAGGAAATTCAGAAAGGAAAGGAAGTTTTCCAGGAAAGGTGCAAGTTCGGATAAGAAGAGTTTCATAAAATCTAAAGGCAAAGGAGGAAAGTCTGATAGAGGAGATTACATAAATGTCAAATGCTACAACTGTGGTGAGAAAGGCCACATATCTCCTGATTGCAAGAAAATGAGGAGTGACAAAGGAAAGGCTCTTGTCACAAAGAAGAAAAGCTGGACAAACACTTCAGATTCTGAAGGTGAGGTGAACTATGCCTTGATGGCAAATGCTAATAGCAGTTCTGATGCTGCTGAGTTAAAAGTACCTCAAACTACTTATGCCTTTAATACTGATGATATTAATGAGTTGAGAAGATATCTTAAAACCATGTTCATTAGTTATAGGGATCAAACTTTAACTTGTGAAAGATTAACTTCTGAAAATCATGCTTATAAAAAGAGGAATGATTATTTAGAAAAAGAGTTAGTCATGTTACATCAAACTCAGAAAGATAGAGATGATGCTTTCTATGATAGGGATGAAGTACTTAAAATGAATGAATCTCTACAAACTGAGTTAGAAAAGGAAAGAGAGATTATCAGGACTTGGACTAACTCTGGTAAAGCAACTTAGGATATTCTTAGTAGTGGAAACTGGAAAGAAGGCTTAGGTTATGGAGATGATAAGAATGATAAAGGAACTGTAGAGATTGAGCCTATAGTTAAACAAAAGCCAAAGGTAAATCATGTTAAGTTTGTAGCTGTAAAGTCTGATATTGATAAATCAGAAGTTAAAGAGAAATTAACTTCTGACAAACCAAAACAGGGTAAGCCAACTAAAGTAAACATAGGCTTAATGACAAAGAAGCAGCTTAAGCATAAGCTGAAAGATGTTAAGAATGTAAACAAGGTCAAGCCACCTAGGAAAAATAGGAATGGAAAGGAAGGTGTGAACAAAAGTAACAATTATAAGCCTGTTCCTAATGCCCTAAGAAAAATCATGTCATAACTGTGGAAATTATGACCATTCTGGCTTCTTTTTGCAGGAAAAATAAGAACACAAACTCCTTACCTTCAAAGTCAAGAGTTAAGAGACAGTTTGTTAGATATAGGCCACAAAATCCTTGTTTGCATTGTGGTAGTTTATGGCATTCCATTTATACTTGTAAGGAATATCATAGTTTGTACTATGATTATTATCAAATAAAACCTTATTTAAAGAAAGTTAACATTGTTCCTTCTAGTGTAAGTTCTAATGCAAAGTCTGATAGTGTAAATGCTGATAAGAAAAATGTTAACATAAACTCTGATGCTAAATCCGCTGCAAATGTTAACAAACTTAATAAGGCCAAAGGATCCAAGCAAGTCTGGGTCCTGAAAACTAATCATTAGTGGTCTTTGTGATTGCAGGACAACATGAAAAACATCATAGTTCTGGACAGTGGATGTTTAGGACATATGACTTGAAATAAAGCCCTGCTATCAGACTTTGTTGAGAGAGTTGGCCCAAGTGTTTCTTATGGAGATGGCAACATGGGAAAAACTTTGGGATACGGCAATATCAATCTGGGGAATGTCATCATTGAAAAAGTAGCTCTGGTCTCAGGACTTAAACACAATCTGCTCAGTGTTAGTCAAATATGTGACAGAGGTTATCATGCGGATTTCTTTGAAGAACACTGTGAAGTTGTAAAAAAATCTACAGGAAAAGTTGTTCTAAAAGGATAAAAGCATGGTACCATTTATGAAGCCAAGCTTTCAATAAGTATTGATGGTTCTGCAATCTGTCTGTTAAGTAGAGCATCAATTGAAGAAAGCTAGAATTGGCACAAGAAACTCTCTCATTTAAATTTCAATAATATAAATGAACTAATCAAGAAAGATCTTGTGAGAGGTTTGCCAAAATAAGTATTTGCTCCTGATGGCCTTTGTGATTCTTGTCAAAAGGCAAAACAAAGACAATCTTCATTCAAGAGCAAGACTGAATCTTCAATTCTTGAGCCTTATCACCTACTACATGTTGATCTATTTGGTCCAGTGAATGTCATGTATATTGCAAAGAAGAAATATGCTATGGTCATAGTGGATGAGTTCACCAGATACACATGGGTGTATTTCTTGCACACAAAAAGTGAAACTGCATCTATTTTGATTGATCATGTCAAGCAACTGGATAAATTGGTCAAAAATTCTATGAAGATCATAAGAAGTGATAATGGCACTGAGTTCAAGAATTTGATCATGGAAGAGTTCTGCAAAGACCATAGAATAAAGCAGGAATTTTCTGCTCCTGGAACTCCACAATAAAATGGAGTTGTTGAAAGATAGAATAGAACTCTTATTGAAGCTGCACGAACTATGCTTGATGAAGTAAAGTTTCCAACCTACTTTTGGGTTGAAGCTGTGCAGAATGGTTGTTTTACTCAGAATGCAATACTCATTAACAAGCATGGAAAAACACCATATGAGATGGTGAAGAAAAAGAAGCCAAATCTGAAGTATTTTCATGTATTTGGATGCAAGTATTTTGTTCTTAAGACTCATCCTGAACAACTATCCAAATTTGATCTAAAAGCTGATGAAGCAATTTTTGTTGGATATCAACTTTCCACAAAAGCCTTCAGAGTCTAAAATTTAAGAATAAGGGTGGTCATGGACTCTATCAATGTCTCTTTTGATGATAAGAAGATTACAGGACTTGAAGATTTCAATGATCATGATCAACTGAGATTTGAGAATGAAGTTTTAAATTCTGATACTATAAATCCTGATAGTCTAAATCCTGATACTGCAAACCTTGATGGATTAAACTCTGATGTTATTGAAACTGTGGTGACTATGCCAAAGGAAGATACACCTGTGTAGGGAGAGCATACTGAAGATACAACCACATCTCAAGAAGCATCAGAACCTACAAAAAGCTCTTCAAGTTCTGATTCATCAAGTTCTAATGGGCCAAGTTCTGATAATTCTGGAAACTCAAATTCTGAAGGATCCGACTCAGAGAGCATAATTTCAGGGGGAGCATTAGAAAATATTGATGAAGACAACATGGATCATGGGGGAGCATCCAGTTCTAGAGAAAATCTTCCATCTGTAAGAAAGTGGACTAAAGCACATACACCTGACTTAATTATTAGAAATCTTCCATCAAATGAATGTCCTTATCACTCTTTTCTCTCTCAGACTGAACCAAAGAAAGTGGAAGAAGCTCTTCAAGATGCTGATTGGGTGCAAGCAATGCAGGAAGAGTTAAATGAATTTGAAAGAAATAAAGTCTGGACCCTAGTGCCAAGACCAAAGAACAGATATGTTGTTGGTACAAAGTGGGTGTTCAGAAACAAAACTAATAGTGATGGTATAATTACAAGGAATAAAGCAAGGCTGGTTGCAAAAGGATATTCTCAACAGGAGGGAATTGATTATGATGAAACATTTGCACCAGTTGCTAGATTGGAAGCCATAAGGATATTTTTGGCTTATACTGCTCACAAAAAGTTTACAGTCTTTCAAATGGATGTAAAAAGTGCTTTTCTTAATGGAGAATTGGAAGAAGAAGTATATGTTGAACAACCTCCAGGTTTTGTAGATTAAAAATTTCCTAATCATGTCTACAGACTTGACAAAGCACTTTATGGCCTTAAGCAAGCTCCAAGAGCATGGTATGATACATTAGCTCAATTTCTTCTGGAATGTGGATTTAACAAAGGGACTATTGACAAAACCCTGTTTTATCTCAATCATGGAAATGACTTACTTTTGGTGCAGATATATGTTGATGATATCATTTTTGGTTCTACAAATAATAGAATTTGTAAAAAGTTTGCCAAGCTGATGCAGTCAAGATATTAAATGAGTATTATGGGAGAACTTAGCTATTTTCTGGGCCTTCAAGTCAAGCAGAATGAAGAAAGAACTTTTATTTATCAATCTAAGTATACCAGAAATTTGTTGAAGAAATTTGGAATGCAAGATTGTTCAAGTGCATCCACTCCTATGGCCACTACAACAAAATTGGATAAGGGTACTGGTATATCAGTAGATATTACTGATTACAGAGGTATGATTGACTCATTACTCTATCTAACTATAAGTAGACCTGATATCATGTATGCTACCTGTCTTTGTGCAAGATTTCAAGCAGATCCAAGAGAACCTCACTTAACAGCTGTGAAAAGAATTTTCAAGTACCTTAAGGGTACAGCTGACCTGGGATTGTGGTATCCTAGAGAATCAGACTTTAAGCTAATAGGTTACTCGGATGCAGATTTTGCAGGATGCAAAATTGACAGGAAAAGCACAAGTGGAAGATGCCAATTTCTTGGAGGTAGATTAGTTTCTTGGTTTAGCAAGAAACAGAATACATTACTGCAGGAAGTTGTTGTGCACATATTCTTTGGATGAAGAACCAGTTACTGGATTATGGGTTAGAATTTTCTAAAATTCCTATTTACTGTGATAATCAAAGTGTTATTGCTATGACAGGTAATCCAGTTCAACACTCAATGACAAAACATATCACCATTAGGTACCACTTCATAAGGGAACATGTGGACGAAGGTACAATGAAATTGCATTTTGTTCCAACAGATCAACAACTAGCAGATAGCTTCACAAAACCATTGTGTGAAGCTACTTTTACAAGATTGGTAAATGAACTTGGAATTGTTTCAGGTTCTTTCTCTAAATCTGCTTAGTTCATGTTCCGATACACCGGACTTTATGATCAGTATTTACAGATATTACTATCTTTGTGTATTCTGTGCTTAATTAGAAATTTTCTAAGTGCTGATTGTTGTCTGATGTGAATTTCTAAACTCTGATAGTGATATGACTATTTCTGTGACTATTCAATCCAATGAGGATAACTGTGCTAGATGTTGACCTAGTAGTCTTTAATATACTAAAGATCCCATGTTTGAAGTAATTATTTATGTGGAAATCTTTTAACACAAGCAAATTATGATATTGAGCTTAGTTAAAGTTTACTTTGTGTATCTTGTTACTAAGTCAAAAACTAGAATAGTGCTTCTTATCTGTTAAGTTCTGATGTTGGTAAATCTGATGGATGTACTAATTGCTGATAAGCCTCACTTATGAAAAGAAAAAGAAAAGAAATTAAAATCAGGTACTCCTTTGAGTTCTAGAGTAAAAATGTTTAAGGGAAGACCCAAGTGCATTGCTGGTATTAAGTAATATGCATTAGAAAAGTAACATAAAATTTTCTTGGCGACTTTTCACACTCTATGATTACTGGAGAAAAACTATGATTATAGCATAAATTCTGATAAGTAGTTGTAACTCACTTACACTGAGAAGCCACTATAGAAAGGAATTTTAAAAAGATGCATAAAATGAGCACAAAACAGTTGAGGTGGACTCATGCATGAACTCCTTCTACAGTAGACTTCAGAATAATGATAGATTTTGAGCAAAGTTCTTAGTTATGCCTTACTTCTAAGATGTACTGAAGTGAATCAGACTTTACTCTTTGTCTGATATTTAGCTTATTGCACACACTTACACTCCATATGAATGATGAAAATTATTGTGGTGATAAATGTTAATTTAGATGAACAGTTCAAGTGTCAGTTGCATAAATTCTGAGGATAAGTTCGGATTGAAGTTCTGATGATTAAGTTCTGTGTGTCCATATTAGTATTTGTGTAAAGAATTACAGGAATAAACATTCACTTTTCGAGTTAAGAAGCTATATTCTGATGACTTATAAATTCTGATAATAATCAAGTTCTGATGCTGACGTGGCAGTATTTATTTACTTGGTTAATTTTTGGTCATTACTTGAACTGTCATATTTTCCAGAATATTGGTTTATGAGAGATAAAGCAGTAATAATCATTTATTTAGTGGGAACAGTTTTTTTTAAAACTAAATGTGCAAAGTAATAATTGCTTATTTAACGTGCCCATTAAATTTTGCCTTAACTGCTGCATGTCTGACATGTGTAAAGGTCTGTTCCACTCCTTATTAATTGCTATCACGTGGGGTGTCTAAGTAAAAGAGATAAAAGACTTTTAAATCTTTTATTTTCATTTTTATTCTACTCTCTCTCTTTTCTTATTCTCTCTCATTTTTCTGACGGTTTCTCTACAGACATTTTATCAAACACCTTACAGGCAATTTTATTTCTCACTTATTTCTCATGGCACCCAAGAATTTAATTGTTGATGGAGCTAAGTTTGTACCAAACAACTATGCTGTAATCTTGAACAAGGCTGAAGCTTCATCAGATTTGCACTTTGTGCAAGATTTCTTAGAAAATAGTGAGATTGGGTATGCTTTGACCCAACCTCAAACTATTTCAAGCCAACAAGTTCTGACATTTTGGCGGACTGGGCATTTTGATGATGGTGGTGCTACTGGTACTCCAAGCATCGTATTTGAAGTAAATAATGTTGAACATGTGGTTACTCCTGGAGCAGTTCGCAAAGCTCTTCAATTACCAGAAGGCTATACATTCTCAACAGTGGAGGACCCTGTTCTACAGCAGCTCATGGCAAGTTTGGGCTATGAGAAATGTTTGGGAAAGCTTGGACAATTGGAAAGAGCAAATATCAGGAAGGAATGGAGATTTTTCTTCGATTGTATCACTAAGGCATTCGCCAATAAGTGCTTCAACATTCATGTTATTCCCATCATGAGTCAGCAAATCGGGTATGTTCTTATTCATCAAACTCACTTTAATTTTGCAAGTGTTGTGCTAGGTTTCATAGGGGATAGAATGACAGAGGATAGGAATGTAGTATACTTTGCTAGATTTTGTCATCTTATATATAATTTTTGTTGTGCTGATGAACCCCAACCTACCACTGATTTAATTCCACCCATTAAGATTGCAAAAAGGGCTTTTAGTAATTTTTTAAATGCTGAAAATAAGAAAAAAGTGGTTAGACCCTTATAGATACCTCAGTCTATAAAACAGATTCTGGTAAATGCTGATCCTCAAACCTACACATCTGTTTGCCCTGATGTTCAACCCACCAGCACATCCCAGCCACCACAACAGCCATCAGAACATACCACAACTACACCTCAAACTTCTTAAGCTCAACCTACTCAACCCTCCATCATGACATATTTCAAACCATCACAGACATCTCAACCTTCACCATCAGCACATCCTGTGAGGCCTTCTTCTTTAAAACCTAAGAGGACCAAGACTGTACCTCAGACACAACAGAAGAAAAGGAGGATTGTTCTAAGCGATGAGTCAGACAGTGAGGAACCTGTTGTTATAGAAGCTGAGAAGATCTCTTCTTAGAAAGACACTATAAGTGGGAGTTCTAGGCCTTTCAAAAGGCTTAAAAAACTAAATCCTGATGATAAACCTCCTATAGTGTCTCCACCTTTGAAGAAAATGAAAAAGGAAAGAGCTCACAGGGACACAGTTGAGACATACTCAGAAGATGAGGAAGCAACTAAGGAAGGGGGTCAGGAATCTATGATCCCAATAGAACCAACTGTTATTCAATTACTTCCTTCAACACAACCAGAAACTGCTCAAGATAGATTGCCTACTCCTCCTGTGTCACCTATAATTGAACAAGTACATATTGATGACCCAGGTACAAGTGCCGATATTGATATTCATAACTTGATTGTGCCTGAGGTTTTGTACTTAGAAGCTCCACCAACTCAAATCACTCCACCAACAACACCCATTCTAGATGCTGGATTTAATGAAGATATTCCTACTACACCAATTCTGAATCTGGATGATGAAAATCAGATTTTAGGTGGGCATCAAGGTTTGGCTGTTGATCAGAACTTAGTTGGAGATCAGCACTTAGAGGATGATGTTGAAGCCTCAATAGCCTCTCATACTATTCTTTTATCAGAGGATGTTGATGATGCTGATTCTTTAAGTTCTGATGCTGCTAATGATGAATTTACTGGTGAAGCTGCTGCCAATGTGCATGCTGATGCAGCTGGTCTATCAGGACATGCACCTCAACAAACTCCAAACAAAGTTGAATTAATCAAGAAGTTTGTTAGAGAAGAGGCACCAGTACCTTGGATTAAAAGTCCTAGAGGAAGGGAGTGGACTAAGGAATGGAACAAAGTTGATTTTATTCCTTCTTCAACCATACTTGCTGACAATTTGACCAAAGCTGATGAGATGCTACTCAATGATGATTTTAAGACACAGCTCAGAGTTACTGTACTAAGTACAATGCACCTTCAAGGTCAACAATCTGTAACTCGGGCCAAGGTAGACAAGATCCAAGAATCCATAAATCAGCAAGATATTCTTGTCAAGCTGGACAAGAAAAGGTTTTTCAAACCTACCTTTGACTAAGTTGAGTACACTGAGAAAACTTAGGAGAAGCAACAGGCTCAGATTGATGAAATTTTGAAGAATCAAGCTTCTCATCAAAATTAACTCAATGAGTTCCAATCATCAGTGGAATTGCTTCTCTATCTTCTTTTACCTGCTTATGCCAAAAAGGGGGAGAAAGTAATTAAGCCCAAATACAAAACTGTTAAGACACTGAAGGGAAAGGATGATGAAAAAGATGACCAGGGAAACTCTGGAATGGGTGGAGGTCATGGTCAAGGTAAAGATTTTTCATCAAGCAAAGCTGGAACTAAGAGTCAAAGAATAAGTTATGATACTGGGAGAAGAATAGATTCTGACACTGGTAAAAGGATAAGTTCTGATGAACATCTGGAACTTGATGAGGAAATTTCAAGACAGTTATTTCTGAAAGAAAATCCAGGAATGGACTTTGAGAGTCTAAAGGAAGAAGAAGCTAGACTTAAGGTAGAAAAAGTCAACTGCAAATATGAAGCTTCTATTATTGAAAAGAAACTTCCTAAGGCTAAAGGCATTGTGATAAAAAAAAGAACAAATCCTGAGGCAACTAAAGCCAAATCACAAGTGGAGAAAGATCCAAGGTCCAAGGGCAAAGAAAAAGTTGATGACCCTGTAAAGGTTTATGTGCCTGCTATGGATGAAGAAATATCTGATGAAGATGCTAATCTTACTCTGATTTCAAAGAAGATTTCTTAAACAACCTCTGACATGGCTCCAGTTGTTCAGAGTCAAGATGTAGTAAGTTCTGATATGACACTGAAGCAAGCAACCTCTGACATAGCTCAAGTTGGCTTGATATCAGAAGATAAGTTAAAGGAAACCTCTGACATTGCTCATGTTAAACCCTCAAAGTCACTCCTACCAGGAATCACCAAAGCTAAACAGACTCAACCTTTGAAGACTACAACAAGTGGTTTTGAAGCAAGAATGGTTACAGGAAAAGAAGCAAGAGATAAATCTGGATTGGGTAGTGCTGATGAAAGAAGAATACAGAACACAACCAATGATCTAACTTCTTTAAGTGAACCAGGTGTTGGAGCAACTCCTGAAAGATTGAATCAGCTTGAATTTGTACAGATGGTTTACCATATATTTTTAAAAGAACACATCTTGTTATATTTTATGACTGATGGAAGGGTATACCATATTAGGCAGAATGCTATACCACTGAAGTATTTTGAGGAACTGGAACATGTTCTATTCTTACTTCAAGTGAAGAACAGATTAACAGATGGTGCTGCAAGTTATTTGAAGACTCAAATTCAAAGACAGAAGAAGCTTTACTCTGTAAAGTCTGACAACATATACTGTCCAAAGTACAGAGATCACAAAGTTGATATTGTTGAGATGAAGCCTAACTCTGCCAAGATTATAACTACTTTTCTAGGTTATAAGGCTGTGGAATTCAATCTTGAGTCTGACAAGGCATATTTGATCAAACTAGATCAGGACATAAGAAAAGCTAGAATAAATGATCTCAGGGCTGCTATCTTTCAAATTGGTAAAGATACAGTTGAAGTGAAGAATGCTAAAAGGGGGATGATTAATGAATTGGAATATGCTGAGTGATGTTTGTTAAAGAACTATCTTAGAACAACTCCTGATATAAAAGAGATCAGTAATTGAAGCCAAGTCAAATATCTACAACTACTTAAATTCTGAAGTATATACAGACTGAAGCTGTTATCAGAAGTTAAAGATGGTAAAGCTACAAGGACTGTAAGTTGCAGTTATCTAGTCAAATTCTCATGCATTTGTACTTAATGTTTTTGACATCATCAGATATCTGCTAAACTTGTATATTATGCTAATTTACAAGGTGGGAGAGATTGTTAGATATATTTGATAATGTCATGACTAATATGATTTGTGTTTAGTTTTCAGATCTTACTTAACATGACAAATCAGTAGTTAAGTGGAAATCAACACTTATACTGAAGTCCGAACTTAATATATCAGAACTTAAGTTGAAAGAACTTAAGTTATCAGGAGGCATTTATCAGGAGATAATATCAGGACTTAAGGAGACTTTCAGATAAGGAAGGCGGCTGATTGAAAGGAAAGAAGATCAAGGCAAACGTAAGAAGAGATATGCATGAAGAAGGAATTCTATGAAGAATAGAATTCTTGGAAGAAAAGATAACTAATTGATATATTTTAGGATACAGAATCATATTCAATATCAATTAGAGATTATCTTGTAACTGTGTAGTATATAAATACAGATATAGGGTTTACTCTATATGTGTTATCGTAATCGAAGTTATTATTTATTGTAACCCTAGCAGTTCTCGTGATAATTTGTTCATCACTGAGAGAGGACAGTTCCATATTGTAACAGAGTTTATTGTGTTGAATAAAATTTATTTTCTGTTACTTGTGTTCTTATATTTGATTTGATTGTGATAAACACTGTATTCAACCCCCTTCTACAGTGTGTGTGACCTAACACATAGTGATAGTAGCTATTACAGAAGAGTACAAAATTTTCAAACTCTTCTATCATAGTGGACATCATGTGATTGTATTCAAATGTCATTAGTTTGATCACACGGCACATGTGAAAGTTGTTAGGCACCGTATGACTGCGGTGGATGTGAAATTAAAACTAAATGTTGAAGACATATTAATATTTGTTAGCCAAGCTCGTCAAGTATACTATGCACCAAATATTTCGAATGCGAGATCAACATGATACACAGTTTAAAAACTAAGAGGCAAAAAATTGATGAAAGTGTGTAAAACCATCATTAACTCTTTGTCTGATATTTAGCTTATTGCACACACTTACACTCCATATGAATGATGAAAATTATTGTGGTGATAAATGTTATTGTAGATGAACAGTTCAAGTGTCAGTTGCATAAATTCTGAGGACAAGTTCGGATTGAAGTTCTGATGATTAAGTTCTGTGTGTCCATATCAGTATTTGTGTAAAGAATTACAGGAATAAACATTCACTTTTCGAGTTAAGAAGCCATATTCTGATGACTTATAAATTCTGATAATAATCAAGTTCTGATGCTGACGTGGCAGTATTTATTTACTTGGTTAATTTTTGGTCATTACTTGAACGGTCATATTTTCCAGAATATTGGTTTATGAGAGATAAAGCAGTAATAATCATTTATTTAGTGGGAACAGTTTTTTTTAAAACTAAATGTGCAAAGTAATAATTGCTTATTTAACATGCCCAATAAATTTTGCCTTAACTGCTGCATGTCTGACATGTGTAAATGTCTGTTCCACTCCTTATTAACTGCTGTCACGTGGGGTGTCTAAGTAAAAGAGATAAAAGACTTTTAAATCTTTTATTTTCATATTTATTCTACTCTCTCTCTTTTCTTATTCTCTCTCATTTTTCTGACGGTTTCTCTACAGATATTTTATCAAACACCTTACAGGCAATTTTATTTCTCACTTATTTCTCATGGCACCCAAGAATTTAATTATTCATGGAGCTAAGTTTGTACCAAACAACTATGATGTAATCTTGAACAAGGCTGAAACTCCATCATATTTGCACTTTGTGCAAGATTTCTTAGAAAATAGTGAGATTCGGTATGCTTTGACCCAAGCTCAAACTATTTCAAGCAAACAAGTTCTGACATTTTGGCGGACTGGGCATTTAGATGATGGTGGTGCTACTGGTACTCCAAGCATCGTATTTGAAGTAAATGATGTTGAACATGTGGTTACTCCTGGAGCAGTTCGCAAAGCTCTTCACTCACCAGAAGGCTATACATTCTCAACAGTGTAGGACCCTGTTCTACACCAGCTCATGGCAAGTTTGGGCTATGAGAAAAGTTTGGGAAACCTTGGACAATAGGAAAGAACAAATATTAGGAAGGAATGGTGCTTTTTCTTCGATTGTATCACTAAGGCGTTCGCCAATAAGTGCTCCAACTTTCATGTTATTCCCATCATGAGTCAAGAAACCGGGTATGTTCTTATTCATCAAACTCACTTTAATTTTGCAAGTGTTGTGCTAGGTTTCATAGGGGATAGGATGACAGAGGATAGGAATGTAGTATATTTTGCTAGATTCTGTCATCTTATATATAATTTTTGTTGTGCTGATGAACCCCAACATACCACTGATTTAATTCCACCCTTTAAGCTGACAAAAAGGGCTTTTAATGATTTGTTAAATGCTGAAAATAAGAAAAAAGTGGTTAGACCCTTATAGATACCTCAGTCTATAAAACAGATTCTGGTAAATGCTGATCCTCAAACCTACACATCTGTTTACCCTGATATTCAACCCACCAACACATCCCAGCCACCACAATAACCATCAGAACATACCACAACTACACCTTAAACCTCTCAAGCTCAACCTACTCAAACCCTCCATCAGAATATATTTCAAACCATCACAGACATCTCAACCTTCACCATCAGCACATCCTGTGAGGCCTCCATCTTCAAAACCTAAGAGGACCAAGACTGTACCTCAGACACAACAAAAGAGTAGAAGGATTGTTCTAAGAGATGAGTCAGACAGTGAGGAATCGGTTCCAATATCAGAACCTGTTGTTATAGAAGCTGAGAAGATCTCTTCTTAGAAAGACACTGTAACTGGGAGTTCTAGGCCTTTCAAAAGGCTTAGAAAACTAAATCCTGATGATAAACCTCCTATAGTGTCTCCATCTTTGAAGAAAATGAAAAAGCAAAGAGCTCATAGGGACACAGTTGAGACAGACTCAGTAGATGAGGAAGCAGCTAAGGAAGGGGGTCAGGAATCTATGATCCCAATAGAACCAATTGTTATTGAATTACTTCCTTCAGCACAACCAGAAACTGCTCAAGATAGAGTGCCTACTCCTCCTGTGTCACCTATAATTGAACAAGTACATACTGATGACCCAGGTACAAGTGCTGATATTGATATTCATAAATTGATTGTGCCTGAGGTTTTGTACTTAGAAGCTCCACCAACTCAAATCACTCCACCAACAACACCCATTCTAGATGCTGGATTTAATGAAGATATTCCTACTACACCAATTCTGAATCTGGATGATGAAAATCAGATTTTAGGCGGGCATCAAGGTTTGGCTGTTGCTCAGAACTTAGTTGGAGATCAACACAAAGAGGATGATGTTGAAGCCTCAATAGCCTCTCATACTATTCTTTTATCAGAGGATGCTGATGATGCTGATTCTATAAGTTCTGATGCTGCTAATGATGAATTTACTGGTGAAGCTGCTGCCAATGTAGATGCTGATGCAGCTGGTCTATCAGGACATGCACCTCAACAAACTCCAAACAAAGTTGAATTAATCAAGAAGTTTGTTAGAGAAGAGGCACCAGTACCTTGGATTGAAAGTCCTAGAGGAAGGGAGTCGACTAAGGAATGGAACAAAGTTGATTTTATTCCTTCTTCAACCATACTTGCTGACAACTTGACCAAAGCTGATGAGATACTACTCAATGATGATTTCAAGACACAGCTCAGAGTTACTGCACTAAGTACAATGCACCTTCAAGGTCAACAATCTGTAACTCAGGCCAAGGTAGACAAGATTCAAGAATCCATAAATCAGCAAGATATGCTTGTCAAGCTGGACAAGAAAAGGTTTTTCAAACCTACCTTTGACAAAGTTGAGTACATTGAGAAAACTTAGGAGAAGCAACATGCTCAGATTGATGAAATTTTGAAGAATCAAGCTTCTCATCAAAATCAACTCAATGAGTTTCAATCATCAGTGGAATTGCTTCTCTATCTTCTTTTACCTGCTGATGCCAAAAGGGGGAGAAAGTAATTAAGTCCAAATGCAAAACTGTTAAGACACTGAAGGGAAAGGATGATGAAAAAGATGACCAGGGAAACTCTGGAATGGGTGGAGGTCATGGTCAAGGTAAAGGTTTTTCATCAAGCAAAGCTGGAACTACAAGTCAAAGAATAAGTTCTGATACTGGGAGAAGAATTGATTCTGACACTGGTAAAAGGATAAGTTCTGATGAACATCTGGAACTTGATGAGGAAATTTCAAGACAGTTATTTCTGAAAGAAAATCCAGGAATGGACTTTGAGGGTCTAAAGGAAGAAGAAGCTAGACTTAAGGTAGAAAAAGTCAACTGCAAATATGAAGCTTCTGTTGTTGAAAAGAAACTTCCTAAGGCTAAAGGCATTGTTATAAAAGAAAGGACAAATCATGAGGCAACTAAAGCCAAATCACAAGTGGAGATAGATCCAAGGTCCAAGGGCAAAGAAAAAGTTGATGACCCTGTAAAGGTTTATGTGCCTGCTATGGATGAAGAAATATCTGATGAAGATGCTAATCTTACTCTGATTTCAAAGAAGATTTCTTAAACAACCTCTGACATGGCTCAAGTTGTTCAGAGTCAAGATGTAGTAAGTTCTGATATGACACTGAAGCAAGCAATCTCTGACATAGCTCAAGTTGGCTTGATATCAGAAGATAAATTAAAGGAAACCTCTGACATTGCTCATGTTAAACCTTCAAAGTCACTCCTACCAGGAATCACCAAAGCTAAACAGACTCAACCTTTGAAGACTACAATAAGTGGTTTTGAAGCAAGAGTGGTTACAGGAAAAGAAGCAAAATATAAATCTGGATTGGGTAGTGCTGATGAAAGAAGAATACAGAACACAACCAATGATCCAACTTTTTTAAGTGAATCAGGTGTTGGAGCAACTCCTGAAAGATTGAATCAGCTTGAATTTGTACAGATGGTTTACCATATATTTTTAAAAGAACACATCTTGTTATATTTTATGACTGATGGAAGGGTATACCATATTTGGCAGAATGCTATATGACTGAAGTATTTTGAGGAACTGGAACATGTCATATTCTTACTTCAAGTGAAGAACAGATTAACAGATGGTGCTGCAAATTATTTGAAGACTCAAATTCAAAGACAGAAGAAGCTTTACTCTGTAAAGTCTGACAGCATATACTATCCAAGGTACAGAGATCACAAAGTTGATATTGTTGAAATGAAGCCTAACTCTGCCAAGATTATAACTACTTTTCTAGGTTATAAGGCTGTGGAATTCAATCTTGAGTCTGATAAGGCATATTTGATCAGACGAGATCAGGACATAAGAAAAGCTAGAATAAATGATCTCAGGGCTGCTATCTTTCAAATTGGTGAAGATACAGTTGAAGTGAAGAATGCTAAAAGGAGGATGATTAATGAATTGGATTATGCTGAGAGATGTTTGTTAAAGAACTATCTTAGAAAAACTCCTGATATCAAAGAGATCAGTAATTGAAGCCAAGTCAAAGATCTACAACTACTTAAATTCTGAAGTATATATATACTGAAGCTGTTATCAGAACTTAAAGATGGTAAAGCTACAAGGACTTTAAGTTGTAGTTATCTAGTCAAATTCTCATGCATTTATACTTAATGTTTTTGACATCATCAAATATCTGTTAAACTTGTATATTATGCTAATTTACAAGTTGGGGGAGATTGTTAGATATATTTGGTAATGTCATGACTAATATAATTTGTGTTTAGTTTTCAGGTTTTACTTAACATGACAAATCAGTACTTAACTGGAAATCAGCACTTATACTGAAGTCAGAACTTAAGATATCGGAACTTAAGTTGTCAGAACTTAAGTTATCATGAGACATTTATCAGGAGATAATATCAGGACTTAAGGAGACTTTCATATAAGGAAGACGGTTGATTGAAAGGAAAGAAGATCAAGACAAATGCAAGAAGAGATATGCATGAAGAAGGAATTCTATGAAGAATAGAATTCTTGGATGAAAAGATAACTAATTGATATATTTTAGGATACAGAATCATATTCAATATCAATTAGAGATTATCTTGTAACTGTGTAGTATATAAACACAGACATAGGGTTTACTCTATTTGTGTTATCATA
Organism: Apium graveolens; assembly: GCF_009905375.1. Taxonomy (NCBI): domain Eukaryota; kingdom Viridiplantae; phylum Streptophyta; class Magnoliopsida; order Apiales; family Apiaceae; genus Apium; species Apium graveolens. Next base: position 15,936,911 of record NC_133653.1, read on the forward strand.
ATCGAAGTTATTATTTATTGTAACCCTAGCAATTCTCGTGATAATTTGTTCATCACTGAGAGAGGACAGTTCCATATTGTAACAGAGTTTATTGTATTGAATAAAATCTATTTTCTGTTACTTGTGTTCTTGTATTTGATTTGATTATGATAAACACTGTATTCAACCCCCTTCTATAGTGTGTGTGACCTAACACATAGTGATAGTAGCTATTACAGAAGAGTACAAAATTTTCAAACTCTTCTTTCATAGTGGACATCATGTGATTGTATTCAAATGTCATTAGTTTGATCACACGGCACATGTGAAAGTTGTTAGGCACCATATGATTGCGGTGGATGTGAAATTAAAACTAAATGTCGAAGACATATTTGTATTTGTTAGCCAAGCTCGTCAAGTATACTATGCACCAAATATTTCGAACGCGAGATCAACATGATACACGGTTTAAAAACTAAGAGGCAAAAAATTGATGAAAGTGTGTAAACCCATCATTAACTAAAAAATAAGGAATCAGGGTTCCTATGCGGCGATAAAGTTATGCGGAGATTTCAGCATTTAGGCAGTGATTAAAGCTCATGAAGATGTCTTAAGAAGTTCAAATTGGCACTATGTTTTATGTTTTAGGTGTTTTTTTTTGAATTTTTAAAAAATAGGGTTTATGTATGTGTCATGTCTTCAAAATTAATGAGCGTGTGTTTGATTTCTTTATTTGCTTTGTGTTTTTTTGTAATTTGCATAAATTAGGGTTTATGTATGTGTCGTGTGTTCGAAATTAAGGTTTGTGTATGTATCATGTGTGTTTGTATCTAATTACATATTCCTCGTAAACATTATGACTTTACTCATTTCAGGTACTCTTCAACACTTGTTAATCCCATTTGTTTATTAACAATTACATTAAAGTTTATTGTTTAACTATATATCACTTGTTAGCAAGAAACCTTATGTATCATATTCATATTTATATAATTGTGTTTATTTTATATGTTTTTTAGCGTAATTGAGTTTTAAGCAGGTTTGTTTTCGAAACATAGAAGTCAATTTTTGTAGTATGTTATGAATGTAGGAGGACTTGTAAACTTCATAGCAAAGATCAAAAAAATGCATTGCTCTCAACATATCTATTTTTTATCCAAAAGTGTCCAAAAGTAAAACTACCGGCCATGTTTATGCTTTTAATAGGAATTTTGGTATGTCGAGTTTAATCTCTAGATATGTATTTAGATAATTCTGAAGGGTTCTTATAAGGTTGCACCGTTAACGTTTAGTAATTTTTGTAAAGTTGTTTTCCAGGCCTTATAAGAAAATGGGTGGTAAATTAAAAGCACTACACGCAAAAACTATGTCTTTGTATTGTCATAAATCGAAAGATTATTTGATGTTAATATGCTTTTACCCATCCCATTCTGCTTGATTACTGTTATTCGATACTTACATGAAGTAGAAGGTGTGTGCTTATTACTGATTAGTTGTTTAATGTATAAGTTTAGGTTGTTGGGCTGGTCCTTCATCCAAGAGTAAGAAGAAGAAAGATATGACCAGTGGAAGAAATGGTGCACATAAACTGAATGATGAAGAAAGTCGCGTGATAGAGTATGAGGCAGGAGAAAGCAACAAAACTATTCATTTTGAGAGGAAAGGACGCAGCTGTCGTGAAGGTGACTACCCGAGAAAACCTTCCATTGGTAACACTTATTTTTTTGAAGAATAAAAAAGCGTAAAATTTTATTTCTTCCACAAGTATTTTAAAATTAGTAGTTAGTCCTCGCATTTTTAATTATGTTCTTAATATTTTTTGGAGTTTTATGTAAAATACACACAATAAGACTTTGGGATATGTTGCTCGCATGAAATGGGATGAACGCATGGTGTGGCGAAAGGGAGCAGAACGCAAAGTCTTTCAAGACAAGTGTATCAATAATTTTAAAGTAAGTACACTTGTAAGTAAATTTTAATAGATTTTTAAAGATATAATATTGGTAAAAACTTGAATAACTTTAAATACAGGTGTCACACCCCCACTGATAAATTTTTAATACGTGTTATAATACTATGCATTTCTTGTGGCAGGAGTACTATGTGTATCCAAAGGGAGTTCTTAAAAAAGAAGAGGACTTGGTGGTGAGAGCGCATCTCGCTCGGAACTTCAAGTACTATTATAGTGGGGCGAAACCATATGAAAGAGGTGAGAGGTATAACTAACTTGTAAATTGTTTAATAAGTCTGCTCTTTGGCCTAAGTTTTACGTGAAGATAACATTTGATTATTTATTTTGCATTGACAGAAAATTGTTGAAGAAAGAGGGGCAAAGGGCGAGATGCCTATTTCTAATGAGGAATTTACGAATTATATTTACGACTCTAGTGAACCTGCTGTGATAGAGCTGCATGTATGTATTATGTTTTTCTTTAATGCCCATGTTTAAATTAATTGAAAGTGAAAGTGTTATTACTAATAGAGTCAGTTGTGAAGAATCACGGGTTTAGTTTTTTTCACAAAATTTTGTAAGAAAAGAGAAGGACTTGACAGAATCAGTAGATGTTCCTAGTTAGATCTTCTTGAAGATGCCAAAGTTCCTGACAGAAGTTCAATAAATAGTCTTTTTTTACCCGCATGCGAAGTTATAAATTTTTTCTGGACGAGGAAATCTTATAGCTAGCCTCTGCTACTTTTCCAGACCTAAGTCAGCATTCAAGGGATAGCCTTCATATGCGTATAGCTGCTACTACGCTTGGCCTTATCATTGAAGGAAAATGACAAGATTATCTTAAAGGTAATTTTTTTAATATTTTAATATCATTTAATGCATCTATAAAATTACACTGAGACACTCAACATGAACACTTGGACACTAATAAGTAATTTGATAAATTGTTGAGTGCAAATAACAAAAGTTTTGATAGGCACGTGTCCAAGTGTGACACTCCTGATTTTGGTAATTTAGTGTGCAATTGTTTTTGCAATGTACTTGCTTTTAGTAACAGAAGGCTACCATGATATGTTGGTGTGTTTATAATGATAGATTAGTTTTGATTTAGGTTGGGAAGCATTTGTTTGTGTCTTCATGATTTATTTTTGCAATGTACTTGGTATTAGTACCTGTTTAAGATTCAAGATTTTATGAGCTTCAAAATCAAATAGGTTTAATTTCACGTCGAAAATTTCAAATAAGGTATTTGTACTTTCAAGAGTGGAAGTACTACTTTATTTATTTAATTTTTTTTCTTGAATGTACTATTTTTATTTAAGTACTTTTTGTTAGATTTTTGCACGTTTTCTATCTTCACTGTAAAGATCTCTTCTTGATATGTAAAATAATGTGAGGATTACTTAACTTTCTTTTTTGAAAGTTGAACTTTCTTCTAGCTCACCTGATTTTACTAGAGGAGGAAGCTCCTCAGACTGTGACTATGATGGACGGCACCATTAACAATCAATAAGGTGAAGACATCGACCCTGGTCTAGACCACTTTCCCGTAGTTTAATCGTGGTTAGTTATGAACTGCTTTGGTAGTGAAGATTTTAAATGCTATTTTGTGAACTTTGGGCAATCTTTTTCCTGTTTAGAAATCTTTTGGTACTATTTAACTATTTTATCTATCAGTATCATGTTTGCCATTTTTGTGACTTTGGGATAACTATTCGGTGATATGTGTATGTATTGCCTGACTTATTATGCAATGTAGTTCATTTATTTTATCAAATTTTGTTTGCAATATTAGGAGACTTTTATGGCAAAAAGAAACCAATTTTTTTATTATTTCGACTTATATTAAAATAACATAATCGAGTCAAATAATAAGCTCAAAAAAATCAACTAAACCTGTCGATTTTAATATGCACCATAAATAACAATAAATTTGGCCGTAATTAGATTAAACAAAAAATAGGTGCGCTTCTTTCCAACAAAATTTGCTAATTTTTATATTAAACAAAACTCGGTGCCCTTCGTTTGCAACAAAATAGGGTCATATTAAATTTAACAAAAACCCTGCATTCATCATATTTAATGAAATAAAGTCATATTTATATAACAAAACTGAAAGTTACAACCAAGAACAGTTGTAACTATATTTTAGCTATATTTCAACCGAAATCTGTCATTTTTAAACGTCAAACGACCATCGATTATATTTACGTACCAATAAAAAATGGTCGTATTTAAATTACAACAGAACTCGATGGTATTTGATTTATGACCAAAGAGAGTCATGTTTATTTTTATGAGCGAAAAATTCAATTTTTTTGCTGAAATTTCATATTTCAAATATACTAAATAAGACGGCATCGAAATAAAGTGGTCGTTTAAATCCTGTCATATTTATATCATCATAGTTAGGCGGTCGTATTTTGCTTAATACGACGATTTTTTTAAAATGACTAACTTTGGAAAAACTACTATTTTTGTGGTCTTATTTAATTAAAACCAACCTTAGTTGGTGGGTACTAAAAATGACCGATGTGGTCTAGTCATTTTTTGCCTTGTTTTCTCTAGTGAATGGGATAATAATGCTAACATGATATCTTGTTCACTTTGATAATGTATATAATTAGTATTATTTATTTATCTGAATTATGTTTTCTACTTAAGAGTGGGGAACACATGATACTTGAAATATCAAGTCACGTACAAAATACGAACATTTGCATTTACCATAATTGTGTCATTTTTAAGTGAATCCTTAGTATACAAAATAAATATAAAAAAAATGATAATCACCGAGGTACAAAATCTTTGAGTGATTAATAAAAGAATAGTTATTATACTAAATTTTGTGATTTGGCCATGAACAGATTTAACATATAACCAACTCTGTATCTTTCTGGGCAACGGCAGCTTGCTCACATGGTAATACTGACAAGGCCTTCTCCCTATTCTTCTTCTTCAATTCATCCTCACTATGTTCCTTTTCAATATCTCTTAATTTCTGGAAGAATTGGCTGATTTCCTCGTCACCAAGCTTGCCTTTCTTGAGATCCTCCACCATGTATACGAATGTCTGGCTAAAACGGGTCGTCCAAGACTCTTCATCTGTCTAAGATTGTTAGTCAACTCCAATTCATGAAGGGGTGTTTTTGGCACATGGAACTCGGTCTCCATTTTGTCCCAAAGCAGGCTGAACCTTCCTAGGCCTGCCCCGAGCCCTTCCACTCTTGGACGGAGTTGGATCCTCCTCCTTCTCATCCTCCTTGGGCTTCTCAGTCTTAGCTTTTTTCACAGACGGAGGAGCATTAGGATCCTTCCTCGGACGGCCTCGGCCTCTCGAAGGCCCATCTGCCACAGCAGCTGGAGCAGCAGGAGGAGTTACAGCAGCAACAGGCACTTCAGCAGCATTTGCGTCCTTAACCTTAGGTGGACGGCCCCTGCCCCGCTTTGGTGGGGCACTCGAGCCAGGACGCATATAGTTATTCTTAGCAAACACAAGTTCCTCATCCTCTTTCAGCTTGTTGAGATGTTCAGTGAGAGAATTCATGTGGCCAGCTGGCAGATCCCCGTAGGTCCAATCGATATGTTTCCCTATTGCAGACTTGCTTGAACCATCTTTTTCCTTCAGTGCATCAATTGCTCCCATAATCATCTACACAATTAAACACATAACATTACTACATGCATAAACATCATACTTATTCAAAATCACTACCAAATTTATTTCAAACATTTCAATTTTTTTCTCATATATTTACAGATCAAAAACATTAAATCACACAAACATATATAAATTCAAAAATACTACCAAATTCACCAATTTTAGTGCAAAAATTACAACCTTTTTTGCCTTAATTTACAGATCAAACAACGCTAAACAACGCTAATGCTCCTCCGTCTGTGAAAAAAGCTAAGACTGAGAAGCCCAAGGAGGATGAGAAGGAGGAGGATCCAACTCCGTCGAAGAGTGGAAGGGCTAGGGGCAGGCCTAGGAAGGTTCAGCCTGCTTTCGAGGTAGCCAACAACTATTTGACGGCTTGAACGGTTCTTGTCATTCAAAGCCCTCACAGCTGTCCGTATCATCTAATAACGTATAACAGTAATGTAAATAATAAGCAACTAAATCAGAATATTCCCAAAACTGGAGCTCAGATAGTCAGCTTACCAGCACCATTCGTATTTTAAGATGAGACGATACACACAGTCAGACGGTTCCAAAAGTTCCAGAGGAATTGAACACTCACCTTCATGACAAACTATATATTAGTAGATCCATGTTTAAAAACAAGAGTGTTCACCATAACAATAATCATAAGGCATGTTCTATTTCTAATAGTGTAAATGTAAGCACAACTATCTGCATACAAGATTATTTAAATATTTTATATTCCTAACTTATAAACTAAGAAAAATATAAAGATTTTACTATAAAATATATTTAAAATTATTGAATAAATGTAATATTTGAAAAAAAATATCCTATTTAAGAAGGAGTTAAATGCAACATATATGATTATAATGAAAAAATGAGTAGTGCTACTGATACCAAATTAGATAAGAAAAATTGGTACAAATGACATGGTATTTGGCATTGTTCAGGTGATGATTTCAAATATTGCTATGCCTGGAGTTAATAGTTTATTTGTAACAAATAACATATATCATTTGGATTCATTTTCATACCTTTAGTATTATCCTAATAAAATATTAATAATTTATAAACAAAAAATAAAGAAGTAACTACACGTGTCAATTAACTACCACACACAAATAACACAAATAATGAACTAACAATTTAAGAAACGGGAATTTATAATAGATTTGATTGGTTGGCTTACCTCAATATGTGATTGATTTCATGGAGCATTTTCTTCATTATTTCCTGCAAACAATAATAAATATGCATTGTTGTGCAAATATTTTTGTTCAACCATTGTAATAGTAGTTTTGACTAATTTAGAATAATTCAAAATTTACTAAAAGATCTAATCAAATTAAACCAATTAGCCATTAAAACACCTATAATATTCTTGTGATACATAATTAGGAACGAAAAACAAAAAATGAAAGATCATGTGAGATATCACATTTATATATGGCTACCACCTTACTTACCATTTATGTTGCTGGAACAATTGCTTCCAAACAAGTATCCCTCATCTAAAATAAATTAGATTCATGTATCAAATTGATAAAATGGAATGGATTCTACTAGATCCATATAAGATGGAAGATGTGATTTTATTAAGAAAAAGGTAGAAGAAAATTGACCTCCATGAATCAAGCTAAAACATATACGTGGTAGTACCTTTAGGCTCACCGTGGCCATATAGCCGAGTTCTGTTATATATTGTGAATATTAGACTTTCTCTAGAATTCTAGATCTTTCATTCTTAATGGGCCCTTACAAATTAAACAAGTTAAATAAAGGTAAAAAAACTTAGGCACAAAACATCCAAATTAGTGAAATTATGGGTCCAAAACTATGCCCAAAATATCCACCATATCCAAATTAGGCCCAAAAACTCAGTTTATTTTATAAGTTATAACTGAATTATAAAATTGTCAAAATCTTATTTATAGAAATAAAGGTAGACACAAAATAAAATCAAACGCAATTTAATAAATGATTATATTTTTATTTATTTTGGCTTCAGTTTGAATCCTTTTTCTTTACCTATTTTAAATTAACAAATATTTTTTATTTAAAATTTGTATTAAGCTCAAAATTAGTACAAGGGGACAAATCTATTAAAAATCGTTATGGCCTACAATAAACAAATAATTCAGGGACTTAAAATCTGATACACATGTATATTTTATATTCGAATAATCTAAATTGAATCTCAGTAGATATTGTGAAATATATTAGAAGTCAAAACAAAGAATAAATGGTTATAATAAATTGAATAAAAATTTTAAAGTAAAATTGATCATCATCTTTTATCATTAATTTTTTGATTTTATCATTTTGATAATAGTTTGTAAAAATTATTTCGCCACCTTCTTATGCCCCAGTAAAATTTTCAAAAACTAATTTATAGAACTTTTGAAACCGAATAAATTCATTTTTTTTCTTGGAGTTCCATTTTTTTCTCTAACTACTTCAACTTAGATTTTTTATATAATTTAATGTATTAATTTTTTTACCTATAATACATATTTATGCAAATATTTATTTAAGAAGAAAAAAAATCTCGCACGTTTATAAACTAGTAATATATAATGTATGGTTCGTTCATAAGACACATAAATCTTTTCATAACATAAACTGTGATTCTCTTTATGCAAATTAATTATTTAATACTAAGTCAAATATATTATATCTATTGAGATATGAAATGATCTTGATAAGACCAGTTCATAACACCTCGAGATTTTAGGGGAACCCGTAACTTAACATGTTATCATAACTCAGTTTAGCGAGGGACTGTGGTTAGAGTCCTCGGAACCCCATATATTTAATTTAAATATTTGTTGTTGATATTGATACTGGTCTTGGTTTTAACTGTTATTGACGATCGTAGTGAAAAATATCGTAAGTTTAATAAGGAGATTTAAAGAGTATAACATCATGTTCGTGCCATTCCTGTACCATCTTAAGATTTTAGAAGAAGAACTGGTTTCCTAACATGATATTAGAGCTCAGGATGACCAGAGGAGGACACAGGTTCAACTCTATAGGTTTAACTCCATGTTAACCTCAATATTTTAATTAATTATTGAAAATATTGACATTATACCTTGGTGGGCGTAAATAAATGGGACCAGATCCCCATACGGTAATTGAAAAATGTCTAATATGATGGGCCCATAAATAGGAAAAGACCCCCACCTAGTATTGACCGCATGCTAGGCCAAAAAAGGGACAACACATCTAGTGATCCACTCTTCAAACCCGAATAAATGGGCTTTGGAGTGAAGGGGATGTTGCGATATGAGATATGATCCTAATAAGCCCAATTCCTTACACCTTGAGGATTCAGGATGACTGGTACCTGAACATGGCATCGGAGCTCGATTTAGGGAGAAAGTCAGGTTCGAGTCCTCCAACCCCCGTATATTAATTTTAAATATTTGTTGTTGGTATTTATATTAACTCGGGTCGTCCAATTGCTTTACATTGTATCATACATGCGCCCAACAACCCATTATTCGATCGATATCCTGGTCGAACCTACAAACACACCTTCGCAGGATCCGGGGATTCAAAGAAGCTGATCAAGAGAAGGAAAGAAAACGACCTGACGGGGTCAGCTGATGTTCCTAGTTAGATATTCTTGATGATGCCAAAGGTCCTGGCGGAAGTTCAACGATTGGTGTTTTTTTACCCGCACGCGAAGTTATAAAGGTTTTTCCCGGAATGAGGAAATCAACAAGCTTGCCTTTGCAACTTCTCCAGACCTAAGTCAGCATTCAAGTTATAAATTTTTTTCTAGATAAAAAGATTATCTTAGAGGTATTTTTTTTAAAAAAAAATTAACGGCAATAAATGCATATATAAATTTAAACTTTGACACTCAGCATGAACACTTGGACACTTATCTATAGTATGATAAATTGTCGAGTGCAGATAATAGAAGTTTTGATAGACACATGTCCATGTGTTATACTCCTAGCTCATTTTTGTAATTTAGTGTCCAATTTACTTTGGATTAGATAAGGCTACCATAATATGTTCGTGTGTTTATAATGATAGATTAGTTTAGATTTAGATTGGGTATCATTTGTGTGTGTCATCATGAATTATTTTTGCAATATACTTTCTTTTAGTACCTGTTTTATTATTCAAGATTGTAAAAGCTTTGAAATCAACAAACTAAAGTTCAGTTTCAGAGAAAATTTCAAATTAGGTTTTTTGAACTTTCAAGAGGGCAAGTACTATGTTTATTTATTGTTTTTCTTGAATGTACTATTTTAATTTTAGTACTTTTTGTTAGATTTTTCCCATTTTCTATCTTCACTATATAGATTTTTTCATTTATGACAAATGAACTTTCTTCTATATGACTTCTACTTGATTATTCTACAGGAGGCTCCTCAGACTGTGACTATGATGGACGACACGATCAACGATGAATAAGGTGAAGACATCGACCCTAGTCCAGACCACCTTCCCGTTTAATCCTCGTCAGTTGTGAACTGCCTTTGGTACTGTGAAGATTTTAAATGCGATTTTATGAACTTTGGGCCAACTTGTGCATGTTTAGAAATATTTTGGTACTGTATAACTATTTTAACTATCAGTATCATGTTTTCCATTTTTGTGACTTTCGGATAACTATTTAGTGACAGGTGTATGTATTTCCTGATTTATTTTGGTTGCAATGTTAGGAGAGTTTTATGGCAAGAACTCAACGAATTTTTTTTATTTCGACTTATATTAAAATAAAATAATAAAGTCAAATTAATAAGCTCAAAACAATCAACTAAGCCTGTTGAATTTAATATGCACCATAAATAACAATAAATTTGGCCGTAATTAGATTACACAAAAAATAGGTGCGCTTCATTCCAACAAAATTTGGTAATTTTTATATTAAACGAAAACCGGGTGCATTTCTTTTTCAACAAAATAGGGTCATATTAAATTTAACAAAAACATGCATTCATCATTTTGCATGAAATAGAGTCATATTTATATAACAAAACTCAAAGTTACAACCAATAATAGCTGTAACTACATTTCAATCGAAATCTGTCATTTTTAAATATCAAACAACCATGGATTATATTTACGTACCAATGAAAAATGGTCATATTTAAATTACAACAAAACTCAGTCGTATTTGATTTATGACCAAAGACACTCATGTTTTTTTATGAACCAAAAATTCAATTTTTTGCTGAAAATTTAAATTTCAAATATACTAAATACGATCACATCGAAATAGAGCGGTCGTATTAAGATTGTAATATTTATATCATCATATTTAGAAGGTCGTATTTTGCTAAATATGACGCTTTCTTTAAAATGACTAGCTTCAGAAAAACTACTATTTCTGCTGTCGTATTTAATTAAAACCAACTCTATTAGGTCGGTACAAAAAATGCCCAATGTCGTTTAGTCATTTTTTGCCTTATTATTTGTAGTGAATGGGAAAATAATGGTAAAACGATATCATGTTCATAATGTATATAATGACTATTATTTATTTATCTGAGTTATGGTTTTCACTTAAGAGTGAGGAACACATGAGACTTGAAATATCAAATCACACAAAAAATACAAACATTTCTATTTACCATAACTCCGTGCCATTTTTAAAAGAATCGTTATTATACAAAATAAATATAAAAAATGATAATCAGGGAGGTACAAAAACTTTGAATGATTATTAAAAGAATTATTATTATACAAAATCTTTTGATTTGGCCATGAATAGATTTAACATAAAACCAACCCTGAATCTTCTCGGCAATCGCAGCTTTCTCAGATGGTAATTCAGACAAGGCCTTATCCCTATTCTCCTTCTTCAATTCATCCTCACTATGTTCCTTTTCAATATCTCTTAATTTCTGGAGGAGTTGGATGATTTCCTCATCACCAAGTTTGCCTTCTACAATACTATTTAAGATCTTGCTTCCCCTTTTCTTGTAGTCCTTCTTGAGATCCTCCACCATGTATGCGAATGTTTGGATAAAATGCGTCATCCAAAACTCTTCATCTCTCTAAGATTTTGAGTCAACTCGAATTCATGAAGGGTTGTTTTTGGCACATGGAACTCACTCTCCATGTAACCAACAACCTTTCGACATAGCCGACAACTATTTGACAACTTGAACGGTTCTGGTCATTCAAAGCCCTCACAGTTGTCCTTATCATCTAACAACGTATCAGTAACGTAAATAAATATTCCCAAAACTGGAGCTCAGATAAGCTTACTAGAACCATTCGTATTCTCAAGATGAGAAGATACACACAGTCAGAAGGTTCCAAAAGTTCCAGAGAAAATGAACGCTCACCTTCATGATATTCTATATATTAGTAGATCCATGTTTAAAAACTATAGTGTTCACCATAACAATAATCATAAGGCATGTTTAATTTGTAATAGTATAACTGTAAGCACAACTATCTGCATACAAGATTGTTAGTATCTTCCTGTTTTCCCTCTTCCTACTATAAATATTTTATATTCCTAACTTAAATAAATTAAGAAAAATATAAGGATTTTAATATAAAATATAATTAAAATTATTGAATCAAAGTAATATTTGAAAAAGCATCATATTCAAAAAGAAGTTAAATGCAACAAATATGATTATAAAAAAAATGAGTAGTGCTGCGGATACCAAATTAGATAAGAAAATTTGGTACAAATGACATGGTATTTGGCATTGTTGGCGTGATAATTTTAAATATTGCTATAGGTGAAGTTAATGTAAATAAGGGTTTATCTGTAACAAATAACATATATCATTTGGATTCATTTTCGTACATCTAGTATTATTCTAATAAAATATTAATAATTTATAAACAAAAAATAAACAAGTAACGGTTTAGTACCGTTGTCAATTAACACTACAAGAAATTCGGCTAAATTCGATCGAATTGTTATGGTCGAATTTAGCTAAAGTCGACCGATTTTCGTCTAAAATAGTTATTTTCGACAAACCAGTCGTTGGTCGAACAAAGGCTAGTCGAAAATAAGGGGTGTAGTCGAATTTAGCTAAATTCGACCGTAGTAAATTCGACCGAAGAAATACGACCAACTAATATAAAAACTCATCCCCAAATGTTTTTGGCAAAATTTTAAATATCCGTAAAAAATCAAAAATCCTGCCCAGAAATATTAAATTCGACCAAAACTGGTCGAAATTACTACGCAAAATTCGACCAAATCTGGTCGAAATAAGTATGGTAAATTCGACCAAATTTGGTAGAATTTAGTAAGCGCCAGATTTTAAAAAACAGCAACAGAATGAATTTTGTTGCTCAAAGTTTTTTACTAGATTTTCCATAATGTAATTCATAAAATAGTAAGGAACACAATAGTAATTTTTAGTTACTAATATTAAAATTACATAAAAATGTAATATAAATTTTAAAATACAATAATTTCTATCCTTTAGTAATATATTGAAAATCAAATATTATAAAATTAACTCACCCAAATGATAAACAAATGTAAAAAATATAAAAAAAAACTTAAATTGGTTCATATACATGAACTAATTAATACAAGTCTTATTTTACTTCTAAGTTTTTGGAAATGAATTTGCCGGAGGTGATGGCATAAACTCGGAGGTAATGGAGTTGAACTCGCCGGAATTGTTGTTGTCGCAAAAGACATGCATGTACTTTAACAAGACTAAGACAATTTGTCAACCCTGAGTAAGTTGTATTGTAATCTAAATTTGTATTTTATACTTGTAAGACTTAAAGTCTGTAAAAATGCAAAGGAGCAAACTGTAGTCTTTTTCCTAAAATAGTATCAAGCCTAAGGATGATGAACATCCATCGGAATAGTAGTTTGGCTAGTCGACAGATGACTGCTGTTAGGCACATCCATCGGGTTACAATCACTACTCGACGGATGAGCAATATCCACCGGAATAGAAGAAATGAATGAATTCAAAATAGAGAAGTCAGGAAAGCTACTAGAGAACTCAGGAAGATATCGACAAGCAAAATTGAGGAAATAAAGATTGGAGATATCGACAAGTCATTCCTTCACTAGAAAACTTAGAGTTATCGACAAGTCTACATTCACTAGAGAACTCTGAGTTATTGATAAGTCAAAGTGAAGATGTGAAGACTAGAGATCTCGACAAGCTGAAGACCTCTACTAGCCAAACTCAGTATGTAGTGCTAGAGATCTCGATAAGCCTATGTACTTATCGAGATGTCAAGTGTTCTATTAATTCAAACTGGAGATCTCGAGGTACAGTCTCAAACGAACAATCCAACAGAAGGATTGACAGGTCTACAAAAAGCAGCTTGAAGAGTGTGCAAGATCAATGGCAAAGATTAACTGACAGGGGGAGATTAAAGTAAACACAGGATGCTAAAGATATGTTAAGCCAGAAATGGAAGATTTGCTTTTCTATAAATAGAAATGACAAATGACAATTTAGAAGAGCTAATAGCATGTCTATTATCCACTATATAAACTAGCAGTTAACTGAGTTATAAAGTTAACACTGGTCCTCTAGTTAGATGTAACAATTTAGAGAAAATCTCTTGTATCACTCTCAAGAAGAAACTGAGCTCTTTAACATCAAAGAGCTTAGAAATTTTGTATCAAAACAATCTTAATTTTTAATATAAAAATTAAGTGAATTTTGAAGATCTGTGTTCTTTATTTTCTGTATTTTTAGATTCTGCATGAACAATTTTCTATACAAGATTTAATTTACTTTATTCAACAATTAACTTTCAAGAAAAGCCTAAAATCAGAAAAACACATTCACCCCCCATGTGTGATTCATTAACTAACAACTGGTATTAGAGCAAAATCTGAAAGTAAACAAATTCAAGATCTTGGAAGAATGAATACACAGAAAATCAGTAGCATCAAAATTTCTACCTTTGACAAAGCTAACTACACTCTTTGGTAAAAGAAAATGATGATGTTTATGAGGATGGCCAATCTGCTCCACATAGATCCTCAAGAATGGACCCTTCATTCCTATGGTAAGAGTTGGGGAATCTACAGATGGAAAAATGGTCATACGATCTCATTATGCTCCCAAAGATCCAGCGGAGTATTCCTACCCTGAAAAGGAGAAAGTCTCCCTGGATAGCAGCTTGCAATTGATATTGATTGAGTCACTTGACAAATATTGTTAACTGTGACACTACCAAGCAAATATGGGAGAAGATTGAGATATTCCATGAAGGAACTGAGGAGGTTAGATCTAATCAAAGAAGGATACTGATTTCACAGTATGAGGGTTTCATGACTAAGCCTAAGGAAAACATTACTGATGTGTTTGAAAGATTCAACAAGTTGATAAATGACTTGCAGTTTCATGACAAATACTATGAAGCTAAAGAGGTGAATCTAAAGTTCTTGCTTACTCTCCCTTACCATTTGGAAGAGGAGAATAACTCTCACTACTAGAAAATTGATTTGTAGCATCGGTTAAAATAGACATATTATGTTGGCATTTTGGCGTAGTATATGAAGGCGACACTGTAGGTGTGTACCTTTGGTGTCGATTAAAAGGCGATGCTAAAAACTGATGAAATGCGTCGGTCATTTAAATGACGGACGCCTAAAGTCATTCAAAAGCATTGGTCCTTCAAAAGACCGACACTAAAAGTCAATCAAAGGTGTCGGTTGTTTGAAAGACCGACACTTAAAAGGCATTCAAAAGCGTCGGTTAAATTGTACGTGACGTTTAAAACCAAAGCAAAGGTGTCGTCTGCAAAAATAACCGACACTTAAAACTAAAGCATTGGTGACATCTTCAGAAGTGACCGACACTTAAAACTAAAGCATTGGTGTCAACAACTGACGCATAAAATCATTTTTTTATTAAAAAAGCTATTCAGATCATATAACTGTTGCTACATTAAAATACCACCAGATGCATTATTTATATTAACAACAACTCTGAAATAACAACAAAAAAAAGACTTTGATCTTATTAATATAAAATAAAAAACATTTATTTGGTACAAAAATTAATCACAACTGTTATGCAAATACCATCAACAGAACTAGTTTTTAAACAAAGAACATGTGTGAAACAACCAAAAATTGAAAGATTATTTGTAAAGTTCCCTCAGCAACCTTCCTTTTAGCAAGATCTTCTTTTCATACCCTCTCTTGGAATCACCTTGTCATGCTCTCTCTTAACAGTTTGAAAGCAAACCTTTGATGCATATTTCGGCAAAATCTATCAACTCCTACAATCATCAAAACACCAAAACTATTTGATTCAATGACATTTCAAGTACACTAATTATAAAATATGCCAAATAAAAGAAGAGAAGTTCAAAACATTAAACTACCTCTAGGAACTTAACTATCAAAACATATAAAATGTATTGCAGACCTTCAACATCACTATAATTAGAGAATATCATAATACTCTAAAATAAATGCTAAATTTATTCTAGAGATTTTAAGCCTTGATAAACTCTGGAAAATTATCTCACATTTTCACTGGGATTGGCATTTTGGTGATAGCCTAAAGCGACTTCACATCGTGTTCAAATATCAATAAATTATTTAAATGTAAATCCATGGTCCTTTAGTCACTTGAAAATTGACCCACTTTTGTGTAATTAACTGTCAACATTGTATCCTATATTTAAAAACATGTACGACCAATTAGTACAACAAACCAACACACTACTGAGATTCCATGACATATTACGAAAGTTGTTTAAAGCATTATCATCAAGTACCTGAGGGAATAAAATCTGACCAACAACATATGAAGCCAAAACCAGATTCATCAACCTGCACGCCACAGAACAATAGAGTACATCATATATTTGTAAAACTTTTAAAAGAAAAATTAATCAGTTATTTCATTTAATTGTAAACTTTTTTTAAAAATAAATAATCAGTTATTGTTTTAGTCTCACTCACTATATCCCTCTTTCCAAGGTTTAAGCCCTCAAAGTTCTTCAATATCAAAAATTGTGGCAAAGTAAATCTGTATAACAATGACAACAGTTTCTTTTATAACTAATTGAACATGATTTTGAAACATTAATAGAGTAAAATGAGCTGCATGAGACTATAACCTCAATCTAGAAGTTTATACTGGAATAGAAATTGCACCTGTTCTTGATATCAGCCTTTATTTGTCCCAACCTTAGGGTACAACTGCCTCCAGTTGAGCTACAACATATTCTCCTTCTAGAGCTACATAGTAAATTGTTATCAGTATGACTTATCAAGTGATGAGTTAGAGAAGCAAACAACAAGGAAAACTGTAATATTACATAAAGCTGGAAAAAGTGGATGCCAGGTCCTGTAGAAGCAACCTCTTCCACACTAGATGTGGCCCAGAAAGACAATGACAGCAAAAACAATGCCAATTCATGTCATAGAGTATCTTACAACATTAAATATTCCAGATGTGAAAAAAATATAGCAAACAGGTTATTGATGGATGAGCACACAGAGAGAGGTTCATGTGAAAGCTTACTACTTGACATTTCCCAAAGTATATAACTTATGATGCAAGCTACGATCCATTATTCGACGCGAGTATACTACCTATCATGTTATATGACTTATATCATGAGCATAAATTAGATTCCAAGAATATTAGTGACCACCTATAAAATTAATTGATTGCAGTTACTGGTAAAAAAATTATTCAGTAGACACCAATCATACACGACCAACCAAGTAGAGTGCATATATTTTAGGGCTCTGTAGTCCAGGTGTTGTGAAATTAATTTTTTTTATAAAGCTCACGACCTATGATGCTTCTAAGTTTCTGCTAAGATCTTGTACCTAATAACATTTTCACCATAAGTCATGTGTACCATTTTGGGCCTCTACAGTAATATAAGATTATAGAACTAATTCTGCAGGGGAAATATTTTCTCTTGCTATCAACATCTTTCCAGCCGGACCATCCACCATTTAATAGTTCCTTGAGACATTATTGCTACTTGCTAGTATAGTGAGAATTAAGTATAATAACCGCACGATCTCCCGTTGCCTCATTGTAATTAATTCCCAAAATAAGTTGTGGAAAGTGGATTGTTTTGAACTTAGTATTTTTTTTATTTTAAAATAACAAGAACCCAGACGACTTAGCGAAAAAAAAAACAACCCAGAAGAACAACTTATTTAATAAATTCCAAAAACAAAATTAAAATATATAATTCTGTAGCATTAATCATATATATGGGGTTACACTAAATTTCTCTACAATCAATTAATATTGTCCAATAGTCCCCTATAATACTTTAATAAAATAACAAGTAGAAGGGAAGACCATAAACTTACTCTGTAAAAGCTTGCTTCAGGGGAGACTTATACAACAATGCGTAGTAAGATTCCATCATCATTCAGCACCTGTAGACCGAACCAATAAACTTATAATGCAAATTATATATTGTGAAAATAATAGCAAAAAAACAGACAGGAAGATAGAGTTATACAGAGAGAAGGGGGAAAGGGAGGGAGGGAGGAAGAGTCAGAGAGAGAGTCCGAAAGACAGAAAGGGATTTGATTAATTACAACCAAACTACCAACAACAGTCATAAACACAAATTACACACACACAATCTGCATATACATACATAATAGGAACACTAGTGGAGATCTCAGGCAACAAGTAATCCAACAAAGGCGTTGAGATTAGTCCGAGCGTGAAGTTTTAGTGTTGGATGATTCTTTTTAAGCATCTCTAACAGCCCATATCATCATTGGATTTGGGGTGTTTTGAAAAAACTTTGTATTGGACCATCAGGTGATTCAGGGAGGGACCACTCCTGTTTGGATTTGAACTCCAAATAATGACCCGTACGGGTAGAACTAGGTGATACTACTCTTTCTTCCGGGGTTAAAATTAACCAATTTTCTTATAAATTAAAAATTCTTTTTATATTATTTAAAAAAATTAAGATTATAGATTAAACTAAATTACATTTATTTTTCAATAATATAATTTTTTATTTTGATCAATTATGAATTATTGATAAATTTCAGTCAAATTTCGGTAAATTTAATCAGACAAAAATTAAATATTACAGTTAAAAAGTGACGGAGTGAATATTAATTTATGTAAATATTAAATATTACATATAAAAAATAATTCACATATTCAATTACAATAATTCGGTTAATTCAGTTTTAATTATACCAATATTTAAAAAAAAAACTAACTGAATGTTCTTCGTCAGATAAGGCTCTATTGCAATCGGCAATATCTTATGAAGTAAAACATGGCAATCATGGGTTTTCATTCCTTTCAGCTTGTTACCATCTGTAACACATCGACTAATATTTGAAGCATATCCATCTGGTAGCCTTACACAATTAATAAATTTACAAAACCCCTTGCATTCTTCTTTTATAAAAGTATAACTAGCATGGGGTTTTTCAAATTTATTATTTGCTATCTTTTTCAACCAAAGCTCTTTACGAATATTTAAATCTTGCAAATCTTTACGAGTTTTCAAATTATCTTTAGATTTACCTTTAATGTCCAAAAGTGTGCCAATAATGTTATCACAAACATTCTTTTCTATATGCATCACATCAAGATTGTGGCGCAATAAGAGATTGGACCAATATGGCAAGTCAAACAAAATACTTCTTTTACTCCAATTTAACTCATTTGCTCCACGTTTTCATTTTCTCGACAAATTGTTTGGTGATTTACCAGTTTTACGTACGGGCACTTCCTCCAACTGCTTTAAAATATCTTCACGTGTAAAATTTCTTCGAGGACCACAAAATTCACTAGATCCATCGTATTCTTTGCTCTTTCTCCAAGGATGATCTTTATTTAAATAACAACGATGGCCAGTGAAGCATTGTTTATCAGTTATCCTTCTCGATCTTGTATCTTCTAAACACACTGGACAAGCTAATTTTCCAGCAGTGCTCCACCCAGACAAGTATGCATAACCAGGAAAATCACTAATCGTCCATAATACCGCTGCTTTAAGTTTAAACATACACCCCTTATATGAATCATATGCATCAATCCCCTCCCATAACGGTTTTAGTTATTCAATTAGTGGTTGTAAGAACACATCATAGTCTTTTCCGGGTGACTTAGGACCTGGAATTAATAAGGACATAAGGTAGTTTGTACCATTTGGGGAAGCCCAAGGTGGCATGTTATAAGGAATCAATATCACAGGCCATAAGCTATATGTTGTTGTCATATTAGAAAAAAGGTTGAACCCATCTGATGCCAACCCCATTCTTACACTCCTAGAGTCTGTAGTAAAGTCAGGGTATGCATTATCAAAATGCTTCCATGCCAGCCCATCAGCTGGATGACGTAATATACCAGGATCATTTTTATGTACTTCTTTTTGCCATCGCATATCCTTTGCAGTGTGTTTTGAACTAAACAATCTTTTAAGTTTATCCTTTAATGGGAACCATCTAAGTCGTTTATGTGGGATCTTATTCTATTTATAACGACTAGATTGACACACTGGACAGAATGTAGCATTCGCGTTTGGACCGTAAAAAATAGCACAATCATATTGGCAGACATCAATGAGCTCATATCCTAGACCTATTTCACAAAGAAGCTTCCCTGTCTGGTCATAATTCTCTGGATAAGAATTATGTTCAGGCAAGATCTCTTTTAAAAACTTTAATATATCCTCAAATACTTTATCAGTCATTTTATTTAGCACCTTTATGTTCATTAACCTTACAAGTGCACTTCGAACAGAGATTTTGCATTTATCAAACAAAGGCATATGAAGAGATTTAAATAAAGCATCATACTTGTCATTCACTTTAGATGAAGAATCCTTGATAAGATCACTAGTCGGGCTAACATCGAAATACTTTATATTATTAGCATCATTAAGACCTTCAGCCAAATCGTCTTGTTTATCTCTCGAATCCCAATCTTGATCATCAAAAATCACCTCATCTTCTAGGTCATCAATCTGCTCACCATGATAATACCATATCTTATAAGTACTTAAAAAGCCATGAGTGACCAAGTGTAGCTTTATCACATTGAGGGCTTGTGATTGTTTATTTATACATCGACAACAAGGACATAAAATCATGCCTTTGGAATTCACAAACTTCTCTGCAACACCTATAAATTCAGATACGCCTTTTGTATATTCTTCTGATAACTTATCTCGTATATTTATCCATGAGCGATCCATGTCCTTCCTAATCAAATTTTAACTTATTAGAAAAACTTACTAAATAACAAAGCTAACATACATCATGCACATCATATCCAATTCGCAATATACAACTATATCATATTTTAGTTGCCTCACCTACATGATTTTCACTCCCCAAAGTGCTTCCTGTTTTAAGAACCATGTTTCATGATTTAATATTTGAATTTGGTTCGAAATAAGAACTAGATAATTTGTTTCTTAACAATATTTTCATCAATATTCTTCATAAAATATACCAGAAGTAAAAATACCAATAGGGATAGTTTAATATCTTCCTGGACTTATTTATATAAAATCTCACGAGTATGAAACAAATATACATTTAATCTACAATTAGCCATAGCAAAAGAAAGTTGGAGACATACATAATTGGGAGGAAACATATATATGAGGTATATCATTTTTTTACAATACTTTTCTTTAAACATTCCAAGAATTTGGGATTCAAATTTTGCAGAAGTAAAATTTGTAATTACCCATTAACTAAATTATATTTTCCGATTGCGAATTAGCCATAACAAACATAAATCTACAATTATAACAATAGAATAAAAGAATCAATCAAATTCATATATATAAACATCATCGGTTAATTTACATATATTTGAATTTAGCAAAGGTGTATATACACACCTCTATATGTACGGAGGAGTTCAAGAATATTTACCTAGAACAGATTTGGATGACCAGGGATAAAAGATCAACTTATATCTCTTTCTCTTCTCTTTGAGAAGCCCACTCTCTAACAAATTTTAGATACTTTCGTTCAGAACTCATAAACAATGACATGACCTGAGAAGTTGAAACAGAGAGACGGTTTAAGAATATCTAATAATTATTGTAATATAATGATGTGTCAATACATTTATTTCTGATATTTATTTATAATTGGACTAACACGTAAGATTATAGGGGATGTCCTATTTACACATCAACAATAATTTTTTAAAATAATAGAATAGAATAATATTAATAATGTATAAGTAAGTTACTATCTTTACCAACCAACTTTTATTATTAATTTACAGTTGTTATGTACAACACGCCATTTAGCTACTGATACCCTTTACCAATAAATATTAGTAGGCAAAAGCGAGTTTTAGCTACCAATATTTATTAGGGGATAAATTATTGGTAGATAAATGTCAAATTTCTTGTACTGTGAGAAACAATCTCTTATAACTAATATTTCTTCTATTCCAAGTCCACTTAAATCTATTTCTCAAGTGAACCAAAAATTAAGTGACTTAGCTCAAGAAGCTTTGCTCACAATCCAGACACCTCATTTAGATGGTGAGAGGCTACATGTTGGGGTAGACCTTGATGACACCATCACAAAAATGGCAGACTCATCAATCTTTACTGAAGACTCAATGGATACCTCTAATGCACCTTCATATGCAAAATATTCTTCACAGACTGAAAGGTTTGAGGGTAGTACTCCTCAGAGGAAGCTATCTATATCCTCTCCAATTCAATTGGAGGTTCCTTATGAAGGAACAACTCCCCTCAAAACCCAAGCAGAAATTGCCTCTGCAGTTGAAGTTAGGAGTACACTAGCCCATGATTCTGTCATAGGGGAGGCAAGCATAGCATATTCAAGTGCCAGTGTATTGTAAGACACACAAGGGTCTGATGCTGGTGTACATGGCAGTAACCCAGTCAAATCCCCTCCAATTCAATTAGAGGTTCCCACTACAAGTGGAGGAAAATACACTGTCAAAACCACAGAGCAATTTGTGAGTCAAACTGTGATCTCAGTCACAGAAGTTTCTGTTAACCATCCACCTCTCAACCTTAACAGCCTCACATACTCTCTCAATGGCTACAAGAATCTGTCTCTCAACCAACTTCTGTAGATGATTTACTAGTAAAGCAGATCTCTGGACTGGCTAACATCTCACAACATCTTCTGACTTCAAACATGAGCAACCAAGATTATCAAGCCATCATGCTTGCTTATAATGAAGAGGTTGAGGAGAAAAAGGAGAAAATTGTCAATGATGCTGAGCTAGATAGAAATATGGATGCATGGCTGTCTGAGGACTTTGCCTTAGAGATGAATCAAGTTCTGGCCAGATTTGGAGAAGAGTATGTTACTATTATGGGAAGCAATACAAAGGACTTGAGTCCAGAAGCTGTCTATGATGCCATTACAGATGTATACAAAGCTCAACTTAAAGCATTACATCTGTTTGGTAAGGCTCTTCAAATCAAACTCACTGGCCATGAAGATAGAATCATGAAACTGGTGAATGAGAAAATGGACATGATCATACCATCTTTAGAGAAGATCTCTTCTAAATTCAACCATTTTTCTGAGAAAATGGCTAGGATGGATCTTGCCTATGTTAAGAAGAGAGTCAAAAACCTCAAAATATCCTTCACCAATCTCCATGAAGTGATCCAGAATCAAATTACCCACTCAAATGAGACCAAGATCCAGCTAGATCAACTTCACCAGAGCAGATCTAAGCCCTCAGCTTTGCTAATGGAAGGGATCAAAGAGGCTATAGAAGAACACTTTGGCACATCTAGCAGCTCTTATCAACCCGAATCCACTTCAACAAATCTGCAAATTCAGTCTCTACAGGGTCAAGTCACAACATTGCAAGTCTCCAACTCCTCTCTGGCTCCACAAGTAGAGGCTTTGACATCTCTTGTCAAGAGCCAACAAACAGATATCTAAACTTTGGTGGATTCCCATAAGCATCTTCAAATGCAGAATTCTATAGCTTTAGGAGCCATCATGGGTAAACTCAACATACCACTACCATCTCTGCCTGAACAAGTAAGGCCTGAAATTCCTACTCCCCTTCTCATGCCTGCCAACAAGACAAAGGGGGAGATAGAGGCTAGGTTGGCATAATCAAGGTCATCTCAACATCAAGTTAAGGGTGCTGGAAAGAAAGCTAAAGAAGTTGATCTTGACAAGGAGAGACTTATTAGGTCTGCTGAAGGACCTAGTTTGAGCAGAGAGTTTGAAGAACTACTCAATACCTTAAAAGCTTCTCTCAACAACAATCAATTTTATAAGGTGATCAAGGTCAACAAGGATAACTTTCTGAAAGATAGGATAGTGGTTAATGCAAATAACACAGGGACAGAAAGATATATTCAGGTGTCCCTCAATTGCCTTGCCTCAAGGAGGGCATCTGAGTTAGATATCTTTATCAGGAAAGTTAGAACTATAACTCGTGAAGATACCAAGCTATTAACTGCACTGAAAGATGCTTATGTAGCTGCCTTTCCTGAAGCATATCTACAGCCAAGCAAGGGAATAGCATACATCTGTCCAACCACCAAACAATTCAGGTTTTTCAATATCCCTAAATAATGTGTTAGGAGAAATGAGAAGCTTATCATGATCCTTGGAACTAGCTTAAAAGCTAAGAAAAACAAAAACCATGATGATATGGAAATTATAAAGCTACTAAGGAGATATATGGATAATGAAGAAGTCAACCTTCCCAAAACTCAGTTTAACAATGATGACTTGCATGATGATGAGCACAAGAAGCGTGATCAGAATCCTTCTGGCTTAAATCCGAGTCAGTCTAGTAAACCATCTGGTAGCAAGGGTGGAAAGAAGAAGAAGGAGGATGACAAGAAAGATGAGGAGAAGAAGAGAAGAGGGGAGAGAAAGAGCAGAAAACCTCATGATGATTCAGGAACTCAAACAACCCTAAAAATCCAAATACAACCATCTCAAACCTTAGCTCAACCCACAACATTAACTATCTCTAACATCAAACCTTCCCAAACACCTAAGCCAAAATTTATTTATAGACAAACTACCAACTCCTTCCTAAAAATTGTAATCACCTCAAGCCACACAAATCTCAAGAAAATGACAATCCACATTTAGCTAAACCTTCACTAAAATTCAAGCTCAAATCTGTTGGGAGAAAGCCTAAGAAAGTCAAGCCTGCAAAGGAAGTAGAAATCACTGAAAGGGTCATCTGTAATTGCTTTAAGGAAGCTGATTTTCTACCTCTAAATTGGTGTACCTTAGGTGAAGACCATTTCCAACATCCAGTTGAGGAAATTGTTAAAATATGGACTCTATCTCTGAGAGAAGTTATAGTTTATTTTAATGATGGTACATTTACTCTTTTAGACAAAAAGTTAATGGATTCCTTGACTCCTGCTGAAATTAAGAGAGTGTTAAGTTTATTAAAAGGAAAGGACACTGTCACATGGACTTGTAGATCATCTTTGGCTGAATGGTTGATTGAAAGGGAGGAAATAAAGAAAATAGATAAGGATAAAGCTGAAGAAAGAAGAAGGAGACATGATGAACAAATAAATATGTTTATGAAAAGATCAGAAGAGTTGAAAGCAAAAGGAATGAGCATAATTTCTAAAGATGGTAGGTTTCTAAACATGAAAGTTGGTGAATTCTGAAGATTCAACTTAGAGTATCTGGACCAGGGTTATCCTAAGGGAGAAAGGCAAAAACTTGTGGAAGCTCTAAGTGGAACAGTCGTCATAGAAGAACTTGAAATTCTTGATCACTTGAAGGACAAACTTAGAGAATAAGCAGATATAAAAATTGTTTTTACCTGACTCTTGTAATTATGGAACCTGGTGAATCTTATGTTGAACAAACTGTAATTCTATCAAGCTTTATATTTTAATTTTATCCTTCATTAGTTTTAAACTTGGGGATAGTCTTGTTAACAGGAATGAATTTGTGTTAAGCAATCTTCTCACAAATTGAAGGTGATTGTTGCAAAAGACATGTATGTACTTTAACAAGACTAAGATAATTTGTCAACCCTAAGTAAGTTGTATCATTATCTAAATTTGTATTTTGTACTTATAATACTTAAAGTCTGTAAAAATGCAAAGGAGCTGACTGGAGTCTTTTTCCTAAAACAGTATCAAGCCTAAGGATTCTATCTGGAAAAAGATTAAGAAGATCATGCCTCAGATGAATTTTGAAGAAGCATGGAGTTGAATAAATTTGTTTGGAGAAAAATACCCTAAGTCAAGATCTCTACAAGTTACAGATTTAATGTTACAGAGAAGTCATTTGAGAACTCTAGAATGGCTTATCGAGAGGTTATTTAAGTTTCAGAGAGTGCCAATGGATGAGGAACATACAGCGGAATAGTAGTTTGGCTAGTCGACGGATGACTGCTGTTAGGCACATCCTCGGTTACAATCACTACTCGACGGATGAGCAATATCCACCGGGATAGAAGAAATGAATTAATTCAGAATGGAGAAGTCAGGAAAGCTACTAAAGAACTCAGGAAGTATCGACAAGAAAAATTGAGGAAATGAAGATTGGAGATATCGACAAGTCATTCGTTCACTAGAAAACTTAGAGTTATCGAAGAGTCTACATTCAGTAGAGAACTCTGAGTTATCGATAAGTCAAAGTAAAAATGTGAAGACTAGAGATCTCGACAAGCTGAAGACCTCTACAAGCCAAACACAATATGGAGTTCTAGAGATCTCGATAAGCCTGTATACTTATCAAGATGTCAATTGTTCTATTAATTCAAACTGGAGATCTCGAGGTACAGTATCAAAGTACAGAATTGCAGATTAGTTCAATATCCAAGATAAACAATCAACAAACAATCCAACAGCTGGATTGACAAGTCTACAAAAAGCAGCTTAAAGAGTGTGCAAGATCAATGGCAAAGATTATCTAAAAGAAGGAGATTAAAGTAAACACGGGATGCTAAAGATATGCTAAGCCATAAAATGGAAGATTTGTTTTTCTATAAATAGAAATGACAGGTGACAGTTTAGAAAAGCTAATAGCATGTTTATTATCCACTGTGTAAACTAGCAGTTAACTGAGTTATAAAGTTAACACTGGTCCTCTAGTTAGATGTAACAATTTAGAGAAATTCCCTTATATCACTCTCAAGAAAAAGATGAGCTCTTTAATATAAAAGAGCTTAGAAATTTTGTAGGAAAACAGTCTTAATTTTTAATATAAAAATTAAGTGAGTTTTGAAGATCTGTGTTCTTTATTTTCTGCATGTTTAGATTCTGCATGAACGCTTTTCTATACAAGATTTAATTTACTTTGTTCAACAATTAACTTTCAAGAAAAACCTAAAATCAGAAAAACACATTCACCCCCTCCCCTCTGTGTGATTCATTACCTAACAGTTGTGAAATGGTGAACTCGCCGGAATTGGTGTGAATCGAATGAACTCACCGGAATTGGTTTAAATTAATTCACCATTTGGAGAAATAAATTTAGATGAGATTCGGTATGAGAGATATGTGTGTGTATGTGTGTATGTATATTAATTGGAATATACAAAATATGGATGAGTGTGTATGTAGTTAGAGAGTAAGATTAAGTATGTGTGTAATTTTTTATAAGGGAATGAAATTGAATGAGGAATATAAAGAGAAAGAGATGAGGATGAAAATTGAATGGTTGGGATGAAAGGATTGAGAAATAAATGAATGATCAAGGTTAATTCAAGTTGGCAATCCATCTGCTTTCTTAGAACATCTCCAATACGGGTTGCCAAGCTTATGTGGCATCGCACCCTTGGTTGTCTACCTATTGGAATTGGGAGCTTGCCAAAAGGTTGCTTACCAAGATTGCCAAAATTTGGAAACCCCTTGGAAACTTCATAAATTAGCAAAAAGTCATAAAAAATATCTAAAGTGTATATTACTCAACCCACTTTTATATTAAACTAAATATAAAATTAATATAGAGGGACCACATGGGCAACCTTTAAAGTTGCTTAACCATTGGAGAAATTTTTTAATAAATATTGCCAAGAGTGACATGGATGTGAGAGAAAATTAAAAAATAATATATTTAATGATTTGTCATGGTTTGGCAACTTTGTTAGCAACCTCTATTGGAGATGCTCTTATCAGCCAATAGAAGCGTGACAAATGGCAATTCTAAAATGTGCTAAATTTGACCAATAATGGTCAAATTTACTATTTCACCATTTTTGGTCAAAATTAACAGTTAAATTTGACTAATTTTGGTCAAATTTACACTACGCCATAAGTGCATATAGACAACGGTTTTTATCCAGCGTTGCACGAAAAGCGTTGCATTATCAACAAAATTTTCAGTTTATTGCAACACAGTGGAGAAAGCGTTACAGTACATTGAAGCTATCGTTGCTGATAATTGTTAGTGTTGCGTAGCATGCAACAGTAGAGGTCATAGCGTTGCATTAGATATTTTTTAATAATAAATGCTGACATGGAAAATAAATATGAGGTGGCATGTTTGGGACCCATAGTTGATGATGTGGCAAGCTGACGTGTCATGCCACGTCAACATTTTGGGCCCCATATATGGGACCCACTAGTGACGTGGCATGTTCATGTTTTAATTTTTTAAAATAATTTTTAATTGATCCAACCGTACGGATGTTGTTTCCTACTAGTTTTAGAGATGCGTATTTTTTTTATAAAAAAATAGACTTTATATCACGTGCTTTTATAATAGTCAAACCACTGTACACACGGGTTCCTATTACGTAATCTTGTTCCGGGTGATGATTCTTTTTTTTTATTTATGTTCAATGATTCAACTGTACGAATGATGATACTTACCAAATTGAGAGATGTCTAAATATTTTTTAAAAAATTTAGATTTTATAGCATGTGTTTTTATAATAGTGAAGTTACGGTCAACACGGGTTCATATAACCAAGTCTTGTCCCGAGTGATGATTCTATTTTTTTAAAATTTATGTTCAACGATCCAACTATACTGATGATGATACCTACTAATTTTAGAGATGTCTAAATTTTTTTAAAAAAATTAGATTTTACATCGTGTGCTTTTATAAAAGTCAAATTACGGTCAACACGGGTTCCTATAACCAGGTCTTGTCCCGAGTGATGATTTTATTTTTTTAAAATTTTTGTTCAACGATCCAACCATACTGATGATGATACCTACTAATTTTAGAGATGTCTAAATTTTTTTAAAAAATTTAGATTTTACATCGTGTGTTTTTATAACAGTCAAATTACTGCCAACATGGGTTCTTGTTATCCATTCTTGTCCCGAGTGGTGATTCTATATTTTTAAAATTCTTATTCGACGATCCAACCATACGAATGATGTTACCTACTAATTTTTGAAATGTATACTTTAAAAAAAAGATTTTATATCAAATCGGGAAAACTAGAATAACCCCTAAACTGTACTATGGTCCCGAATAAAGGTTCGATTTTTTAAAAGAAATAAATTTTGACGATCCAACCATACAGATGTTAAAAGCAATTGATTTTAGTGATACCGAATTATTTTTTGAATTTTACAGACGTATTTTGTGAAATTGTATAACAATCAAACTAATTGTATATTATACTTCTCTTATAATATATTGGAAATGAACTAGATATTGTAAAATATATTTGAAGTCAAAACAAAGAATAAATGATTATAATAATTTGAATAAAAATTTTAAAGTAAAATTGATAATCATCTTTTATTCTTAATTTTTGGATTTTATCAATTTGATAATAGTTTTTAAATAATCAAAAAATTAAAAATTATTTAGCCACCTTCTTATGCCATTAAGTGAAATTGTCAAAAACTGCTTTATAGTACTTTTGAAACCTAATAAATTCATTTTTTCCTTGGAGCTCCATTTGTTTCTCTAAATATTTTAACTATGATTTTTTATATAATTACAATATTAATTTTTTTTACTTATAATACCTATTTATGCAAATGTCTATTTAAAAAGAATAATAATCATGCACGTTTATAAACTAGTAATATATAATGTATCGTACCTTCATATGACACATAAATCTTTTGGTAACATAAATGTGATTCTATTTATGCAAACTAATTATTTAAAACTAAGTCAAATATATTATATATGTTGAGATATGAGATGATATTGATAAGCCCAGTTCATAAAATCTCAAAATTTTAGGAGAACCGGTAACTTAACCTTTTATCAGAACTCGGTTTAGGGACGGACTCGGGTTAGAGTCCTCCCACCCCCATATATTTAATTTAAATATTTCTTGTTGATATGGATATTGGTATTGGTTTTAACTTTTATTATCAATTGTAGTAAAAAATATCGTACCTTTAAGAAGGAGTTTAAAAGAGTATAAGATCATGTTCGTGCCTTTCCTCTGCCATCTTAAGGTTTTAGAAGAACCGGTTACTTAACATGATATTATAGCTCAGGATGGCTAGAGGAGAACAACGGTTCAAGTCCATGAGGAGGACACAGGTTCAACTCCATGCATGTTACCCTCAATTTTCTAATTAATTATTAAAAATATTGACATTGTACCTTGGTGGGAAAAAATAAATTGGACCAGATCCCCATCCGGTAAATGTGTACTATGATGGGCCCCTAAATAGGAAAAGATCCACACCTAGTCAATTGACCGCAAGCTAGGCCCAAAAAGGGACAACACATCTAGTGATCCACTCTTCAAATCGGAATAAATGGGGTTTCGACTGAGGAGGATGTTGAGATATGAGATATGATCGTGATAAGCCCAATTCCTAACATCTTGAGGATTCAAGATGATTGGTACCTTAACATGGCATCAGAGCTCGATTTGGGGAGGGACTCAGGTTCGAGTACTACAACCCCCATATATTAAATTTAAATATTTATTGTTGGTATTGATACTAAACTCCGATCGTCCAATTGCTTTACATAGTGTCATACCCAAGCCCAACAACCCATTATACGATCGACATCCTAGTCAAACCTACAAACGCACCTTCGTAGAGCTGCTGGGATCTAGGGATTCAAAGAAGCTGATCAAGAGAAGGAAAGAGAATGACTTGACGGGGTCAGTTGATGTTCTTAGTGAGATCTTCTTGATGATGCCAAAGGTCTTGGCGGAAGTTGAGCAAATGGTGTTTTTTTACCCGCATGCGAAGTTATAAAGTTTTTCTGGATAAGGAAATCAACAAGCTAGCCTCTTTAACTTTTCCAGACCTAAGTCAGCATTCAAGGGATAGCCTTTATTTGCATACTGCTGCCACTCCGCTTGGCCTTATCATGAAAGTAAATGACAAGATTATCTTAGAGGTATTTTTTAAAAAAAATTTGACATCATTAAAAGCATCTATAAATTTAAACATAGACACTCAACATGAACACTTGGACATTTATCTGTAGTTTGATAAATTGTTAAGTGCAAATAATAGATGTTTTGATAGACACGTGTCCACGTGTTACACTCCTAGCTGACTTTGGTAATTTAGTGTGCAATTGACTTTGGTTGAGATAAGGCTACCATAATATGTTCGTGTGTTTATAATGATAGATTATTTTAAATTTAGGTTGGGTATAATTTATGTGTGTCATCATGATATATTTTTGCAATGTACTTGCTTTTAGTTCATGTTTTATTATTCAAGATTTTATGAGCTTCGAGATCAACAAACTAAAGTTCAGTTTAAGGTAGAAAATTTTAAATCAGTTTTTTGTACTTTTAAGAGTTCAAGTACTACTTTGTTTATTTATTATTTTTTCTTGAATGTACTATTTTGATTTTAGTACTTTTTGTTAGATTTTTCCTCATTTTCAATCTTCACTATAAAGATTTGTTCTTGATATGTAAATCAATATGAGGATTACATAACTTTCTTTTATGATAGTTGAACTTTTTTCCTAGCTGACTTCTACCTGATTTTTTCTGCAGCAGCCACCTCTGACTATGACTATGATGGACGTCACCATCAATGATGAATAAGGTGAAGACATCGACCCTGGTCCAGAAAATTTTCCAGTTGTTTAATCCTCGCCAGTTATGAACTGCTTTTGCTACTGTGAAGATTTTAAATGCTATTTTGTGAACTTTGGGCAATCTTTTACCTAGAAAACTTTTGGTACTGTTTAATTATTTTAATTATCAGTATCATGTTTGCCATTTTTGTGAATTTCAGATAACTATTCTGTGACAGGTGTATGTATTGCCAAACTTATTACGCAATGTAGTTCATTGATTTTTGCATATTTTGGTTATAATGTTAGGAGTCTTTTATGGTAAGAAGCGACCAATTTTTTTTTATTTCGACTTATATTAAAATAACATAATCGAGTCAAATTAATAAGCTCAAAACAATCAACTAAGCCTGTCGAATTTAATATGCACCATAAATAACAATAAATTTGGCTGTAATTAGATATACAAAAAATAGGTTGGCTTCTGTCCAACAAAATTTGGTAATTTTAATATTAAACAGAAACCGCATGCCCTTCGTTTTCAATAAAATAAGGTCATTTTAAATTTAACAAAAACATGCATTCATCATTTATATTGAAATATAGTCATATTTATATAACAAAGCTCAAAGTTACAACCAAGAACAGTTGTAACTACATTTAAACTAGATTTCAACCGAAATCTTTCATTTTTAAACGTCAAACATCAAACGACCATCGATTATATTTATGTACCAATGAAAAATGGTCGTATTTATGTTAGATATATTTGTGATGTCATGTCTAATCTGTTTTGTTTAGTCTCAGAAATTACTATCAGAACTTAACTGGAAATCAGAACTTACTGAAGAAAGGAAGTTATCAGAACTTAAGACGTCAGAACTTATATCAGAACTTAAGTGCGGATACACTTTAGGGATGAAAAGTGGCTGATTTACAGGAGAGGATCTGGATTAAACAACTAAAGATATGCATGAAAAATTGGACAGTGATAGGACTGCAGTAGATAATCTCTGATTGATGTATTCTAGGAAACAGAATCATTATCATATCAATTAGGAGATATCTTGTAACTGTGTAATATATAAACACAGATTAGGGTTTAAACTATAAGTGTTTTCATTCACGAGAATATTATTCATTGTAACCCTAGTAGCTTTCAGTGATATCATACATTACTGAGAGAGTAGTTTAACCTACTTTGTAACAGAGTTTATTATATTGAAAAAACTTGATTATTGTTACATAATTTTGTGCTAAGTCGATTTGATTATATAAACTATATTCAACCCCCTTCTATAGTATGTGTGACCTATCAAGTGGAATCAGAGCCTTTCTATTAACACACATACAGTAAGATCCAAATAATAATCATGGGTGATCAATCAAAAACACAAGACCCTCAAGAACCTGCAAAGGTTCAACACATTCAAAACACAAGTAGATATGAAACCATCAGGGTTCCTATGCTCAGGGTATCTGAGTACCCTGTATGGAGTGTGAAGATGGCCATGTTTCTGGAAGCTATAGATCCAGAATATTTAGACATAATTTATGATGGTCCACACAAGCCCAAAAAGCTTTCTATTGTAGTTGGGAATGAGCCACATAAGATGATTCCCAAAGAAAAAAGAGAACTCACCACTGAAGACATCTCTTCACTGGGCAAGGATGAAAAAGTAAGACACTTGCTTCATAGTGCACTTGACAATGTCATGTCAAACTGGGTGATTGGATGTAAGACTCCAGAAGAAATCTGGGATGCATTGGAAGTGATATGTCAAAGAACCAATGCCATAAAAAAGAACAGGAAGACAATACTCACATAGGAATATGAGCACTTTGACTCAAAATCTGATGAGTCACTAACTGATACATATGACAGATTCATAAAGCTGTTGAATGATCTGTCACTAGTGGATAAGGAATATGATCTAGAAGATTCAAATCTGAAATTCATACTAGCTCTTCCTGAAAAGTGGGATTTGAAAGCTACTATAATAAGAGACAACTATGAACTTGTTGATATGTCTCTTGATGAAATCTATGGGATGCTCAAGACTCATGAAGTTGAGATGGAGCAAAGAAAGAAGAGGCATGGAGGGAAGTCTAAGACAGTTGCTTTGAAGACTGAAGAAAAGCCAATTGTCTCTAGGAAGGCAAAAGGAAAAGCTCTCATCATACAGTCTGATTCAGAGTCATCAGATTCTGATGATGATGATTCAGAACCAGAAAATTTATCCGAAGTGGATGTTGATGTAGATATGATGCAACTGTGTGCTCTTATGGTAAAGGGTATCACAAAGATAGGCTACAAGAAATTCAGAAAGGGTTAGAAGTTTCCCAGGAAAGGTGGAAGTTCTGACAAGAAAGGGTTTAGAAAGACTGAAGGCAAAAGAGGAAAGTTTGACAGAGGAGATAACTCAAATGTCAAATGCTATAATTATGGTGAAAGAGGCCACATCTCTCCTGATTGGAAGAAAGGAAAAGGTGATAAAGGCCAGGCACTTATCACAAAGAAGAAAAACTGGGCAGACACTTCAGAATCTGAAGAAGAGGTTAACTATGCCTTAATGGCAAATGCTGATAGCAGTTCTGATGCTGTTGAACTAAAGGTACCTCTATCAAATCTTGATTTTGATACAGAAGATATTACTGAGTTGAGATTATTTCTGAAAAACATTTATATTAGTTATAGAGATCAGACTTTAGAGAATGAAAGATTAAAATCTGAAAATCTAAAGTACAAAAACATAAATAATCTATCTTGAAGAAGAGTTAGTCAAGATGAACACTATTCAGGCACAAAGAGATAATATTGTTTATGTTAAGAATGAATTGCTTAAACAGAATGATTGTCTAAAAACTGAATTAAAAAAGAAAGAGAAATCATCAGGACTTGGACTAACTAAGGCAAGACAACTCAGAATATTCTAAGTAGTGGAAACTGGAAAGAGGGGTTAGGTTATAAAGATGGTAAAACTGAGAAAGGGACTTTGCCAATTAAGCCAATTTCTACAGACTAAAAAGCCAAAGCTAATCCTGTTAAATTTGTTGCAAAAATTGTTGTGTCTGATTCTGAAGAGATGAAAGACTCTAAAACAGAAGTCAAAGAAAAGTCAACTTCTGACAAATTAAAACAGAATAAACCAGCTTTGGTAAACATTGGCTTAATGACAAAGAAGCAGCTTAAGTATAAGCTGAAAGAGATTAAAAATGTGAATAAGGTAAAAGCTAGGAAAATTATTAATGGAAAGGAAGGTGTGAATAAAAGTAATAATTATATGTTTGTTTCTAATGCTCCTAAAAAGAAGTGCTTTAATTGTTGAAACCCTAACCATCTTGCTTCTTTTTGCAGGAAAAATGAAAACATTAACTCCTTACATATTAAGTCAGGAGTTAAGAGTCATTCTGTTAGGTTTAAACCACAAAATCCTTGTTTTCATTATGGTAGTTCATGGAATTCCATTTATACCTGTAAGGAATATCATAGTCTATACTATGATTATTATGAAGTAAAACCTTCTTTAAAGAAAGTTAGCATTTTTCCTTCAAATATAAAGTCTGATATAAAGTATGATATAAAATCTGATAAAAAGTCTGTTAGCATAAACTCTGAAGGTCAATCTGCTGCAAATGCTAACAAACTTAACAAGGCCAAAGGATCCAAGCAAGTTTTGGTCCTTAAAACTAATCAATAGTGGTCTTTATGATTGCAGGGCAACAGGAAAAACATCCTGGTTTTATGACTGGAAATAAAGCCATGCTATCAGACTTTGTGGAAAAAACTAGACCAGGAGCTTCTTATGGAGATGTCAACATGGGAAAGACTCTGCGATTTGGCAATATCAATCTTGGGAATGCCATAATTAAATCAGTAGCTCTTGTCTCAAGACTCAAAAACAATCTGCTAAGTGTGAGTCAAATCTGTGACAGAGGTTATCATGTGGATTTCTTTGAAGAACACTGTGAAGTTGTAAGTAATTGTACATGCAAAGTGGTTCTGAAAGGTTACAGATATGGTAACTTATATGAAGCAAGACTTTCAACAAATTCTGATGGTTCTACAATCTGTCTGTTAAGCAGAGCATCAATTGAAGAAAGATGGAATTGGCACAACAGACTCTCTCATTTAAATTTCAACAACATAAATGAGCTAGTAAAGAAAGATCTTGTGAGAGGACTGCCAAAATCAATATTTGCTCCTGATGGTCTTTGTGACATATGTTAAAAGGAAAAACAAAGAAAATCTTCATTCAAGAGCAAAACTGAATCCTCAATTCTTGAGCCTTATAACTTACTGCATGTTGATCTATTTGGTCCAGTCAATGTCATGTTTATTGCAAAGAAGAAATATGTTATGGTTATAGTGGATGAGTTCACAAGATACACTTGGGTGTATTTCTTGCACAAGAAGAATGAAACTACATCTACTCTAACTGATCATGTCAGATAGCTAGATAAGTTAGTCAAAGATTCTGTTAAAATAATATGAAGTGATAATGCCACTGAGTTCAAGAATTCAATCATGGAAGAGTTCTGCAAAGAGAATGGAATAAAGCAGGAATTTTTTACACCTGGAACTCCACGGCAGAATCGAGTTGTAGAAAGAAAGAACATGACTCTTATTGAAGCTGCATGAACTATGCTTGATGAAGCAAATCTACCAACCTATTTTTGGGTTGATGTTGTGCAGACTGCTTATTTTACACAGAATGCTACACTCATAAACACGCATGGAAAACACCATATGATATGGTGAAAAAGAAGAAGCCAAATATGAAATACTTCCATGTATTTGGATGCAAGTGTTTTGTTCTTAAGACTTATCCTGAACAGCTGTCAAAATTTGATCTAAAAGCTGATGAAGGAATTTTTGTTGGATATTCACTTTCCAGAAAGCCTTCCGAGTCTACAATTTAAGAACAAGGGTTGTCATGGAATCTATCATTGTATCTTTTGATGATAAAAAGATTACTGGATTTGAAGATTTCAATGATCATGATCAGCTGAGATTTGAAAATGAAGATGTAAATTCTAATTTTGTAAATTCTGATTACCTAAATCCTGATCTTGTAAATTCTGACGGGTTAAATTCTGATGTCATTGAAACTGTGGTAACTGCTCCAAAGGAAAATACACCTATTCAGGGGGAGCAAGCTGATGATCATACCACATCTCAAGACTTTCAAGAAGCATCAGAACCAGTCACTGGCTCTTCAAGTTCTGATTCATCAAGTTCTGAAAAGCCAAATTCTGACAATTCTGGAAACTCTAATTCTTCAATTCCTGAAGGATCCAACACAAATTCTGGAATCTCAGAGAGCATAACTTCAGGCGGAGCATCAGAAAATATTGACGGAGACAGCATGGATCATGGGGGAGGATCGAATTCTAGAGTTCAGCTTCCATCTTCAAAGAAGTGGACTAAATCACACACTCTTGACTTAATAATTAGAGATCCTGAAATAGGTGTGAGAACTAGAACAACAACAACAAATGAATGTCTCTATCATTCCTTTCTATCTCAGACTGAACCAAAGAAAGTGGAAGAAGCTCTTCAAGATACTGATTGGGTGCAAGCAATGCAGAAAGAGTTAAATGAATTTGAAAGAAATAATGTCTAGACACTAGTACCAAGACCAAAGGATAGATCAATTTTTGGTATAAAATGGGTGTTCAGAAATAAAACTGACAGTGATGGCATAATTACAAGAAACAAAGCAAGGCTGGTTTCTAAAGGTTACTCTCAACAGGACGGTATTGACTATGATGAAACATTTGCTCCAGTTGCTAGATTGGAAGCCATAAGAATTTTTTTGGCTTATATGGCTCACAAGAAGTTTAAAGCCTTTTAAATGGATGTGAAAAATGCTTTTCTCAATGGAGAATTGGAAGAAGAGGTATATGTTGAACAACCTTCAGGCTTTGTAGATCCAAAATTTACAAATCATGTCTACAGGCTTGATAAAGCAATTTATGGCCTTAAACAAGCTCCTAGAGCATGGTGTGAGACTCTGGCTCAATTTCTTCCGGAAAATGGATTTCACAGAGGCACAATTGACAAGACTTTATTCTACTTCAACCATGGAAAGGACTTACTTTTGGTACTGAAATTTGTTGATGATATCATCTTTGGTTCTACAAATGCCAAAATCTGTGAAAAGTTTTCAAAGCTAATACAGTCAAGATATTAAATGAGTATGATGGGAGAACATAGCTATTTTCTGGGACTTCAAGTCAAGCAAACTGAAGAAGGTACTTTCATAAATCAATCCAAGTACACCAGAAATTTACTCAAGAAATTTGGAATGCAAGACAGTTCAACTGCATCCACTCCCATGGCCACATCCACAAAGTTAGATAAGGATACTGGAGCATCAGTAGATATTACTAACTACAGAGGTAAGATTGGCTCACTTTATATTTGATTGCAAGTAGACCTGGTATCATGTATGCTACCTGTCTCTCTGCAAGATTTCAGGCAAATCCAAGAGAACTTCACCTTATAGCTGCAAAAAGAATTTTCAAGTATCTTAAGGGTATTGCTGATTTGGGATTGTGGTATCCCAAAGAATCATACTTTAAGCTAATAGGTTACTCAGATACAGATTTTGCAGGATGCAAAATTGACAGGAAAAGCATAAGTGGTAGTTCCCAATTTCTTGGAGGCATATTGGTTTCTTGGTTTAGCAAGAAACGGAAATCAATTTCCACATCAACTGCATTGTTGTAGGAAGCTGTTGTGCATAGATTCTTTCGATGAAGAATTAGTTACTGGACTATGGGTTAGAATTTTCTAAAATACCTATTTACTGTGATAATCAAAGTGCTATTGCTATGACAGGAAATCCTGTTCACCACACAATGATAAAGCACATCAACATTAGGTACCATTTCATAAGGGAACATGTGATGGAATGTATAGTGAAATTGCATTTTGTTCCAACAGATCAACAAATAGCAGATATCTTCACAAAACCACTATGTGAAGCTACTTTTACAAGACTGGTAAATGAACTTGAAATGGTTTCAGGTTATTTCTCAAAATCTGTTTAGTTTTTGTTCTCATACATCAGACTTTATGATCAGTGTTTACATATTTTCTTATCTCAATCTAATCTGTACTTAAATTGTAACATATTAAACACTGCTTATTATCGGATGTGATTCTATAAACTCTGAAAGTGTTTTGAATGTTCTGTGACTATTCAATCCAGTGAGGATTATTTTGTTAGATGTTGACATAGTAGTCTTTAACAAACTATGTATCCCATGTTTGAATTAGTTATTTATGTGGAAATCACTAACACAAGCAAGTTCTGATTTTGATCTTAGTCAAACTTACTTCCTGTATCTTATTACTAAGTCACAAACTAGATTATTGCTTCTTATCTGTCAAATTCTGATGTCCGTAAATCTTATGGATGAACTATATGCTTGATAAGCCTCACTTATCTAAAGAAAATAAAAAAAAAATTGAAATCAGGTACTCCTTTGAGATCTAGAGTAAATATGTGAAAGGGAAGATCCAAGTGCATTGCTGGTATTAAGTTATGTGCATTAGAACAGCAAATTAATTTTTCTTGGTGACTTTTCACATTCTCTGATTACTGGAAAAAATATTCTAATAACAGCATTAATACTGATGGCAGTTGTAACTCATTTAGACTAAGAAGCCCTTGTCAAAAGAATTTGAAAAGATGCATAAAATAAGCTCAAACAGTTGAATTGGATTCTTGCATAACTATATTCTACAGTAGACTTTACAATTCAAGACAGATTTTAAGCATTTTTCTTAGTTATGCCTTATTTATAAGATATACTGAAGTTTATCAGACTTTAATCTTTATTTGATCATTTGCACATACACACACTATCACTCCATATGAATGATGAAAATTACTGTGATGATTAAGTTGTTTCTGATAAACAGTTAAGTATTATTTGCATAAATTCTGAGGACAAGTTCTGATTATGTTCTGATGATTAAACTCTGAAGAAACCAGTCAGTATTTGTGTGAAGAAACACAGAAACAGTCATTCACTTTTTGAGTATAGAAGCCATGTTCTGATGACAGTTAAATTCTGCTAATAGTCAAGTTCTGATGCAAATCCTGATGCTTGCGTGGCATTATTTATTTACTTGACTCATTTTTGGTATATATTGTAACGGTTATATTTCTTAGAAAAATAATTAGGTGAGATCCAATCTTCAGTGGAACTCCTTCTTTCTCTACTCCTGACAGATGATGCCAAAAAAGGGGGAGAGGGTAGTTAAGTCCAAATGCTCACCAAGCCAAACACTAAAGAAAACGGATGATCATGGAGATGACCACATACAAAATTCCGACTCAACAGACAAGTTTTCATCAGAGAATGTCTGGTAGTAAGGACTCTGATAGATCTGCTATACAAGGGGATTGTGATAAGAGAAAGATCTTCAACAGAGATTCCTAGATCAAGGACTAGATCTCAAACTACTACTGATCCCAAAGACAAGGGAAAAGGAAAAGTTGGGGAGACAGTCAAGAAACAGAAGATGAAGATTTCTTAAATTCTGATGGATCCTGTGTGCAAGATGGTTCAAGTCTTTGATGATGCTGCTGCTGAAGATGAAACAGTTGAAACTCAGAAGAGAAAGAGGATGACAGAAGAATCTAAGACAACCTCTAACATAGCTCAAGTTGTTCAGAGTGATGAAGTTCAGAACTTAATAAATTCTGAAGATATTTTAGAACAGCAAGCTACAGATGAAACTGCAAATCCTAACCAATTCATCAAGACATCAACCACTGACACTACTTAAATTGACATACACAGCTTAACATTAGAAGACAAGACGAAGCTGTTATGGAACAAGTATATTCCAGTTCAGCCGAAGGCAAATCAGACGTTGAATCAACTTGCAATATTTGGGGTAAAAGCCAAGCAAGGTAGAGACACTTCTGGATTAGGTTCTGACAGAGAGAAATTCCAGACTGGGATTGAAGTTGATATTAGAGATTCATTCACATTGACTGACAAGCCATATGAAGAGATCACACATAAGCACCTTGATAAAGTGCTTTCTGCTCAAGTAGTGATGGATACTCATGATGGTTATGAAGAAAAAGAGAAATTGATCTTATTTCTGATTGATGGCAGAACTTATAGATTATCTTACTCTGATGTGCTAAAGAAATCTGTCAAAGAGCTCCAATATATTCATTATCTACTGGAGGTAAATTTTGATGTTACCAGGAAATGGTCAGAATATATTCTGAAGACAATAAGAGATTTACTCAGAATTTCTGGTGCAAGAAAGATAGAGTATACTCCAATGGTGACTGAGGATAATGGAAGAGAAATTCTTATAAGGAAGAATTCTGCTAAGATAAAAGTAATTCTGAACGAAAGATGCATATGCTATAATGAAGATTCTACACATCCAAGGATAATCAGACTGGGAGATGGATTTGAAAGAAATCCAATTTTTGCACTCAGAGCTACCATATATCAGATTGGTGATACTAAAGATGAAGAACTACAGCAAGTAAAGGCTCGGTTACTTGAAGTTAAAAGAAATACAGAGACTAAGCTGATATCAGACTTTGTAAGGAATCATTATGGATTCAGGCTAATTCAGTGAATTTGGTAAAAGCTGCATGGACTGTAAGTTGTATTTAGTTATACATATAAACTCTCAATGCATTTTTGCTTAAATGTTTTTGACATCATCAAATCTATTAACTTGTATATTTTTCATAATTTACAAGTTGGGGGAGATTGTTAGATATATTTGTGATGTCATGTCTAATCTGATTTTTTTAGTCTCAGAAATTACTATCAGAACTTAACTGGAAATCAGAACTTACTGAAGACAGGTGGTTATCAGAACTTAAAGCGTCAGAACTTATATCAGAACTTAAGTGCGGATACACTTCAGGGATGAAAAGCGGCTGATTTAGAGGAGATGATCTGGATTAAACAACTAAAGATATGAATGAAGAATTGGACAATTATATGACTGCAGTAAATAATCTCTGATTGATGTGTTCTATGAAACAGAATCATTATCATATCAAGTAGGAGATATCTTGTAACTGTGTAATATATAAACACATATTGGGTTTACACTATAAGTGTTATCATTCACGAGAATATTATTCATTATAACATTAGCAGCTCTTAGTGATATCATACATCACTGAGAGAGTAGTTTAACCTACTTTGTAACAGAGTTTATTATATTAAATAAACTTGATTACTGTTACATATATGTGTTCTAAGTCGATTGCATTATATAAACACTATATTCAACCCCCTTCTATAGTGTTGTGTGACCTATCAATTTAAATTACAACATAACTCAGTCGTATTTATTCTTAGACCAAAGACAGACATGTTTATTTTTATGAGTGAGAAATTCAATTTTTTTGCAGAAAATTTAAATTTCAAATATACTGAATTCGATCGCATCGAAATAGAGCCGTCGTATTAAGCCTGTCATATTTATATCATCATATTTAGCCGCTCGTATTTTTCTAAATACGACGCTTTTTTTAAAATGATTAGCTTCGGAAAAACTACTAATTTTGCGGTCATATCTAATTAAAACCAGCCGTATTTGGTCGGTACTAAAAATGAGCGATGTAGTCAAGTCATTTTTTACCCTGTTTTTGTAGTGAATGGGAAAATAATGGTAACATGATATCTTGTTCAGTTTGATAATGTATATAATGAGTATTATTTATTTATGTGAGTTATGGTTTCTACTTAAGAGTGAGGAACACATGATACTTGAAATATCAATTCACACAAAAAATACAAACATTTGCATTTACCATAACTCCATGCATTTTTAAAAGAATCGTTATTATACAGAATAAATATAAAAAATGATAATCACGGAGGTACAAAATCTTTGAATGATTAATAAAATAATAGTTATTATACTGAATCTTGTATGATTTGGCCATGAACAGATTTAACATAGAACCAACCCTGAATCTTCTCGGCAACCCCAGCTTGCTCGGTTG
The DNA here is from genome assembly GCF_009905375.1 of Apium graveolens. Taxonomy (NCBI): domain Eukaryota; kingdom Viridiplantae; phylum Streptophyta; class Magnoliopsida; order Apiales; family Apiaceae; genus Apium; species Apium graveolens. Next base: position 15,979,366 of record NC_133653.1, read on the forward strand.
GTAATGCTGACAAGGCCTTCTCCCTATTCTCCTTCTTCAGTTGAGCATCACTAAGTTCCTTTTCAATATATCTGAATTTCTGGCTGATTTCCTCATCACCAAGTTTGCCTTCTTCAACACTGTTTGATATCATACTTCCCATTTTCCTGTAGTCTTTTTTGAGATCCTCCACCATGTATACGAATGTCTGGCTAAAATGAGTTGTCCAAAACTCTTCATCTGTCTAAGATTGTGAGTCAACTCCAATTCATGAAGGGGTGTTTTTGGCATATGGAACTCGGTCTCCATGTGTAATTAAGTGAATTTTATGTAATTTTAGATAATAATAATAATAATAATAATAATAATAATAATAATAATAATCATTATTATTATTATTATTATTATTATTATAATGAAATTTGTGATAAAATCTATGTATATAGTTCCTCTTATAATAAATATAGGCATTGAGGAGAGACAGATGAGCGGAAGTGAGGAGCAGAGTGGAGGCGCTTCCTCGTACAGTACTTTGTGTCGACTAGGTATAGGTAATTGTTCATGGCCTCATTATGATTAATTGGATATGTAAAGTTTCTCCTGCACCATGATGTACAGTACAAATAGTTTGATTTTATTTTTTATACTTTAGGTATTACTGAAATCTGCACTGACAGGCCATATGTGCACCCCTATACACTTATATAAATATTTTGTTGATTATTAGAGGTCTTGTCATGAGTAAAATATGAAGTGGGGTTAAAATTTAAATATTATTGTAATAATAACATGACACATAGTGTACATTCTTATAGATATCAATGGCCTTTTGTTACTGCTTTGTTCAACATATAAACTTTATAATCTTATTTCCTGGCAGGCATAGTTTGGCCAAATTTTATAGTATTAATTAATTCTTTTGAGTTGTGGCATATTTTATAATTTAATTTATATATATTTATGTATTTTAAATTGTGAGTTTATTAAATATTAAAAACATGAATTTATGTCCAGGTTTGGCCGAACTAAAGTTTGTTTCTATAATTAAATTATTTGTTTCTTACTTTTATCTTGTTTTGACTTATGTTAGCTAGTAATTTGTAAAGTAATATACATGTCATGTTGTTAATTGGTCCAATAAATGGGATTTTTAATTTCATACTCAGGGGTTTGCACATTTTGGATGTAATTGAAATTCGATGGCTCGATAGATAAAATAATATTATAACTGTCAAGGCAAATGGGACAGTCTCTTATGTAAATGGGATAGTCCCTTTACAAATGAGACAGGGTATGGGACAGTCTCTTTTAACTGCAGAAAGTAAATTACTGAAATATAAATGCAGTAATAAAGAAATTAAACAATGCAGAACACCAAGAGTTTTCACTTGGTTCGGCCCCTACACCTAGTCTATGGCCTACATCCAAGTCCCGATGCCAACTAGCATAGAGAATGTATTATATCAACTTTAATAAAAGAACTTACAGTCTTTTCCTTGATTACAAATATAACACCTGAAAGAAACCCTTTCCCAAGCTACCTTGCTACCTAGCCCACTGCTATTCCTTAGCCTTCTAGCTACCTTGCTATACTTTGAAATCAAGCTTGCCACAACCCGGCACAAAGTTGATATGAATACACGAGTACAAGAATAAACAAATTGATTACAATTCAAACTAAGTTTCTTGTTTTTCTGGATATGAATATCTCGGGTATGAAACAAGAAAATGATTTCAGATGATGAAAGATTCTCGTGAAAGTGTTTTCCACAAATCTGAAATGAAGAGTTGTATTTATAAGCAAAGTTCTAACAGATTTATTTTCAAACAAAGGATAAGATAGATAAGATTTAAATATAAGTTTGTTTGAAAATATTTGAATGAATACTTGAGAAGCTAGTCTGTTAGTTGTTTGAAAAAGATAAACCAAGTAAAAGATAGGATTTGAATAATTCAAACTTGGCTTATAAGATAGGGTTTGTTTGAGATAAGTTAGAGAGATAATTATCCAGTCAAACAAGATATACATAAAACCCAAACCCTTATCTAAACCTGAGAAAGCTTCCTGAAAAATCTGAGCAAACTGCAATGCTTGAATCTCGGTTACTTGTATTCTGTTTATCTACAATCTGAAAATCATCATAAATCTGAACTTCTAACATTCTCCCCCTAATGATGATGACAAAGAAAGGATAAATGCTCCCCCTATCAAAAACACTAAAGGCCTGTAAAACAAAGTTAGATACAACAGAATATAGTGCAGTTTATAAAATGTGCAATTATTATGAGAATGAGACAACTAAAGAATGAATGAGACACTAGATCAATATGCATAAAAGAGACAGTCTCAATCATTAAATACTTAAAACATAACAACCCATCCCTAAACCAGGATGTCCAGTTATCTAAACAGAATGCAGAATAACGATTAAACACATAAAGCACATCCAGAATCAAAGTTCAAAACCAACACAACTAACAATCAAAGTTTAAAAACAAACACAACCAACACATAGTCTTAAAAAAACCAAAAGAACCATCATCTTAAAACACATAAAATCATAAAAAGTTCTCCCCCTTCATCATAAAAGGGGTCTCTAATCGAAATCGTCATCAACATTAACTGGAGCTTTGCCTTTGCCTGAACCAGAATCTTTGCCTTGTATTCTTCTCTAGACATACCAAAAACTGAAGGTGGAGGAATAGCAGGAAGTGGCAGAGGAGCAGTGATTTCTTCTAGATTTCAATCTCCAATCCAGTCTCGTTTCTTGTGCCAATACATCTTGCTCTTGTCTTGCATGGCTGACAACTGCTGAGATAAAAACTTAGTCTCTGACCCAAGTTTAAAAAACAACTTAACAAACTCCTTTTCCCATGCCTTAGCAGAGGAAACCATCCCTTCTTGCAGAGTCCCAAACTCAAAATCTATGGTCTTAGACAACTTGACATCAGAAGTATGCAATACAGAGAGTTTGGCATTGATATCATCCAAAGACGAACAAACATACTTTCTAAACATCTCAAAAGAAGCATTTAAAATACTAACTTCAGAAGTTAGTGATCCGAGAGTTTTAACAGAAGCAAAATGCTGATTAATTGAAGCTAAACAGCAGAATTCTCTTCTAACTTAGCAAACAACGAATTTAGGACAGTATTGGTGTTTTGATCATTTGGGTCTGACGCATAATGGGGGGATTTGGACAAACCACCAACAGAACGGTGGGCATCATCAAAGAACAAATCATTTGATTCAGAAACTACGAGACCATTCGCAGTTAAAACAGACAAGTCAAAAACAACATTCAATCTTTCTGATTTAGCAGACTCAAAAGGAACACGAAAATATTGAAAAATCTTTTGTAACAAAGCAGGGTATGGAAGATGCATGTATTCATGTTTAGCACAGTGATTCATGTTGGAAATAATTAATGAAGCCAAATTACAAGGGGTTTTCTTAACAAACACAGACAGAAGAATAGAATCCTGAAATGTGACTCTATCACGACCAGATTTACGAGGCAAAACATTCGAGTGAAACAATTTAAACAATAATAAGCACATTGGAGTTAAATCAGTTACCAACGGTTTGACAGACACAGAAACAAAGTTGTCACCGAGAATAACTTTGAGTTGTTCCTCATATTGCAATCCAGGAATCTCGTCAAACGCCTGATGAGTGGTAAACGGGCAGGGGCCTTGATCGGATACTCCTGTGAGCCTGGCCAGCAAATCCGCCTTAAAGCAAACTAGACTTCCTTTCACCGAAGAGAACACAATATTGTCGGCCAAAATCGAAAAATTCGCATAGGCACCATCAACGATGAATAAGGTGAAGACATCGGCCATGGTCCAGACCACTTTTGAGTTGTTTAATCATCGTTAGTTATGAACTGCTTTTGGTATTGTAAAGATTTTAAATTCTATTTTGTGGACTTTGGGCAATCTTGTGCCTGTTTAAAAATCTTTTGGTACTATTTAATTATTTTAACTACCAGTATCATGTTTTCCATTTTTGTGACATTCGGATAACTATTCCGTGACAGGTGTATGTATTGCCTGACTTATTATGCAATGAGTTCATTATTTTTGCATATTTTGGTGGCAATATTAGGAGACTTTTATGGCAATAAGCAAACCATTTTTTTATTTCTACTTATATTAAAATAACATAATCGAGTCAAATTAATAAGCTCAAAACAATCAACTAAGCCTGTCGAATTTAATATGCACCATAAATAACAATAAATTTGGCCCTAATTCGATTACACAAAAAATAGGTGAACTTCTTTCCAACAAAATTTGGTAATTTTTATATTAAACAGAAATCGGGTGCCCTTCGTTTTCAACAAAATATGGTCATATTAAATTTAACAAAAATATGCATTCATCATTTTTAGTGAAATTGAGTCATATTTATATAAAAAACTCAAAGTTACAACCAAGAACAGTTGTAACTATATTTTAACTACATTTCAACCAAAATCTTTCATTTTTAAACGTCAAAGGACCATCGATTATATTTATATACTAATGAAAAATGGTCGTATTTAAATTACAACAGAACTAAGTCGTATCTGATTTATGGCCAAAGATAGTCATGTTTATTTTTATGACCGAAAAATTCATTTTTTTTGCTGAAAATTTAAATTTCAAATATACTAAACATGATCTCATCGAAATAGAGCGGTCGTATTAAGCCTATCATATTTATATCATCATATTTAGCCGCTAGTATTTTGCTAAATACGATGTTTTTTTTAAAATGACTAGCTTCGGAAAAACTACTATTTTTGCGGTCGTATTTAATTAAAACCAACCGTATTTGGTCGGTACTAAAAATGAGCGATGTTGTCTAGTCATTTTATGCTTTGTTTTTTGATAACGTATATAATGAGTATTATTTATTTATATGAGTTATGGTTTCTGCTTAAGAGTGGGCAACACATGATACTTGAAATATCAAATCATACAAAAAATACAAACATTTGCATTTACCATACCTCCATGGATTTTGGGTGAAGTTTAAAAATACCAATTTTTTGGGGGCAATGGTTGAAAATACACATTTTCAAAATACATGGCTGAAAATTACCGTTTTGGTTACACATTTTATAGTTAGGTAAGTGTAATACGTAATTGAGAATTGGATATCTAAGAAAATTACTAAAGATACACATTTGGACTTCCTGAATGGGTATTTTCAACCATTTGCATCAAAAAGTTGTTAGTTTTAACATTTTTTCTGCCATTTTAAAAAGAATCGTTATTATACAAAATAAATATAAAAGAATGATAATCACGGAGGTACAAAATCTTTGAATAATTAATAAAAGAATAGTTATTATACTAAATCTTGTGTGAGTTGGACATGAACAAATTTAACATAGAACCAACCCTGATTCTTCTGGGCATCCGCAGCTTGCTCAGATGGAAATGCTGATAAGGCCTTCTCCCTAATCTCCTGCTAATTGTCTGGGAGAAACGGGTCATCCAAAACTCTTCACCGGTCTAAGATTCTGAGTCAACTCGAATTCATGAAGGGGTATATTTGGCACATGGAACTTGGTCTCCATGTAACCAACAACCTTTCGACTTAGCCAGCAACCTTTTGACGGCTTGAATAGTTCTTGTCATTCAAAGCCCTAATATCTGTCCTTATCATCAAACAACAAATAACAGTAACATACAATCATTCTCGCAAGCATCAATCTTCTTATACCCCATATTTAGACTACTTACCATATTTTTAAGAGTAATTGGCAGTTTATACCCTACTATTATTTTCATTTTTTTCGATTTGGGCCTATATTATTTTTGCTATCAGTTTGCACCCCGAACAATTATTTTCGCTTCTTTTTGCACCCCACGATCGCTTTTCCATCCAACTGTGACGTTAAAGTTAACGGGAGAAGGGGTAAATATGGAAAAACACTTTTGAACGACTCTTTTATAATGTGTATGTCCTGTATATATATATGCAGCCCCTTTCCATTATGTACTATCTGTGTTCTTCTTCTTCTCTCAACAAATCAGGCCTAAACTCTTTACCCTCAACAAATCAGCCATAAGAAATGACTACAAGATGTTATTGTCTAAAATTTGCAGCACAATAGACGGCTTGGACAACGGTAAATTCGGGTCGACGTTTCTTGGCATGTCCGGATCGCAGGTGCAATTTTTTCCGATGGGTAGATGGCCCTTTGTGTCACCGTGCTCAAGTTATCATTCCGGGACTTATTCGAAGAATTAATAATGTCGAAGAAGAAATCAAGAATTTCGAATTGATGAATGAAAATGTTGTGGAGATTGGAGGAAAGGGGAAATGGTGCAGCAAAACCATGACTTTTCTAATATTGACATGGATATGTATTTTCATTTATTTGTGTTCTGATAAGGAGTAAATATATTTGTCATGACAGATGTTTGTAATGAAACTATTCTTAAGTCTCAATTTTTTAGCTGTTTTTTGTATGTTGTGGAAATTATATGTTAGGATGCAACTGAATTGTACAATGCAATAAAAAGGAAAGCAAACTTGAAACCGTTAGTATTAACTTCAAACCAACCGAATCCTATAATATTTAAAACATTGCACCAAACTGCAGCCACATAAAACTACAAATGGACCTAGAGTTAATGTTTGGTTTTAACCAAAGAGCACAAAAGTAGGTGCATATGTTCATTTAACATTGGTTCTTCACTTCTTTTGCTTTCCCAAATTTTTCTTCTTATGAAGCCTTGTTGCTTCCAAATTCCTCAAAGATGTGAACTTTCGACCTTCGACTGGCGGCACACCCAAATTCTTCTTCTTCCCAGTACTTGGGCCTGGTGCCTTGAAGGGCTTGATAATTCCTCCATGACTGGATGCATCTATATTGGTCCTAGCCTTCTTTGGTGTGTTTTGCACCTCCTTCCTTGGCTCCAGATTTGACTCCTTCCTGACTTCCTTCCTTCCCTTCACAGCTGGGTCCTTCATTGCCTCCTTTTTTGGGTTCTTCTTTGCCTCCACTGTTGGCTTCTTCTTTTCCTTCTTCTTTGGCTCCACAGAAGGCTGTAATGCAATTAAATGAGTTGTTAACTTCAGATATGTTTAGACATGAATTGAGTTGTAACTGATTACCTTTTTGCAGGTCCAACATGGTCCCAACATCATCATCAAAATCTAATGGATTTATAGTATCAACACATAACTCTCTCTCAGGAAGGGAAAACCACAGATCATATGAACCCTCTCCTATGCCTATTTCCTTACACATTGAGTCCAAATCAACCATTCTAAAATTTCTAAGAGAGCACATATAAAAAAATTTGCATTCCCCGTCAATGTACGCAGTAAAATCTTGACTAAACTCTCCCCCATATAACAGTTTAATGGAGAAATTAAGTGAATAATCTGAAATAAAACCAATTTTGTATACATGTAAACAATAATATCACAACATAAACACATTGTCACAGTTAAAAAAGACCACGAATTGGACAAAAAAACCCTAAAAACTCAGATGACAAAGTAACCCCTCTTGTATAACTGATAACTGAAATTGCTAGATGACAAAGTATTTAGGGACCACAAATTGTTCAATAAACAATAGAAACCCTAAAAATCATGCATGCAAACATATTGGGTTTAATCGATACCATACAAACACTATAACCAGACTTGGAATAGAAATTTATCCCCATATTCTGGTATTTCAGCATCATCTTCCATTATTGGTGCTTCAATCACCGGGATTTCAACTCCTTTATCCAACACTTGTAGCCAATAATCCTCTGGAACTTCATCCCAACTTATTGTTCTCAAGTTATCATCACTTACTACTCGCATACGGCCTCACATTTTCTCACAGTTGTCTAGGGTTCACAAATTAGGGGTTTCAATTAGGGGTTCACAAATTAACGGAAATGAGAGAGTGGTTAGGTTTAATTGATGTGGAGTTTAGTTTCCTGTTTTTACTTGTTTTACTCTATTTTTTTGTTTTTAATTAGTAATTAACTAAAATGCCCTCATTCCCGTTAACGTTAACGGCACAGTTGGATGGAAAAGCGCCCATGGGGTGCAAAAAGAAGCGAAAATAGTTGTTCAGGGTGCAAACTGACAGAAAAAATAATATAGGCCCAAATCGAAAAAATGAAAATAATAGTAGGGTACAAACTGCCAATTACTCTATTTTTAACTTCACTGTATTTTTCAGGCAATGTATGTTTATCGGGCAAAACAGATCCAATCAGCTCAAGTAACTCGTCAAAACCCTTTTCACTACAATGATGTCTATTCTTAAAGTGCAACAAATTCATAACAAATGACAACTTTGTATGTTTTTCATGATTAGGAGAAAGCAGTAGGCCTGATTCAACATATTATAAAACTTAGATGCTTCTTCATTCGGTTCTTCTTCCATATCTTCAATTTCATTTTGTGCTTCCCCAAGGCCCCTTAACATTTCGAATGCATCATACACGTCATCTGCATCATTCTGATTTATTTTCATGGAATAATGGTTGTGAAAATCGGATTTTTCTCCATGATAATGCCATCTTGTGTACGACTCAATAATGCCAAATCGATATAAGTGCATTTTTAACTCGTCTTTAGTCCTCCAAAATAAATTTTTACACTCATTGCAAGGACATAATATGTTTCCAACAGAATCTTTTAGTCTTTGCACAAACTCCAAAAATTATCAACACCTCTTTTATACTCATCAGATAAACCACCTCTACCATTATCTCTATGGCTCATCCAACTTCGATCCGATGACATCTACAATGCACATATATAAATTAATCGATTATTCATTTAATTTTGCATAATAAACAAATAGATATTATGTCTAAAGCAGAATAGTTAAAATAGAAAATTAACTAGTAAATATATGAGCCAAATCTTGAAGTGAATTCAAATAATAAATTTTTATATCAATAAAGCTATGATGCTTTATAGCTAAATATAAAATTATCATGTTGTATGTATTATAATTTTAATGTTATAAACACATACCTGATTATAAGAAATCTTTGATAATGAGTTGTATCAGCTATTTGTATCGGCTATAAAGATTGACCCATTCACGATTACAAGAAATATCAATCAAACATTCAAACATGGACAAGAAAGTAGAACAGCTGCTGTAAAGGGAAAAAGAAGAGAGATCACGCTATCACAGGGTAAGGGACGTAGCAGGGGAAAACTAGTCTAAAACATTATAAGGATAAATTTGATGGATTGAGTCACATACTACTAGAAAAAATACCTTAGCCATAGGTATGTAAAAAATGTATGATGTTTTCGCGATTCATGTTAAATGTAATTTTCATAGACCTCGGTTTTTACCCGATGTCTAAGACATACTTTCATAGCGGTTCTGAAAAACTTCTGATATCAAATATGAGATTAGACATCGGTTATATATATGTAATCGTTATTAAAAACATATTTTTACATCATTTTCTTTAATATAACCAGTGTTAATTTCAAAAATAGACATCGGTTGTTTATTCTAGAATTGATGTTATTTCCGTTTTTACATGTGATGATATCCCTGTATTAACATAGTTAACATAGAATATTAGACTAACCATTAACCACGATACTGAAAAACTTAATTCTCAAAACTCAACCAATACATATATATTATTACCCAATTGAATTCAAGATCAACAAATTCTCAAAGTGTACACCTAATCTCCAATACGTCTATCATTCTAAAAAACTATTCCCGTGATAAGTACAACTAATCTCGATGTATAAAATCAACCATATTCCTAGTACTCAAGCCAGCCATTTGATGCAGGCTAGTCTTCTTGTTCTTCATTGACCAATGACAATTAACTTCTAACCTTTTCACCCCATCCAATCTTGAGATCTTTAAAACCTATGAATGAGACAAACAAAAGAAGGTAACATATAAGTTACTAATGTCCACTAAAAATAGCAGAGAGGCCTTATATGATTAAACACCTAAATTATCACATTATTGAAAATTAAAAGTTAACAAAACAGGAACATGGTTGCTCTACCACTGCAATTAAAAGCAGGAACACCAGTCTAGCAAGTCCATGCCAATATTCAGAGTACCAAATACATCATCAGCTAGATAAAATAAAAAGTTTAACATCCTTGCAAATCTTGGTTATCTTTGGAAGGAAAAAAACAAGTGACATAATGTCACTAATTCTGCTCCAAATTAGCTAGATAAGCCTTCAATGATCAAAATAAATACCCACATAAAAGGAAATGGTGAAGTAAAAAGAATAAAAGAACATATGTCCCACAGAGATCACGCACGTACAGTGAGACATGGTCTCCTTTCTGTTCATTGCATTAATGTTCAGACCACGTCCTCATTTATATGACCAGCAGTCCACATACTGATCAAACAACCAAAAAGTGGTGTGTTCCCAATTAATTATAGAAAAATGCATATGTATTGCAAGTGATAGTACCTTCACAACGCGATTAGGCTTCATCAGAGGAAGACCAAGTTCTGAAAGTTTTTTAGTACCCCAACTTTCAAACCATTGCAGACTAGCAGATTCCTCTAACATGTGAATAATAGCGGACTGGGTTATAATATTCTCGATCTTTCCTATCCCCAAGATCAACCACGGGAACACTCTTCATTCTGTATTTTGATAGTAGCAGAAGCATAGTCAAAAATGAGTTTTAAGACTGCAAAGCAAGAAAGGGTGCCCAACCGAATGACCGTGACATATCCTGGACCTGCATAGTTGGAGATTTAGTAAAGTAGGATACAAATGGGAAAATAGTGATTTACATTACACTGAGGTATATATAGAAGTTCAACAAACCTTGGCATTCTTGTAAAATTCAGAGTTATATCTTGGAGAAGACATTCCTGAAACTGCTCTTTCAATGGCAGGGCTCATAGCTGGTTCTGATTGAGGTATAAAATCAGTGTGTGTTGATCCGTCGTTGTTTTCTGACTGCAAGAGATTGGAAATATAACTCATGTACACTAGCTTTATCGGTAGTAATGAAGGAAAGATAGAATTTTGTGCTGAAAATAATTTCTTAAATTATTTATATCATCAAATGGAAGACTAAGTTAGAGATAGAACTTGTGCTTCCTGCAGTACTAATTAGAAACCACCGGTAACTATCTATCTCCTATAAATTATATCAGTAATCAATTAGTCAAAAGATTCGAGTTTGTTACCCTGTGATCAGCAATTATGAAAACAAGATGTAAACTTGAAACAAAGGGATTAAATATAAAGCTATTTATAAAGATACGGATAAACATATTTTGACTGATAGAAATGTACAGAGTCTGATTGTACTTGTCAATTATGTAGTTAGAAACCCGATGCAGAATCCATACAATCATACCAGCAAACTCTATGATACCAAGATATCTATCAATCCAAGTAGTATTCTCGGGCGCATCCACATCCACAATGGACATTAAACCTATTGTAAATTTTTACTTAACTTGGGTGTTAATCCCAATCATTTTCATAATCATTTACACTTTTCTGGATTCACCACTACAGCATCATCATTAGTAAATATCTACTCTAGACACATTCTCGGACCATTATCAGCGAACTTGTAGCTAATGATGAAATATTTTCTTTATCTTTTCAAATACCAGGATAGGTGGTGATATTTACTCCTGAATGAACATAACGATAATTAGGTACAACATAGTGCACTTTATTAAAACTAAAGACCTAGTCTGTCAAAAAAAATTCCATACTACAATGTAATATCAGATTTATAGAGAACTGTTGTCAAATAGCTGCACCTTTCACTTCTGATGCAAACTGTAGTCAAATAGCTACACCTTTCACTTTCGATGCAAAACTGGTAACTTTATATTGGTTGTAATTTTCCTAAGAAAATATTTGGCAAAAGCATGAAAATAATAATGTAGCTGAAATCTTACCTGTTGTGATCTTCCCTAATTAAAAGAAATAATAGATGCAACATTAGTAATTCATCCATAAGAGAGCATACTCAAAATTGACAAATTATCGCTAAAATAACATTTACTACTACCAAGATGACAACGCAACAATAACAATATGACTTAAACACTTGACAGAAAGATGGACTAGCATCTAACCTGTAGAAATTCCATGGACAAGTAGTATGCTTGCTTTACATTCACCTTTTCATAGAAATCATATGTGGCATTCCGGTAAAATATTAGTGAATCACGAACACTCTGTGCAGCAGCAAAGTATGCTACTTGGATTAATAAAAACATCTATAAAGCAAAAACAAACAACAAAGAAATATTAATATTAAAGAATATTAATATTAACAAAAATAAAGATGCATAATCGTATGTGTCGAGAATAAAAATGACAAAAAAAAACTTATAATTAAGCAAGAGCATTAAAACCCTTTGACTACTTTATAAACATAGAGATTCACAAACAATAAGAGTAACTCATGAATACTGTTATTTGCTTTAAAAACAAGAAAATACCATGAGTCTAGGAGATTTGAGATGGGTAGTGATGTTTCAAAACTTGTTAGAACAAACCAATAAAAAGTAAGTCCATAGAAAACCCATGATAAAGAAAATAAAACACAATTAAACAAACTAATCCAGGCCATGTCCAGAAATTAGGGTTTCACACAACAAGAGTTTGATTAATTGAAGATTTACAATTTAGCGTTTAATTGGAATCCTAATTACTTGCAATATGAGATGATGATATAAATTAGGGTTTTAACAATGGAAATATGGTAAGAGAGATAGAGAGACGAAAGAGAACGAGAAAGAGAGAGGGAGAGAGAGAGATATATGAGAGAGAACGAGAAAGAGAGAGGGAGAGAGAGAGATATATGAGAGAGAACGAGAAAGAGAGAGATGCGAGAGACCAAGAGAGGTGGAAGAGGGTGATGGGGAAATAATTTGGAAATAAAGGGGGAATTATTTTTGTTGTTAACGGGGAAATATTTAGAAAATAATGGGGGAAGGAAGTATACGTGTGTTTTTTTTAAGTTTTTGAAATTAATCATTAACAACGGTTGTAGTTTCAAACCGATGTCTAAAAAAAATTGATAACGGTTATTCTATAAATCGATGTCTAATTCACGTTTTTCATTTTTTTAAAATTACTATCGATAACGGTTATTTTATCGACCGATGTCTAATACATGCAGTAACATCATTTTAAAAATAACCGATGTCTAAAAGAACTTTAACATCGGTCGTCTAAGCAACCGATGTCTAAGGACCGATGTGTATTCACATAATTCTAGTTGTGACATATAACACTACTATATATAACTGATTCTGTCACTTTTTAAGATACACATAAATATAATATATTCCGTCACATTTAAAAGTGTACATAAAAATGATAAATTTGTTCACATACAAAAGTATTGACCGTGTTGGCCACATTTTTTATTTCTGATAATTAGGGGGAAAGCTCTCGTGGTCAATGTTTACTTTTATTATCATAAAATCCATCATATTTATAAAATAGTCAAAGTCAAATATGTCATATAATTAAATGTAATATGATTTGTCACATTTAAGCCCTCCATTTTTACGTCACAATTAGTCCATCGCATTTAGTTTTTGTCCTTATAGTGACCTTCGCGGAGTTGCTAGGATACGGGGATGCAAAGAAGCTGACCAAGAGAAGGAAATACAAGTACTTGACGGAATCAGTAGATGTTCCTAGTGAGATCTTCTTGAAGATGCCAAAGGTCTTAGAAGAAGTTCAAAAAATGTTCTTTTTTTACCCGCATGCGAAGTTATAATTTTTTTTTCTGGACGAGGAAATCTACAAGCTAGCCTCTACTACTTTTCCATAACTAAATCAGCATTCAAGGGATAGCCTTTATATGCGTACAACTGCTACTGCGCTTGGCCTTATCATAAAAGAAAATGAAGAGATTATCTTAAAGGTAATTTTTCTAATATATTAATATCATATAATGCATCTATAAATTTACACTTAGACACTGAGCATGAACACTTGGACACTTATATGTAGTTTGATAAATTGTTGAGTGCAAATAATAGAAGTTTGATAGACACGTGTCCAAGTGTGACACTCCTAGCTGACTTTGGTAATTTAGTGTGCAATTGTGTTTAAATAGTGAATATGCTTGTTTGTTTTGGGTGAGATACGGCTACCATGATATGTTCGTGTGTTTATAATGATATATTAGTTTAGATTTTGGTTGGGGAGCATTTGTGTGTGTCATCATGATTTATTTTTGCAAGTTACTTGCTTTTAGTACCAGTTTTAGATTCAAGATTTTATGAGCATTGAGATCAACAAAACTAAAGTTTAGTTTCAGGTAGAACATTTCAAATCAGTTTTTTGTACTTTTAAGAATGCAAGTACTACTTTGTTTATTTATAATTTTTTCTTGCAAGTACTACGTTGTCCGTATCATCTAACAACGTATAACACTAACGTAAATAATAAGCAACCAAATCAGAATATTCCTAAAACTGGAGCTCAGAGAGTCACCTTCCTGTTGGGTTTAAAACTTAAACATAAAATAATAACGTTGGTTTAGTATTGTCTAAAATGTTTGTATGCATGACTCATTCTTATTTCTAGAGTGTTTGTAGGATTTTTCATAATAAGTTAGTGGTAGAATGTGTTTAGGATTATGTTATATCATGGTGCCTAATTTCTAGCAAGTAACTAGCAATTTAGTTGTTTTACATTTCCTTATTTAAGTTGTACTATTTGTTTCAATAAAGATAAGATCTTTGACAGCATTGGTGAAGTTTATAATATCAGTTTTACATATCAAACAGTCATAATATATGCTATAATTGGTATTAGAGCATAAACCAGGTCACGGAAGAATCATCAAAGATGTCGAATGCGGATCCAGAAAAAGTGAAAGGAGGGTCATTCGGGTTGAGCTATCCAATATTGGACAGAGGAAAATATACCATTTGGTCCCTCAAAATGAAGGTATTCGTGCAAGCCCAAGGAGTATGGAATGCTATTGAACCAGACGATCCGAAAGCGGCCATTGAAGAGAAGACATACAAGATTTCATTAGCAATGATGTATTAGGGTATCCCTGAGAATGTGTTACTATCTATCACCAAAAAGAAAAGCGTAAAAGCGGCGTGGGAAGTGATCAAAATTCTGTGTCTGGGAGCAGAGCAGGTGAAAAAGGCTCGAGTTCAGACATTGAAAACGGAATTCGAAGCCTTGTGTATGATTGAGTCAGATCAATTGGATGGCTTTTACATGAAACTAAATGGTCTCGTGTCAAATATACGAGGACTAGGGGAGGAAATAAAGGAGTCATACATTGTTAAGAAACTGCTTCGAGCCATGCCAACACGATTTCTCCAAATTACGTCCATGATAGAGCATTTTGGAGCTCTTGACAAGATAACAGTGAAGGAAGCCATGGGATCATTAAAGGCTCATGATGAAAGAATCAAGGGAAAGGGCGAGTCCAATGACAGCAAACTACTCTTAACAGAAGAGGAATGGCGGAAGAGAGAATCTAATGAAAGCAAACTTCTCTTAACAAGAGAAGAATGGCAGAATCGTAGTAACAAAACTAATGATGGCCAACCTTCATTTATGAGGAATCAAGACAAATGTCGAGTCAGGTGCTTCAATTGCAGTTTATATGGACACTTTGCATCTGAATGTTGAAAGCTAAAATGAAATAAGGAGTATAGACAAGAATCGAATCTAGCTCGAATAGAAGATGACGAGCTTGCTTTGCTTTTGGTAATACTAGAATGAAATGAGTCAAATACCCTTCTACTGAATGAAAGTGATATGAGACCATGCCTAGCCTTGAGCAATGAAGAAAAACCACCAAATTTGAACTTGTGGTATCTTGATAATGGCACTAGTAATCACATGATCGGGTAAAAATCCAAATTTCAGACTTTTGATGAACAAATTACTGGGAGAGTTAAGTTCGGGGATGGTTCAACTGTTGATATTGAAGGAAAAGGAAGATTCTTCTCAAGTGTAAGGATGGGCAGGAACGCATGCTTGACGAGGTATATTTTATTCCCAATCTTCATAGTAATATTATCAGTATTGAACAATTGACTGAAGAAGGAAAGAAAGTTGTGATTAAAGGTGAATTCATGTGGGTGTTTGACAAAGAACAAAATCTGCTCATGAAAATTAAAAGATCATAAAACCAATTATGCAAGATATTAATTGAAACAGAGAACTCTGAATGTCTAGATTAGATGATATCTCAGAATTGTTGCATACCCGCATGGGGCATGTGAATTATCAAGCTCTAACTATGATGTTCAAAGAAAAGATGGCAAGAGAATTGCCTAAGATCGTGCAACCAAAAGAGGTCTGTACCGGCTGCCTAATGTCAAAGCAGGCAAAGAAGCATGTGCCAAGTCGATCTTCTTTCAATGCAGAGAAAGTACTAGAGCTAGTTCATGTAGACTTGTGCGGTTCAATCACGCCGAAAATAGTCTAAGGAAACAGATACTTCTTGCTACTGGTGGACAACTTTAGCTGAGTAATGTGGGTTTATTTGCTAAAATGTAAGAGTGAGGCATTCAGGGCATTTAAGATTTTCAGAGCATTGGTTGAGGATAGAGATGATCGAAAGATTAAGGTATTGAGGACTGACCGAGGAGGAGAATTCCTATCAAATAAATTCAAGCAGAACTGTAAAGAGGCAGGAATAACTAGACATTACACTACTCCATACACGCCCCAACAAAATGGCATTGTCGAACGAAGGAATATGACGGTAATTGAGATGACAAGGAGTCTTCTGAAACAAAGAAAGCTTCCAGCAATTTTTTGGGGAGAAGCTATAAGGCATGCAGTTTACACTCTTAATAGACTCCCAACTCGAGCTATGACGGGCATGACACCGTATGAAGCATGGTCTAATTCGAAGCAAGATGTAGCACATATGCGAGTTTTCGGTTACCTTGGGCACATGAGGATTCCCAGCCAAGGTATGAAGAAGCTAGACGATAGAAGTTTGTCGGTTATACACCTTGGAAGGGAACCAGGCACAAAGGGGTACTGCTTATACAATCCAAAAAAGCAGAAAGTCTATTTGAGTAAAGATGTAATTTTTGAAGAAAGAAAATCTTGGCCATAGGAAAATCAAACACTACGCCATAGATTGGATTCCACAACCGTTTACACTAGGGTTGCAAACAAAAGTGTAATAATAGCCTTCTACCCATGTCTATCGGAACCCCTATTTTTTGATGTTGCGGTATAGTCAAAATGTGTTACCAAAATGACATAGATGATTAAAGACAATTTTTTAATTTAACTAATTAATAATTAACATAGAAATGATATAATAATTGAAATATATTCTTTAATGTAACTCAAAATTATTATTTTTTAAAAGTGATTTTAATAAATTAATTTATTTACTTTTGTAGAAATTTATGGACTTTAATGTAACTCATTTAAATTATGAAAAATTAATTATATTAGGCCTTGTGGTTGAATTTTAGGTTTGGGGTTGAGCGGCTAAGTCTCGTATAAGGCGGCAAATGTAATTTTCATTGAGAGCTAAAAATGAAAAGGGGGAATCAGTACACCCCACTCTGACTCTTATCTTCTTCTTTCTTTCTATCCAAATTAGTCTTCTACCTTTGTCTCTCCATCTAAATTATGGTCCGAGGTGAGTTGGGATGTAAGGGTTAGGGTTTGAACTTTGAGTTTGATTTTGATTTTAAGGTATAATCCTCACTTGATATGTGTATAATTATTGTGTATCTCTCTCCCTCTCTCTATCTATCTCGCTTTGTGTATTTCATTCTCTCCCTCTCCTTCACTTTGTTATTTTTTCTTTTTTACAGATTTTCAAGATGGCAGTGGTGAATTCGTAATTGATTGAGTAATAACTAATACCCAATTGATCGAGTAATTGCTAAAAAATTTCGATTATATTTTTCAAGACTTAAAGCATTTAATTTTGGGGATTATTCCTAATTAAATCCCCAAAATGTTTTTTTTGTATACAAGGTTGTCGATTGTCGTATCTGTGGTGATCCAAATTCCCTTCTTCGCTTTGAATTTGTCGAGTTCACTGATGAGGGTAAGCTTATAAAAACTACTACTATTGTTAACTATTTATTCGTATTTTGTAGTTGTGTTGATACTCTTGAGTGACCTGGTCTTTTCATACTTTATGCATGAAATGGAAGTTCAGATAGACTCATCAATAAGATCCATAATTTTTTCTCTGCTAACGTACATTTTGCAGCACCAATATCCTCTTTGAGTACAACTGAAGTTGAGTTGGTGTGATTAGTTTCATCCTCACATAAACCACTGCTACTTTTATTATTAATGTTTTACTATATTTCTTCTTATCATGACATGAACATTTCTACTGTATTTAGGTTCGAGGTGTGTTTCAAATATTAAAAGGGTGCTCTAGTTCTTTATCGAATTTTTGAATATATCGAATTTGCTTCCTGGTGAGATTTTTTTAGTTAGATATTCATTTGTCATATAAATCATACTTTTATTCTGAGTAGACAGGAGAATAGTCTCAAATTATTTGTGACGCCCTCCAAACCCGAGGTCTAGATTTGGGGGTCACTAGCCAATAAATCATAATAAAATAATCATAATGGAATAATATAATAAATATGACCCTTTTACCTGCACTGGATCGATCACATGTTATAGTATGGAATATCCACTAATACAAACCAAATGTTATTACAAACCATAAGTCTAATTAGTTTTATTGATTATTCAAATTTTATTACAAACCTCTAGACTATCCAAGCGTCCCAAAACAGTCTACCTGGAATACACACCACTATTTACAACCACTCGACTTCTGATCAAACCTGGATCTCAAGCCTGCTTTGGCTTAGCTGAAAGATTAGATTGATAAACAAGTATAAGCAAAAGAAATACTCAGCAAGCAGTATAAAATATACTTGAAATGATAAATCATATTCTGTTAATAACTGAACAACAGGATAAAATCAATAATATTTGATCAATAATAAAAGCTTCACAAGCTATCAGTAATAAACGATAATTTTTAGATTGGAATCTAACTCCGACGGACGTACTATCACATGCTGATGAGCTCGTATGATAGCACAAGGTCATGATTCATGGAAACATGTCCCGAAAACACGAGTACTCAAATAAAAAGGCAATATACCTGCCTGTGGCAAAAATGGTGTCATAATATTTCATATAACACATAGAAATAGCCCCCCGCTGGACCGTCCGCCCCGGACACTTACGCATTCATCCAATCCATAAAACATTTTGATCAAAGGAGCTGAATCAAAAGACATCCTTAACCATATAACTCCCCATTTCTCATGGCCGGAGTTATCTCAACAATCGATGGCGAAATAACTAGAACAATTAGTTATTCGCTAATCTCAATTCAATGTTCCACTGTATAGAGTAATTTATAGCGAAATATAAAATGTTTAACTATTCTGAACTTAGAATAGGATGGAAATTAAAAGAATATAGTTCAGAGTCAATATCAATTGAATGATAAATGAAGATATAATATTTGCAAAATATGATTCGAATTAAACATCACTTGAACGATAAGTGAAGTTAGGGGTACTTGCCTGATATGCTCGATAACCTCTTACTATAACTCTGCTTATCGATCAGATACTGACTCAAACTGTTACACAAATCAAATGACATTGCAATAAAAAAAGAGATGAGGACTCAAAAGTATTTTTATTTAAATCGTAACATTTTTCTGAGTCTATATGCGTTCGTTTCGTATTAAACGGACGAATGGTTTAATTATTATGAATAAAATAAGAAATAAATGGAAATAAATCAATTAATAATAATATTAATTGATTTTTAAATATTATAAATAATTTTTAAATACTTAAGAATAATTTTTAGAATTTTTTTTCGAATTAATTATAAATAAAATTAATTGATTAATTGATTTTTAATCAATTAATTAAATTCAAAAATAATTAACTAAAATGAATTATAAATAATTAAATCAAATTGCATTTTTGAAGATAATTAAAGAAAATAATTTTTAGAATTAAAAAAAATAATAAGTAAATGATTTTTGAAAATAAAGTAAATAATTCTTGAAAATTAGAAAAATGAATTTTGAAGTAAAAGAAAATGGAAATTAGTGAAAACAGGTTTTGCAAATAGGGGTGGGGGTCTGGTGGATCGAACGGCGGCAGAGGGGAGGGCAACTCGCCGGACCTTTGGAGAAGGTGACCAAATTCTCGCCGGTTTCTGGAATTTCCAGATTCCGGTCGGGATTCCGTCCGACTTCCCTGGGTTCCAGTGATCCAAAACGGGTCTAAACCCTTCGATTTTTCAACGCTTTCGATTCAAATTCGCTTCTGGAACTCGTACAAATCTCTAGCATTCGTAGTTAACTTCGGAAACCAAGAATCCGATCAATTCCAATCAAGAACACGGCGATATCGCCGGAAAACATAAATCAATCAATTCCAAACCAAATTTAACGTTCTTTATATAAAAATGAAGCTTCGAAGGAATACAATCTATTTATATGATCCTTATTAACCACAACAATCCGTATAACTCAAGAAATCGAAAGTAAGAATTCAAAAATCCCAGAACTCGGTTCATCAATCTCGGACTAAAACAATTCAACCAAGTACATAAACCGACTCTACAGATGATCCTAAATCTATTTGTAACAACCAAATCAATCAACAATCATTCTATTTTAAAAATGAATTCGTGGCCAAGAACACTAAAATCGATTTTGTAAAATACCTAACCTCGATTCGTGAAATTGATACCAATAGAACGGGCTTGAAACAAGGATTAAATTGATATGCAGAGCGTTTGATTTGGTTTTCTGGCTAGCTCAAAATCATCAATTCTTTGTGATGAACAAAATCATACCCCCAAAAATGTTCTTGGTTTTTATGAATTTTCTGATTTTTAATAGAATAAAAAATAAATAAATAAAACCAATTCAGCTATTTATATTTTCACAAAAATTATATCCCAAAATAAATTAAGGGTGTTTTATCCACTAATTATAATAATTAGGGCCCCAAAATAATAATTACGGGGAATAATTTTAAAAATAATAAAATACAAAATTAATATCAAAATTCCCCAAAAATTGTGAGTCATTCAAAAATACAAAAATAAATGGTATTTGAAATACAAATAATTTTATAAAAATGAAAACACGGATTTTGTGGGGTTTGTCATCTCGGTTTGTTGATTTTTGAAAAACAGGAACGATCCCTAAATTACTAGAAAAGCCTGAAAATACCTAAAATATATTCAAACGCGTATAAATTGAAATAAAACAAGTATCTTAATAAAGACGCTAATAAATACGCGTCCCGATTACAGATAAACTCATATCATTCAAGTTTAAACATATATTAATCAATAAAAAAAAATTCTGGCCCGCACGAAACACATATAACAACTAAAACATCTAATATCATGGCAATAATCACTTTTAATTTATAAAACACATAATATTTATTTATTTAACACATAATATTTACATAATTTTCTTGGATTTTACATCCTTCCCCCCTTAACAGGATTCTGTCCTCAGAATCAGCCTAGGAAAACAAATGAGGATACTTGGATCACATTTCACTTTCCAACTCCCAAGTCGACTCTTCAACCTTGGGATTCCTCCACAAAACTCGTACTAAAGACACAGACTTATTCCTAAGCACTTTTTCTTTCTTATCTAAAATCTGCACTAGTTGTTCTACAACAGACAAGTCTGGCTGAATCTCGATTGGCTCATATTTTATCACATGGTTGGAATCAGATAAATAACGCTTCAACATTGACACATTGAACATGTTGTTGATATGCTGCATGTGAGGTGGTAACGCTAATTCATAAGCAACCTTTCCCACACGCTTCAAAATCTCAAAAGGGCCAACATAACGCGGACTCAGCTTTCCTTTCTTTCCAAATTTTGATAAACCTTTCCAGGGAGAAACCTTTAATAGCACTGTTTCACCAACTTCAAATTCCATATCCTTTCTGGTAGGATCAGCATATCTTCGTTAACGATATTGAGCTGTTGTTAATCTTTTCCGAATGAGTTCTATTTTCTCCTTCGTTTGCTGGATCAATTCTGGACCCAAAATCTTTCTCTCACCAACCTCATCCAACATATTGGAGATCTGCATCTTCTCCCGTACAAAGCTTAATAAGGCGGCATTCCAATACTGGCATGATAACTGTTGTTGTAGGAGAATTCAACCAAAGGCAAATGTTCGTCCGAACTTCCTTCAAAATCTAGCGCACTTACCCTTATCATATCTTCAATAGTCTGAATCATCCTTTCACTTTGACCGTCTGTCTGCGGATGATACGCGGTACTCATATTCAGCTTCATTCCGAGACAATCTTGAAAACTTTTCCAAAATCTTGAATTAAATCGAGGATCTCTGTCTGAAACTATGGATACTGGGACTCCATGTTGGTCACAATTTCCTTAATATATAACCGAACTAATTTATCCATTGAAAATCTCTCGGTGATAGGAAGAAAATACGCTGACTTCG
The DNA here is from genome assembly GCF_009905375.1 of Apium graveolens. NCBI lineage: Eukaryota > Viridiplantae > Streptophyta > Magnoliopsida > Apiales > Apiaceae > Apium > Apium graveolens. Next base: position 16,001,859 of record NC_133653.1, read on the forward strand.
TCAATCTATCAATAATAATCCAAATAGCATCATGATTTACCCTGGTCCTTGGTAATATAACTACAAAATCCATCGCGAAATGTTCTCACTTCCATTATGGAATGTCCAATGATTATATCAGTCCACTGTGTCTTTGATGTTCCGCTTTGACTCGCTGGCAAGTGTAGCACTTATTTACCCATTCTGTAATTTCCTTCTTCATTCTTGGCCACCAAAATTTTTCTCTTAAATCTCTGTACATCTTTGTACTCCCAAGATGAATTGAATATCTAGAGTTGTGAGCGTCTCGAATAATTTCATCTTTCAGCTCAGCTACGTAGGGTATCCATATTCTGGAAGAAAATCTAAATATTCCTTTATCATCCTTTTGATGCCCTATTTCTTCTCCTATCAAACTGTCTCGTTCATGCCTCATGACTTCTTCCTGACATCTTCTTATCTTCTCTAATAATTCTGGTTGAAAAGACATTGCACATAACACATTTGCAGAAATACTTGGGGTACTGATCTCTATTTCAAGCTTTTCAAATTCCTTGATCAATTCCTCAGATGAAGTTATCATATTTAGCCTTTCTTTTCTACTCAGCTCGTCGGCCACCATATTTGATTTGCCTAGATGATAGTTGATAGTACAGTCATCGTCTATGATTAGTTCTATCCATCTTCTCTGCCTCATGTTCAATTCCTTCTAGGTGAAGATATACTTCAAACTCTTGTGGTCCGTGTAGATCTCGCACTTTTCTCCATACAAATAATGCCTCCATATCTTCAAATGCAAACATTATAGTTGCTAATTCAAGATCATGCGTCGGATACTTTTCTTTATATGGTTTAAACTGTCTTGAAACATAGGCTATCAACTTGTCATGCTGCATTAGAACACATCCCAATCCTTTGTACGACGCATCACTGTAGATCACAAAATTTCCTTGTTCATCTGGCAAGACTAGTAGAAGATACTAATCTATTCTTTAATTCTTGGAAACTCTCCTCACACTTCTCGTCCCATTCAAATTTCTGGTTCTTCCTGGTGAGCTTTGTCAACGACGTAGCTATCTTTGCGAAATCTTGCACGAATCTTCTGTAGTAACCTGCTAATCCCATGAAACTTCATACTTCCGTGTATGTCTTTGGCCTCTCCCAGTTGATTATGTCTTCAATCTTTGCTGGATCCAATTCCACTTCTTTATTGCGAATCACGTGCCCAAGAAATCTTACTTCTTTTAACCAAAATTCACACTTGGAAAATTTTGCATACAATTTCTCATGTCGCAGTATTTCCAAAACTATTCTCAAATGCTCTGCGTGCCCCTCTTCTGTTTTGGAATAAATCAAGATGTCGTCTATGAACACGATCACGAATTTATCCAAATAGTTCTTGACATCAGATCCATAAAAGCTGCTGGTGCGTTGATTAATTCAAATGCCATCACTAGAAACTCATAATGTCCATATCTGGTTCTGAATACGGTCTTTAGAATATTTTCGGGCTTGATCTTCAGTTGATGATATCTAGATCTTAAATCTATTTTAGAAAACCATACAGCGCCTCGCAATTGGTCAAACAAATCATCGATCCTTGGCAACGGGTACTTGTTCTTAATAGTCAGCTTATTCGGTTCTCGATAGTCAATACACAGTCATATACTCTCATCCTTCTTCTTGACAAACAGTACTGGTGCGCCCCAAGGGGATACCCTGGGTCTTATAACTCTTTTCTCCAAAAGATCTTGCAGCTGTGTTGCCAATTCTTTCATCTCCAATGGTGCCATCCGGTACGGAGCTTTAGGAACTGGTTCTGTTCCTGGTGCTAGATCAATTGCAAACTCAATTTCTCTGGCGGGAGATAATCCTGGTAGATCGTTTATAAAGACATCTGGAAATTCGTTGACAACTGGAATCGCTTCTAGTGCTCGAACTTCCTTGCTGGTGTCTATCACATGGGCCAAATATGCCTCGCAATTTTGACGTAATAACTTCTTCACCTGAGCTATCATTAGAACTTCTTCTCTTGCTTATTTCATAGAAATACCACCTTCTTCTTACCACCCAAGACCTGAAGTCTAGTATCCCATTCTTACAATCAATCTGAGCGTTATTTTCTGACAACCAATCCATTCCTAAAATAACATCAAATTCTCCCAACTTAAAAGGTATTAAGTTGGCATAGAAATGATGTCCTGCTATCTCAATATCACACCTTGGGCACACTCGGTCTACAGAAACTTGATTCTTATTAGCTAACTCTATCATTAATGCTTGTCCTAACAACTTAACTTCGCAATGCAGCTTATCGACAAAACTTTGAGAAATAAATGACCTTGTAGCTCAAAAATCAAATAAAACTTTAGCATCTACTGAGTTGACTGGAAGGGTACCTGTAACAACATCAGAGCTCTGAACAACATCCTTCATAGTCATGTTGAATGTCCTAGCCTTTGGCTGGTCCTTTGCTGGTGGTCCTTCAATCCTTGGCACATTCTGACATGGAGCACCTGTAAGCCTTGGGGTATTGTTCGTCGTACCTTGTGTTGAGCAATTCCTGGTGATGTGTCATGGCTTCCCACACTTTTAACAACCAGTTCCCAAATTCTGACCTTGAGTCGGATTCTGACACATATTAGCAAAATGTCCTTTCCTGCCGCACTTGAAATACGTCACGTTAGCATTACAATTCCCAAAGTGCTTTCTACCAGAAAACTGGAAATCTGGTACTGGTGGATGGTTGGGCCCCTGCTAATTTGAATTCTGAAAATAGTTGCCTTGTCCTCCATTTCCTAATGGTGGTCTTCTGAATCCCATATTACTATTACCCTGAAATTCTGGCCTTTTGTTGAAACGGCCCTGAAAATTACCCTGCTGCTGACCTCCTTCTGAGGTTTCTATTTTCATTTTCTTCCCATCCTTTCCTTTCTGAGACATGTCACTTTTACTTTCGATCACCATTGCTTTCTGAACCACTGCTACATATAAAGTCAATTCAAACATGGCCACTATGTTCTGAATCCAAAACTTCACTCCTTGTTCAAACCTTCTTGCTTTCTTTTCATCTGTATGAACCTGGTCTGGCACGAATCTTGCTAACTCCGTAAACTTAGCCTCGTACTCAGGTACAGTAAGATCACCCTGTGTCAGGTTCAAGAATTTGATCTCCATTTGGTTCTTCATATACCTCGGGAAATACTTTTCCAGGAACAGCTCTGTGAATCTCTCCCAAGTTATAAGCTCACCTTCTTCCAATGCGTGGATTCCCACCAATAGTTCGCCTCGCCCTTCAGAAAGTAGCTTGCAAACTTGATCTCCTATTTAGTCCCTGCTCCGACTAATTCAAAAGCCTTTTCCATCTCCTTGAGCCATGCATTGGCTTCCACGGGATCAGCACTTCCCCTGAACTCAGGTAGCTTCACAGCTTGAAACTGCTTAAAAGTCACTGCAGGTGGTGCTGCTGCTTGCTGCTGCTGTTGTTGTTGCTGCTGCGTAAGATGTAACATCTGTTGTTGCATCAGTACCAACATCTGGACAATCACTGGATCTGTCTGACTCTCGGTACGATCCTTTCCTGAATTATTCCTTCTCTTTGGTGCCATTATTCTGATAGGAAAATAAGCAACTTATATAATAATATGTCAAGCATTGTGTCAAATATGTAGCAATTTCTTAGCATATCAAAATTCTCAAACATCATCTCTTCTAAAAATATCATAAACTTGCTACCATATTAACACAAGCGATATGATTACCACATAATCCTGGTTATTATCTTGAGAATAACAACACAAAGAAAATTTACTCAGAATTATCCAAAACTTTTAAACCCTTACGTAAAATCTCAAATAAACCAACAAACAATGGATATGGTTTCCACACAAACTCCCAACCTCATTTCCAACACTTCTTACCATTCTCAAAACCAACACAATAGCAAGGCAATGGCACAAAAGCCAAGAGCTAAACAAAAAATAGGGAACCTAAATAACTTAACTATAATCCAGCCCAATAACCTAAATTTAACCATATAAGAGATAAACTACATGCCCCTATCCTATGTGATCTTTCTATGACTCACCTATGACAATCCTAAGCCTGTTTCAGTGACCATAACCTGTAGCTCTGATACCAACCTATAACACCCTCCAAACCCGGGGTCTAGATTTGGGGGTCACTAGCCAATATATCATAATAAAATAATCACAGCGGAATAATATAATAAATATGACCCCTTTACCTACACCGGATCGATCACAGGTTATAGTATGGAACATGCACTAATACAAACCAAATGTTATTACAAACCATAAGTCTAATTAGTTTTACAGATTATTCAAATTTTATTACAAACCTCTAGACTATCCAAGCATCCCAAAACAGTCTACCTGGAATACACACCACTATTTACAAGCACTCGACTTCTGATTAAACCTGGATCTCAAGCCTGCCCTGGCATAGCTGAAAGATTAGATTGATAAACAAGTATGAGCGAAAGAAATGCTCAGCAAGCAGTATAAAATGTGCTTGAAATGATAAACCACATTCTGTTAATAACTGAACAACAGGATAAAATCAGTAATATTTGATCAATAATAAAAGCTTCACAAGCTATCAGCAATAAACAATAATTTTTAGATTGGAATCTAACTGCGACAGACATACTATCATATGCTGATTAGCCCGTGTGATAGCACAAGGTCATGATTCATAGAAACATGTACCGAAAACACGAGTACTCAAATAAAAAGGCAATATACCTGTCTGTGGCAAAAATGGTGTCATAATATTTCATATAACACATAGAAATAGCCCTCCGCTGGACTGTCCGTCCCAGTCACTTACGCATTCATCCAATCCATAAAACATTTTGATCAAAGGAGCCGAATCAAAAGATATCCTTAACCATATAACTCCCCATTTCTCGTGGTCCAGAGTTATCTCAACAATCAATGGCGAAATAACTATAACAATTAGTTATTTGCTAATCTCAATTCATTGTTCCACTGTATAAAGTAATTTATAGCGAAATATAAAATGTTTAACTATTCTGAACTTATAATAGAATGAAAATTGAAAGAATATAGTTCAGAGTCAATATCAATTGAATGATAAATGAAGATATAATATTTGCATAATATGATTCGAATTAAACATCACTTGAACTATAAGTGAAGTTAGGGGTACTTTCCTGGTATGCTCGATAACCTCTTACTATAACTCTGCTTATAGCTGCTGGCTACTATCTCCGTCTAACACTTGACCGCACTCGTTGCTACTCGATTCCATAATCAAAAGGACTATCTTAATTGACAGAACCAAACTCTATTGATGTAACTATACGTCTTGACATCTACCCGATCATTTATAATTAATCATGGAATTTTAAAACTATAAACATATAGCATGCATATCACGTAACACATAATCATGGCATTCGTATAACACGTAATCACATAATTCCTGCAATACATAAGGCAGATTATTAAAAGATACGTCCTATGGCGTTCAGAATTAATCAGGTCAATATTAGCATTTATCGATCAAATATCGACTAAAACTGATACACAAATCAAATGACATTGCAATACAAAAGTGATTAGGACTCAAAAGTATTTTTATTGAAAGCGTAACATTTTTTTAAGTCTATACGCGTTCATTTCGTATTAAACGGACGAACGGTTTAATTATTATGAATAAAATAAGAAATAAATAGAAATAAATCAATTAATAATAATATTAATTGATTTTTAAATACCAGAATATAATTTTTAAAACCTTAAGAAGAATTTTTAGAATTTTTTTTGAATTAACTATAAATAATTTACATTTATTTAACTATTTATAAATAAAATTAATTGATTAATTAATTTTTAATCAATTAATTAAATTCATAAATAATTAACTAAAATGAATTATAAATAATTAAATCAAATTGTATTTTTGAAAATAATTAAAGAAAATAATTTTAAAATTAAAAAAAATAAGTAAATGATTTTTGAAAATAAAGTAAATAATTTTTGAAAATTAGAAAAATGAATTTTGAAATAAAAGAAAAAGGAAATTAGTGAAAACAGGTTTTACAAATAGGGATGGGGTCTGGTGGATCGAACGGCGGCAGAGGGTAGGGTAACTCGCCGGACCTTTGGAGAAGGTGAACGGTTTTTCGCCGGTTTCTGGAATTTCCAGATTCCAGTCGGGATTCCGGCCGACCTCCCTGGGTTGTGGCGATTCAAAACGGGTCTAAACCCTTCAATTTTTCAGATCTTTCGATCCAAATTCGCTTCTGGAACTCGTACAAATCACTAACATTCGTAGTTAACTTCGGAAACCAAGAATCCGATCAATTCTAATCAAGAACACGGCGATATCGCCGGAAAACGTAAATCGATCAAATTCAAACCAAATTTAACGTTCTTTATATAAAAATGATGCTCAGAAGGAATACAATCTATTTATATGATCCTTATTAACCACAACAATCCGTATAACTCAAGAAATCGAAAGTAAGAATTCAAAAATCCCAGATATCGGTTCATCAATCTCGGACTAAAACAATTCAACCAAGTACATAAATCGACTCTACACATCATCCTAAATCTATTTGTAACAACAAAATCAATCAACAATCATTCTATTTCAAAAATGAATTCATGGGCAAGAACACTAAAATCGATTTTTTAAAATACCTAACCTTGATTCGTGAAATTGGTACCAATAGAACGCGCTTGAAACAAGGATTAAATTGATATACAGAGCGTTTGATTTGGTTTCCTGGTTAGCTCAAAATCATCAATTCTTTGTGATGAACAAAATCATACCCCCAAAAATGTTGTTGGTTTTTATGAATTTCCTGATTTTTAATAGAATAAAAAATAAATAAATAAAAACAGTTCAGCTATTTATATCTTCACAAAAATTATACCCCAAAATAAATTAAGGGTGTTTTTATCCCCTAATTATAATAATTAGGGCCCCAAAATAATAATTACGGGGAATAATTTTAAAAATGATAAAATACAAAATTAAAGGGTATTTGAAATACGAATAATTTTATAAAAATGAAAACACGGATTTTGTGGGGTTTGTCGTCCCGGTGGGGTCCCGTTTTGTTGATTTTTGAAAAACAGGAACGATCCCTAAATTACTAGAAAAACCCGAAAATACCTAAAATACATTCAAACGTGCATAAATTGAAATAAAACAAGTATCTTAATAAAGACGCTAATAAATACGCGTCTCGATTACAGATAAAATCATATCATTGCAGTTTAAACATATATTAATCAATCGAAAAAATTTCTGGCCCGCACGAAACGCATATAACATGTATAACATCTAATATCATGGCAATAATCACTTTAAATTTATAAAACACATAATATTTATTTATTTAACACATAATATTTACATAATTTTGCCGGATATTACATTATTGTTGATCTTGAACAGCTATATCAGAAACTAGAAACTATATTATCTGATACTAAAGGAAAAACAAATGAAGTGTTATAATAAATGAGCTAAAAGTAGCTGAATCATTGGAACGTCCCTGCAGATACCAACTTTGCTGAAAATGTTGAAATGTACCGGGTGTTAGATGATGTAGGTGTCTGGCATTGGTGAAAATAACTGAATCATTGGAACTTCCCTGCAGATACCAAAGTTTTGGCTGCCATGATATTTATCTGTATTATAGCAAGCTGAAGCACCAGCAACACTGCCGGTTTCGTCCCTATAATGGTCAGTTTTCTTCCTGAAATAATAATTTTGAAGATATATTACGTCAATCTTTTAGGTATCTCTGACTAAGAGGAGTAAGCTCTAGCTAGTAGAAGTTAGATGTTACCATGGTAATGAACAACATGAGCATAGGACTTGTGTAAAACCAGGACGAGACTTGCGATTATCAGCAGTAAAAACCTTACCAACTTCATTCTAATCTTTGCTGAGTTACCTTAGATGTTGACAGTTGAGTATGCTCTATATTCCGTGGTGAGTATGCTCTATATTCTGTGTATTAAAAGGGCTACCAGATTTATGTACTATATATGTTGTATCAAAAGGAAAGATTTCTACTATGCGATCTGCTTCTCGATCTGCTCCAGCCTATTCACCGATCCGTAGTCAAATACTAAATCAGGCCACCTCAAGATTTGATGCAGAGATACATCACTGAATGCATTCGCCTCAAAAGGTTTATGAATTGTACAACATGCAATGGATACAATATATTCTTCAAGTTAACTTTTACTACATATGTTCCAACATCCAGATATAAGATACAACCTTCTCTATATTTCTTACATAATCAAGTTTGCCCATCTAAATTAGATAATGACTAATATTATGTCCCTAAAGTGTCATTGAATATTTCAAGGTGGATTAAATTTTGCACGAAACTGCTAAGAGCCAAGCTAAATCTATACGAAAATTTATCCTAAAACTTAAAAAGGTAGGGAGTATGATTGCCTCCAGATGCTTTATTTTTGCTAACTCATTTGTATTTTCTTACAGGAGTTCCGAGACCACCATCGGATCAATCATCACAAGTCAGTTAAACTGATTCCAGCTTCAGGTAAGACAAAACTTAAGTTGACCAGAGTACTTTATATAGTTCAATTAAAATGTATGCATCTGATTTACACAGGTTGTAGTTTTAGTAGGTTACACTTAATCTGATGACCAACCATGTTGTTATGGTGTCGCTTAGGTGTCCTGGTAGAAAAATAGGCATAGCATCTGCTTGGTCAGAATGTGCACATGGCACGCCATAACACCATTCTTGGAGTAATATATAATTCACAAGGAATAATTGTGGAAAATAAAAATAATGTGGTTTAACTGATTATAAGGAATAAAGTCAATACTCATAATATATATTTTATACTGGAAACAGTTCACCATTCTCGCACAGGAATGGGCTGAATGGAAAATCGTACGGAGATTTGTCACAACTTAATCTAGACATATCATTTGTAAGTTCTAGTAGATCGAGCACAGATGGCATGTTTCCGTCATTTGGTGAAAGTTTCAACATGAGCTCGACTCCCCCAAGGCTTTCTAACATGTTAGATGGAGACAACCAAGGGTTTGACTTTGGGCGTATGTCGGTGGACACCGCCACGGTAACTGAACTATCATATTCCACTTCTGACGGGGGTTCATCTGCTTCACAGCCAATGGTACGTTATCAAATCTTAATTCTACCAGCATGAAAGAGAGCGATACGAAATATTAATTTCTTACTCTCTATCTTACAATGATGAAGAGAGATCCAATTTTTTTTACGTGGTTGATACCAACTATGTACCTAATAAAGTAAATTAAGGTACATTGTTTCTGGTCACGTATTATTTTTTGTCTAATTTTTCTCATCTCTGGACATGTGGTGGGTGGGGGATGTTTAATGTATGTTTGTAATTTACACATTAAAATCGAATTTTAACTACAAGTAGAATAAAAAACTTAATCTGAATTTGTATAAAGTTGTGGTATACTAGAGGTTTGTGAACTTTTGTTCTGTTGAAAATCCAATTTCACTGCCTTGGCAGAATTCCCCAGGTTCCTATGCTATGGTGTAGTAAATCTACTCACAGAATCATAGGAGTCATCATTCCATCTACATAAATAAACATAATATTACATTAGGACAGAGTGTCCAAAGCTCACATGTATCAAACCTGAAATGTATGTTAGAAAGATTACCATGTTTGACGTGATGGGCCTGTGTGTTCTTCCTATCCTTGCTTATAAAAAGAGGAATGATTATTTAGAAAAAGAGTTAGTCATGTTCCATCAAAGTCAGAAAGATAGAGATGATGCTTTCTATATTAGGGATTAAGTACTTAAAAAGAATAAATCTCTACAAACTGAGTTAGAAAAGGAAAGAGAGATTATCAAGACTTGGACTAACTCTGGTAAAGCAACTCAGGATATTCTTAGTAGTGGAAACTGGAAAGAGGGCTTAGGTTATGGAGATGATAAGAATGATAAGGGAACTGTAGAGATTGACCCTATAGTTGTTAAACAAAAGCCAAAGGTAAATCCTGTTAAGTTTGTAGCTGTAAAGTCTGATATTGATAAATTAGAAGTTAAAGAAAAATTAATTTCTGACAAACCAAAACAGGGTAAGCCTACTGAAGTAAACGTAGGCTTAATGATAAAGAAGCAGCTTAAGCATAAGCTGAAAGATGTTAAGAATGTAAACAAGGTCAAGCCACCTAGGAAAAATAGGAATGGAAAGGAAGGTATGAACAAAAGTAAGAATTATAAGCCTGTTCCTAATGCTCCAAGAAAAAAACATATCATAACTATGGAAATTCTAACCATCTAGCTTCTTTTTGCAGGAAAAATAAGAACATAACTCCTTACCTTCAAAGTCAAGACTTAAGAGTCAGTCTATTAGATATAGGCCACAAAATCCTTGTTTTCATTGTGGTAGTTTATGGCATTCCATTTATACTTGTAAGGAATATCATAGTTTATACTATGATTATTATCAAATAAAACCTTCTTTAAAGAAAGTTAACATTGTTCCTTCTAGTGTAAGTTCTAATGCAAAGTCTGATAGTGTAAATGTTGATAAGAAAAATGTTAACATAAACTCTGATGCTAAATCCGCTGCAAATGTTAACAAACTTAATAAGGCCAAAGGATCCAAGCATGTCTGGGTCCTTAAAACTAATCATTAGTGGTCTTTGTGATTGCAGGGCATCATGAAAAACATCCTAGTTCTGGACAGTGGATGTTTAGGACATATGACTGGAAATAAAACCCTGCTATCAGACTTTGTGGAGAAAGTTGGCCCAAGTGTTTCTTATAGAGATGGCAACATGGGAAAAACTTTGGGATATGGCAATATCAATCTGGGGAATGTCATCATTAAAAAAGTAGCTCTGGTCTCAGGACTTAAACACAATCTGCTCAGTGTTAGTCAAATCTGTGACAGAGGTTATCATGTGGATTTCTTTGAAGAACATTATGGAGTTGTAAGAAAATCTACATGCAAAGTTGTTCTGAAAGGATACAAGCATGGTACCATTTATGAAGCCAAGCTTTCAACAAGTATTGATGGTACTGTAATCTGTCTGTTAAGTAGAGCATCAATTGAAGAAAACTAGAATTTACACAAGAAACTCTCTCATTTAAATTTCAACAATATAAATGAACTAGTCAAGAAAGATCTTGTGAGAGGTACCATTTGTGATTCCTGTCAAAAGGCAAAACAAAGAAAATCTTCATTCAAGAGCAAGACATAATCTTCAATTCTTGAGCCTTATCACCTACTACATGTTGATATATTTGGTCCAGTGAATGTCATGTCTATTGCAAAGAAGAAATATGCTATGGTCATAGTGGATGAGTTCACCAGATACACATGGGTGTATTTCTTGCACATAAAAAGTGAAACTGCATCTATTTTGATTGATCATGTCAAGCAACTGGATAAATTGGTGAAAAATTTTGTGAAAATCATAAGAAGTGATAATGGCACTGAGTTCAAGAATTTGATCATGGAAGAGTTCTACAAAGACCATGGAATAACGCAGGAATTTTCTGCTCCTGGAACTCCACAACAAAATGGAGTTGTTGAAAGATAGAATATAACTCTTATTGAAGCAGCACGAACTATGCTTGAAGAACCAAAGTTGCCAACCTACTTTTGGGCTGAAGCTGTGCAGACTGCTTGTTTTACTCAGAATGCAACACTCATTAACAAGCATGGAAAAACACCATATGAGATGGTGAAGAAAAAGAAGCCAAATCTGAAGTATTTTCATGTATTTGGATGCAAGTGTTTTGTTCTTAAGACTCATCCTGAACAGCTATCCAAATTTGATCTAAAAGCTGATGAAACAATTTTTGTTGGATATCCACTTTCCACAAAAGCCTTCAGAGTCTACAATTTAAGAATAAGAAGATTACAGGACTTGAAGATTTCAATGATCATGATCAGCTCAGATTTGAGAATGAAGTTTTAAATTCTGATACTGTAAATCCTGACAGTCTAAATCCTGATACTGCAAACCCTGATGGATTAAACTCTGATGTTATTGAAACTGTGGTGACTATGCCAAAGGAAGATGCACCGTGCAGGGAGAGCATACTGAAGATACAACCACATCTCAAGAAGCATCAGAACCTACAAAAAGCTCTTCAAGTTCTGATTCATCAAGTTCTAATGGGCCAAGTTCTGATAATTCTGGAAACTTAAATTCTGAAGGATCCAACTCAGAGAGCATAATTTCAGGGGGAGCATCAGAAAATGTTGATGAAGACAACATGGATCATGGGGGACCATCCAGTTCTAGAGAAAATCTTCCATCTGTAAGAAAGTGGACTAAAGCACATACACCTGACTTAATTATTGGAAATCCTGATGCAGGCGTCAGAACTAGAACAGCTACATCAAATGAATGTCTTTATCACTCTTTTCTCTCTCAGACTGAACCAAAGAAAGTGGAAGAAGCTCTTCAAGATGCTGATTGGGTGCAAGCAATGCATGAAGAGTTAAATGAATTTGAAAGAAATAAAGTCTAGACCCTAGTGCCAAGACCAAAGAACATATATGTTGTTGGTACAAAGTGGGTGTTCAGAAACAAAACTGATAGTGATGGCATAATTACAAGGAATAAAGCAAGGCTGGTTGCAAAAGGATATTCTCAACTAGAGGGAATTGATTATGATGAAATATTTGCACCAGTTGCTAGATTGGAAGCCATAAGGATATTTTTGGCTTATGCTGCTCACAAAAAGTTTACAGTCTTTCAAATGGATGTAAAAAGTGCTTTTCTTAATGGAGAATTGGAAGAAGAAGTATATGTTGAACAACCTCAAGGTTTTGTAGATTCAAAATTTCCTAGTCTTGTCTACAAACTTGACAAAGCACTTTATGACCTTAAGCAAGCTCCGAGAGCATGGTATGAGACATTAGCTCAATTTCTTCTAGAAAGTGGATTTAACAGAGGGACTATTGACAAAACATTGTTTTCTCTCAACCATGGAAATGACTTACTTTTGGTGCAGATATATGTTGATGATATCATTTTTGGTTCTACAAATGACAGAATTTGTAAAAAGTTTGTCAAGCTGATGCAGTCAAGATATCAAATGAGTATGATGGGAGAACTCAGCTATTTTCTGGGTCTTCAAGTCAAGCAGAAGAAGAAGGAACTTTTATTTGTCAATCTAAGTACACCAGAAATTTGTTGAAGGAATTTGGAATGCAAGATTGTTCAAGTGCATCCACTCATATGGCCACTGCAACAAAATTGGATATGGATATTGGTACATCGGTAGATATTACTGATTACAGAGGTATGATTGGCTCATTACTCTATCTAACACAAGTAGACCTGATATCATGTATGCTACCTGTCTTTGTGCAAGATTTCAAGCAGATCCAAGAGAACCTCACTTAACAGCTGTGAAAAGAATTTTCAAGTACCTTAAGGGTACAGCTGACCTGGGATTGTGGTATCTTAGAGAATCAGACTTTAAGCTAATAGGTTACTTGGATGCAGATTTTGCACGATGCAAAATTGACAGGAAAAACACAAGTGGAAGCTGCCAATTTCTTAGAGGCAAATTAGTTTCTTGGTTTAGCAAGAAATAGAAGTCAATTTCCATATCAACTGCAGAAGCAGAATACTTTGTTGCAGGAAGTTGTTGTGCACAGATTCTTTGGATGAAGAATCAGTTACTGGATTATGGGTAAGAATTTTCTAAAATTCCTATTTACTGTGATAATCAAAGTGTTATTGCTATGATAGGTAATCCAGTTCAACAGTCAATGACAAAGCACATCACCATTAGGTACCACTTCATAGGGGAACATGTGGATGAAGGTACAGTGGAATTGCATTTTGTTCCGAAACCATTGTGTGAAGCTACTTTTACAAGATTGGTAAATGAACTTGGAATGGTTTCAGGTTCTTTCTCTAAATCTGCTTAGTTTATGTTCTGATACATCAGACTTTATGATCAGTATTTACAGATATTACTATCTTTGTGTATTCTGTGCTTAATTAGAAATTTTATAAGTGCTGATTGTTGTCTGATGTGAATTTCTAAACTCTGATAGTGATATGACTATTTCTGTGACTATTCAATCCAATGAGGATAACTGTGCTAGATGCTGACCTAGTAGTCTTTAATATACTAAAGATCCCGTGTTTGAAGTAATTATTTATGTGGAAATCTTTTAACACAAGCAAATTATGATATTGAGTTTAGTTAAAGTTTACTTTGTGTATCTTGTTACTAAGTCAAAAACTAGAATAGTGCTTTTTATCTATTAAGTTCTGATGTTGGTAAATCTGATGGATGTACTAAGTGTTGATAAGCCTCACTTATCAAAAGAAAAAGAAAATAAAAGAAAAAAAATCAGGTACTCATTTGAGATCTAGAGTAAAAATGTGGAAGGGAAGACCCAAGTGCATTGCTGGTATTAAGTAATATGCATTAGAAAAGCAACATAAAATTTTCTTGGGGACTTTTCACACTCTATGATTACTGGAGAAATACTCTGATTATAGAAAAAATTCTGATAAGCAGTTGTGACTCACTTACACTGAGAAGCCACTGTAAAAAGGAATTTCAAAAAGATGCATAAAATGAGCACAAAACAGTTGAGGTGGACTCATGCATGAACTCCTTCTATAGTAGACTTCAGAATAATGACAAATTTTGAGCAAAGTTCTTAGTTATGCCTTACTTTTAAGATGTACTGAAGTGAATCAGACTTTACTCTTTCTCTGATATTTAGCTTATTGCACACACTTACACTCCATATGAATGATGAAAATTACTGTGGTGATAAATGTTGTTTTAGACGAACAGTTCAAGTGTCAGCTGCATAAATTCTGAGGACAAGTTCTGATGGAAGTTCTGATGATTAAGTTTTGTGTGTCCATATCAGTATTTGTGTGAAGAATTATAGGAATTAACATTCAGTTTTCGAGTTAAGAAACCATATTCTGATGACTTTTAAATTCTGATAATAATCAAGTTCTGATGCTGACATGGCAGTATTTATTTACTTGGTTAATTTTTGGTCATTACTTGAACGGTCATATTTTCAAGAATATTGGTTTATGAGAGATAAAGCAGTAATAATCATTTATTTAGTGGGAACAGTTTTTTTAAAACTGAACGTGCAAAGTAATAATTGCTTATTTACCGTGCCCATTAAATTTTTCCTTAACTGTTGCATGTCTGACATGTGTAAAGGTCTGTTCCACTCCTTATTAACTGCTGTCACGTGGGGTGTCTAAGTAAAAGAGATAAAAGACTTTTAAATCTTTTATTTTCATTTTTATTCTACTCTCTCTCTTTTCTTATTCTCTCTCATTTTTTCTGACAGTTATCTACAGACATTTTATCAAACACCTTACAGGCAATTTTATTTCTCACTTATTTCTCATGGCACCCAAGAATTTAATTGTTGATGGAGCTAAGTTTTTACCAAACAACTATGCTGTAATCTTGAACAAGACTGAAGCTCCATCAGATTTGCACTTTGTGCAAGATTTCTTAGCAAATAGTGAGATTGGGTATGCTTTGACCCAACCTCAAACTATTTCAAGGCAACAAGTTCTGACGTTTTGGCGGACTGGGCATTTTGATGATGGTGGTGCAACTGGTACTCCAAGCATCGTATTTAAAGTAAATGATGTTGAACATGTGGTTACTCCTGGAGCAGTTCGCAAAGCTCTTCACTTACCAGAAGGCTATACATTCTCAACAGTAGAGGACCCTGTTCTACAGCAGCTCATGCCCAGTTTGGGCTATGAGAAAAGTTTGGGAAAGCTTGGACAATTGGAAAGAGCAAATATCAGGAAGGAATGGAGCTTTTTCTTCGATTATATCACTAAGGCATTCGCCAATAAGTGCTCCAACTTTGATGTTATTCCCATCATGAGTCAGCAAATCGGGTATGCTCTTATTCATCAAACTCACTTTAATTTTGCAAGTGACGTGCTAGGTTTCATAGGGGATAGGATGAAAGAGGATAGGAATGTAGTATACTTTGCTAGATTCTGTCAGCCTATATATAATTTTTGTTATGCTGATGAACCCCAACCTACCACCGATTTAATTCCACCCTTTAAGCTTGCAAAAAGGGCTTTCAGTGATCTGTTAAATGCTGAAAATAAGAAAAAAGTGGTTAGACCCTTACAGATACCTCAGTCTGTAAAACAGATCCTGGTAAATGCTGATCTTCAAACCTATACATCTGTTTACCCTGATGTTCAACCCACCGGCACATCCTAGCCACCACAACAGCCATCAGAACATACCATAACTACACCTCAAACTTCTTAATCTCAACCTACTCATCCCTCCATCAGGACATATTTCAAACCATCACAGACATCTCAACCTTCACCATCAACACATCCTGTGAGGCCTTCATCTTCAAAACCTAAGAGGACCAGGACTGTACCTCAAACATAACAGAAGAGAAGGAGGATTGTTCTAAGAGATGAGTCAGATAGTGAGGAACAGGTTCCAATATCAGAACCTGTTGTTGTAGAAGATGAGAAGATCTCTTCTCAGAAAGACACTGTAACTGGGAGCTCTTGGCCTTTCAAAAGGCTTAGAAAACTAAATCCTGATGATAAACCTCCTATAGTGTCTCCACCTTTGAAGAAAATGAAAAAGCAAAGAGCTCACAGGGACACAGTTGAGACAGACTCGGAAGATGAGGAAGCAGCTAAGGAAGGGGGTCAGGAATCTCTGATCCCAACAGAACCAATTGTTATTGAATTACTTTCTTCAGCACAACCAGAAACTGCTCAAGATAGAGTGCCTACTCCTCCTGTGTCACCTATAATTGAACAAGTACATACTGATGACCCAGGTACAAGTGCTGAGATTACTATTCATAACTTGATTGTGCCTGAGGTTTTGTACTTAGAAGCTCCACCAACTCAAATCACTCCACCAACAACACCCATTCTAGATGCTGGATTTAATGAAGATATTCCTACTACACCAATTCTGAATCTGGATGATGAAAATCAGATTTTAGGTGGGCATCAAGGTTTGGCTGTTGATCAGAACTTAGTTGGAGATCAGCACTTAGAGGATGATGTTGAAGCCTCAATAGCCTCTTATACTATTCTTTTATCAGAGGATGCTGATTATGCTGATTCTATAAGTTCTGATGCTGCTAATGATGAATTTACTGGTGAAGCTGCTACCAATATAGTGGACTAAGGAATGGAACAAAGTTAAATTTATTCCTTCTTCAGCCATACTTGCTGACAACTTGACCAAAGCTGATGAGATGCTACTCAATGATGATTTCAAGACACAGCTCACAGTTACTGCACTAAGTACAATGCATCTTCAAGGTCAACAATCTGTAACTCAGGCTAAGGTAGACAAGATTCAAGAATCCATAAATCAGCAAGATATGCTTGTCAAGCTGGATAAGAAAAGGTTTTTCAAACCTACCTTTGACAAAGTTGAGTACATTGAGAAAAATCACGAGAAGCAACATGCTTAGATTGATGAAATTTTGAAGAATCAAGCTTCTCATCAAAATCAACTCAATGAGTTCCAATCATCAGTGGAATTGCTTCTCTCTCTTTTTTTACCTGCTAATGCCAAAAAGGGGAAAAAGTAATTAAGTCCAAATGCAAAACTGTTAAGACACTGAAGGGAAAGGATGATGAAAAAGATGACCAGGGAAACTCTGGAATGGGTGGAGGTCATGGTCAAGGTAAAGGTTTTTCATCAAGCAACGCCAGAACTACAAGTCAAAGAATAAGTTCTGATACTGGGAGAAGAATAAGTTCTGACACTGGTAAAAGGATAAGTTCTGATGAACATCTGGAACTTGATGAGGAAATTTCAAGACGGTTATTTTTGAAAGAAAATCCAGGAATGGACTTTGAGAGTCTAAAGGAAAAAGAAGCTAGACTTAAGTTAGAAAAAGTCACCTCCAAATCTGAAGCTTCTGTTGTTGAAAAGAAACTTCCTAAGGCTAAAGGCATTGTGATAAAAGAAAGGACAAATCCTGAGGCAACTAAAGCCAAATCACAAGTGGAGATAGATCCAAGGTCCAAGGGCAAAGAAAAAGTTGATGACCCTGTAAAGGTTTATGTGCCTGCTATGGATGAAGAAATATCCGATGAAGATGTTAATCTTACTCTGATTTCAAAGAAGATTTCTTAAACAACCTCTGACATGGCTCAAGTTGTTCAGAGTCAAGATGTAGTAAGTTCTGATATGACACTGAAGCAAGCAACCTCGGACATAGCTCAAGTTGGCTTGATATCAGAAGATAAGTTAAAGGAAACCTCTGATATTGCTCATGTTAAACCCTCAAAGTCACTCCTACCAGGAATCACCAAAGCTAAACAGACTCAACCTTTGAAGACTGCAACAAGTGGTTTTGAAGCAAGGGTGGTTACAAGAAAAGAAGCAAGAGATAAATTTGGATTGGGTAGTGCTGATGAAAGAAGAATACATAACACAACCAATGATCCAACTTCTTTAAGTGAACCAGGTGTTGGAATAACTCCTGAAAGATTGAATCAACTTGAATCTGTACAGATGGTTTACCATACATTTTTGAAAGAACATATCTTGTTATATTTTATGACTGATGGAAGGGTATACCATATTAGGCAGAATGCTATACCACTAAAGTATTTTGAGGAACTGGAACATGTTCTATTCTCACTTCAAGTGAAGAACAGATTAACAGATGGTGCTGTAAATTATTTGAAGACTCAAATTCAAAGACAGAAGAAGCTTTACTCTGTAAAGTCTGACAGCACATACTGTCCAAAGTACAGAGATCGCAAAGGTGATATTGTCGAGATGAAGCCTAACTCTGCTAAGATTATAACTACTTTTCTAGGTTATAAGGCTATGGAATTCAATCTTGAGTCTGACAAGGCATATTTGATCAGACTAGATCAGGACATAAGAAAACTAGAATAAATGATCTCAGGGCTGCTATCTTTCAAATTGGTGAAGATACAGTTGAATTGAAGAATGCTAAAAGGAGGATGGTTAATGAATTGGAATATGCTGAGAGATGTTTGTTAAAGAACTATCTCAGAACAACTCTTGATATCAAAGCGATCAGCAATTGAAGCCAAGTCAAAGATCTACAACTACTTAAATTCTGAAGTATATACAGACTAAAGCTGTTATCAGAAGTTAAAGATGGTAAAGCTACAAGGACTGTAAGTTGTAGTTATCTAGTCAAATTCTCATGCATCTGTACTTAATGTTTTTGACATCATCAAATATCTGTTAAACTTGTATATTATGCTAATTTACAAGGTGGGGGAGATTGTTAGATATATTTGATAATGTCATGACTAATATGATTTGTGTTTAGTTTTCATATCTTACTTAACAAGACAAATCAGTACTTAACTGGAAATCAGCACTTATACTGAAGTCAAAACTTAAGATATCAGAACTTAAGTTTTCAGGACTTAAGTTATTAGGAGACATTTATCAGGAGATAATATCAGGACTTAAAGATACTTTCAGATAAGGAAGGCGGCTGATTGAAAGGAAAGAAGATCAAGACAAACGCAAGAAAAGATAACTAATTGATGTATTTTAGGATACAGAATCATATTCAATATCAATTAGAGATTATCTTGTAATTGTGTAGTATATAAACACAGACATAGGGTTTACACTATATGTGTTATCATAATCGAAGTTATTATTTATTGTAACCCTAGCAGCTCTCGTGATAATTTATTCATCACTGAGAGAGGACAGTTCCATATTGTAACATAGTTTATTGTATTGAATAAAATCTGTTTTTTGTTACTTGTGTTCTTATATTTGATTTGATTGTGATAAACACTGTATTCAACCCCCTTCTACAGTGTGTGTGACCTAATACGTAGTGATAGTAGCTATTACAGAAGAGTAAAAAAATTTCAAACTCTTCTTTCATAGTGGACATCATGTGATTGTATTCAAATGTCATTAGTTTGATCACACGACACATGTGAAAGTTGTTAGGCACCGTATGACTACGGTGGGTGTGAAATTAAAACTAAATGTCGAAGACATATTTGTATTTGTTAGCCAAGCTCGTCAAGTATACTATGCACCAAATATTTCAAACGCGAGATCAACATGATACAAGGTTTAAAAACTAAGAGGTGAAAAATTGATGAAAGTTTGTAAAACCATCATTAACTAAAAAATAAGGAATCAGGCTTCCTATGCGGCGACAAAGTTATGCGGAGATTGCAACATTTAGGCAGTGATTAAAGCTCATGAAGATGTCTTAAGAAATTTAAATTGGCACTATATTTTATATTTTATGTGTTTTTGTTTTGAATTTTACAAAAAATAGGGTTTATGTATGTGTCATGTCTTCAAAATTAATGAGCGTGTGTTTGATTTTTTTATATGCTTTGTGTTTTTTTGTATTTTGCATAAATTAGGGTTTATGTATGTATCGTGTGTTCGAAATTAAGGTTTGTGTATGTGTCATGTGTGTTTGTGTCTAATTACATATTCCTCGTAAACATTATGACTTTACTCATTTCAGGTACTCTTCAACACTTGTTAATCCCAATTGTTTCTTAACAATTACATTAAATCTTATTGTTTAACTATATATCACTTGTTAGAAAGAAACCTTATGTATCATATTCATATTTATATAATTGTGTTTATTTTATATGTTTTTTAGCGTAATTGAGTTTTAAGCACGTTTGTTTTCGAAACATAGAAGTCAATTTTTGTAGTATGTTATGAATGTAGGAGGACTTGTAAACTTCATAGAAAACATCAAAAAAATGCATTGCTCTCAACATATCTATTTTTTATCCAAAAGTATCCAACAGTAAAACTACCGGCCATGTTTATGCTTTTAATAGGAATTTTGGTATGTCGAGTTTAATCTCTAGATATGTATTTAGATAATACTGAAGGGTTCTTATAAGGTTGCACCGTTAACGTTTAGTAATTTTTGTAAAGCTGTTTTCCGGGCCTTATAAGAAAATTGGTGGTAAATTAAAAGCACTACACGCAAAAACTATGTCTTTGTATTGTCATAAATCGAAAGATTATTTGATGTTAATATGCTTTTACCCATCTCATTCTGCTTGATTACTGTTATTCGATACTTACATTAAGTAGAAGGTGTGTGCTTATTACTGATTAGTTGTTTAATGTATAAGTTTAGGTTGTTGGGCTGGTCCTTCATCCAAGAGTAAGAAGAAGAAAGATATGACCAGTGGAAGAAATGGTGCACATAAACTGAATGATGAAGAAAGTCGCGTGATTGGGTATGAGGCAGGAGAAAGCAGCAAAACTATTCATTTTGAGAGAAACGACGCAGCTGTCGTGAAGGTGACTACCCCAGAAAA
Source organism: Apium graveolens (assembly GCF_009905375.1). Lineage (NCBI taxonomy): Eukaryota > Viridiplantae > Streptophyta > Magnoliopsida > Apiales > Apiaceae > Apium > Apium graveolens. The sequence goes on from NC_133653.1 coordinate 16,023,221, forward strand.
CCTTCGATTGGTAACACTTATTTTTTTGAAGAATAAAAAAGCGTAAAATTTTGTTTCTTCCACAAGTATTTTAAAATTAGTAGTTAGTCCTCGCATTTTTAATTATGTTCTTAATATTTTTTGGAGTTTTATGTAAAATACACACAATAAGACTTTGGGATATGTTGCTCGCATGAAATGGGATGAACGCATGGTGTGGCGAAAGGGAGCAGAATGCAAAGTGTTTCAAGACAAGTGTATCAATAATTTTAAAGTAAGTACATTTGTAAGTAAATTTTAATAGATTTTTAAAGATATAGTATTGGTAGAAACTTGAATAACTTCAAATACAGGTGTCACGCCCCGACTGATAAATTTTTAATAACGTGTTATAATACTATGCATTTGTTGTGGCAGGAGTACTATGTGTATCCAAGGGAGTTCTTAAAGAAGAAGAGGACTTGGTGGTGAGAGCGCATCTCGCTCGGAACTTCAAGACTATCATAGTGGTGCGAGGGAGTGACTTTTAGAGAAGTTGCAGCATTTCTTGGAAAGGGAATATGCAGAACTACAACTTGATATTAAGGGAGATACATTCAGGCCTCACTACTTCCACCCGTGGGTATGTGCTTCGATCTACTTTTAGCTGTCCAGAATTCAAGATAGTGTCATGTTCTTGCCAGAGTGCACGAAAAAAGGTTGAGTTTACACCCCGCACTGGGGCGAAACCATATGAAAAGAGGTGAGAGGTACAACTAACTTGTAAATTGTTCAATAAATCTGCTCTTTGGACTAAGTTTTACGTGAAGATAACATTTGATTATTTGTTTTGCATTAACATAAAATTGTTAAAGAAAGAGGGGCAAAGGGCGAGATGCCTATTTCTAATGAGGAATTTACGAATTATATTTACGACTCCAGTGAACCTGCTGTGATAGAGCTGCATGTATGTATTATGATTTTCTTTAATGCCCATGTTTAAATTAATTGAAAGCAAAAGTATATTACTAATAGAGTCAGTTGTGAAGAATCACGGGTTTAGTCTTTTTCACAAAAATTTGTTGGAAAAAATTTAACAGGCGCTAGTTGAATGAGTTGATGAGTTGACACCCATGTTGAGTAACCGATATTACCCCCACCCCCACACGCAAATGCAACTTCAAAGAAGAAATGATGGGATCTGGGGATGGGGATGGGGAGTTTGAACTTGTTCTCCGAGACACCTTTGTGGAGTTAATGGGATCCGGGGATGCAAAGAAAATGATCAAGAGAGGGAAAGAGAAGGACTTGACAGAATCAGTAGATGTTCCTAGTTAGATCTTCTTGAAGATGGCAAAGGTCCTGACAGAAGTTCAATAAATGGTCTTTTTTTAGCGGCATGCGAAGTTATAAATTTTTTTCTGGACGAGGAAATCTTAAAGCTAGCCTCTGCTACTTTTCCAGACATAAGTCAACATTTAAGGGATAGCCTTCATATGCATACAGCTGCTACTGCGCTTGGCCTTATCATGAAGGAAAATGACAAGATTATCTTAAAGGTAATTTTTTTAATATTTTAATATCATTTAATGCATCTATAAATTTACACTGAGACACTCAACATGAACACTTGGACACTAATAAGTAATTTGATCAATTGTTGAGTGCAAATAACAAAAGTTTTGACAGACATGTGTCCAAGTGTGACACTCCTGGCTGAATTTGGTAATTTAGTGTGCAATTGTTTTTGCAATGTACTTGCTTTTAGTAACAGAAGGCTACCATGATATGTTGGTGTGTTTATAATGATAGATTAGTTTAGATTTAGGTAGGGGAGCATTTGTTTGTTTGTGTCATCATGATTTATTTTTGCAATGTACTTGCTTTTAGTACCTATTTAAGATTCAAGATTTTATGAGCTTCGAAATCAACAAACTAAAGTTTAATTTCAGGTAGAAAATTTCAAATAAGGTATTTGTACTTTCAAGAGTGGAAGTACTACTTTATTTATTTAATTTTTTTTCTTGAATGTACTATTTTTATTTAAGTACTTTTTGTTAGTTTTTTGCTCGTCTTCTATCTTCACCGTAAAGATTTGTTCTTGATATCTAAAATAATGTGAGGATTACTTAACTTTCTTTTTTGACCGTTGAACTTTCTTCTAGCTCACCTGATTTTACTACAGGAGGAGGCTCCTCATATTTAATGAAATAGAGTCATATTTATATAACAAAACTGAAAGTTAGAACCAAGAACTGTTGTAACTATATTTTAACTATATTTCAACCGAAATCTATCATTTTTAAAAGTCAAACGACCATCGATTATATTTACGTACCAATGAAAAATAGCTATATTTAAATTACAACAGAACTCGGTGGTATTTGATTTATGACCAAAGAGAGTCATGTTTATTTTTCTGAGCGAAAAATTCAATTTTTTTGCTGAAATTTCATATTTCAAATATACTAAATACGACGGCATCGAAATAGAGCGGTCGTTTAAATCCTGTCATATTTATATCACCATATTTAGCCGGTCGTATTTTGCTAAATACGACGATTTTTTTAAAATGACTAACTTTGGAAAAACTACGGATGTGGTCTAGTCATTTTTTGCCTTGTTTTCTCTAGTGAATGGGATAATAATGCTAACATGATATCTTGTTCACTTTGATAATGTATATAATTAGTATTATTTATTTATCTGAATTATGTTTTCTACTTAAGAGTGGGGAACACATGATACTTGAAATATCGAATCACATACAAAATACGAACATTTGCATTTACCATAACTGTGCCATTTTTAAATGAATCCTTATTATACAAAATAAATATAAAAAAAATGATAGTCAGGGAGGTACAAAATCTTTGAATGATTAATAAAAGAATAGTTATTATACTGAATCTTGTGTGATTTGGCCATGAACAGATTTAACATACAACCAACTCTGAATCTTTCTGGGCAACGGCAGCTTGCTCACATGGTAATACTGACAAGGCCTTCTCCCTATTCTTCTTCTTCAATTCATCCTCACTATGTTCGTTTTCAATATCTCTTAATTTCTGGAAGAGTTGGCTGATTTCCTTGTCACCAAGCTTGCCTTTCTTGAGATCCTCCACCATTTTAACGAATGTCTGGCTAAAACGGGTCGTCCAAAACTCTTCATCTGTCTAAGATTGTTAGTCAACTCCAATTCATGAAGGGGTGTTTTTGGCACATGGAACTCGGTCTCCATTTTGTCCCAAAGCAGGCTGAACCTTCCTAGGCTGCCCGGAGCCCTTCAACTCTTCGACGGAGTTGGATCCTCCTCCTTCTCATCCTCCTTGGGCTTCTCAGTCTTAGTTTTTTTCACAGACGGAGGAGCATTAGGATCCTTCCTCGGACGGCCTGGGCCTCTCGAAGGCCCATCTGCCACAGCAGCAGCAGCAGCTGGAGCAGCAGGAGGAGTTACAGCAGCAACAGGCACTTCAGCAGCATTTGCGTCCTTAACCTTAGGTGGACGGCCCCTGCCACGCTTTGGTGGGGCACTCCAGCCAGGACGCATATAGTTATTCTTAGCAAACACAAGTTCCCCATCCTCTTTCAGCTTGTTGAGATGTTCAGTGAGAGAATTCATGTGACCAGCTGGCAGATCCCCGTAGGTCGATTCGATATGTTTCCCTATTGCAGACTTGCTTGGACCATCTTTTTCCTTCAGTGCATCAATTGCTCCCATAATCATCTACACAATTAAACACATATCTTTACTACATGCATACACATCATACTTATTCAAAATCACACTACCAAATCTCACCAAATTTATTTCAAACATTTCAAATTTTTTCTCATATATTTACAGATCAAAAACATTAAATCACACAAACATATATAAATTCAAAAATACTACCAAAATTCACCAATTTTAGTGCAAAAATTACAACTTTTTTTACATTAATTTTCAGATCAAACAACGCTAAACAACGCTAATGCTCCTCAGTCTGTGAAAAAAAGCTAAGACTGAGAAGCCCAAGGAGGATGAGAAGGAGGAGGATCTAACTCCGTCCAAGAGTGGAAGGTTCAGCCTGCTTTCGAGGTAGCCAGCAAGTATTTGACGGCTTGAACGGTTCTTGTCATTCAAAGCCCTCACAGCTGTCAGTATCATATAATAAGGTATAACAGTAATGTAAATAATAAGCAACTAAATCAGAATATTCCCAAAACTGGAGCTCAGATAGTCAGCTTACCAGCACCATTCGTATTCTTAAGATGAGAAGATACACACAGTCAGACGGTTCCAAAAGTTCCAGAGGAATTGAACACTCACCTTCATGACAATCTATATATTAGTAGATCCATGTTTAAAAACAACATAACAAAAATCATAAGGCATGTTCTATTTCTAATAGTGTAAATGTAAGCACAACTATCTGCATACAAGATTATCAGAACCTTCCTGTTTAAATATTTTATATTCCTAACTTAAATAAACTAAGAAAAATATAAAGATTTTACTATAAAATATATTTAAAATTATTGAATAAATGTAATATTTGAAAAAAAATATCCTATTTAGAAAGGAGTTAGTTAAATGTAACATATATGATTATAATGAAAAATGAGTAGTGCTACAGATACCAAATTAGATAAGAAAAATTGGTACAAATGACAAGGTATTTGGCATTGTTCAGGTGATAATTTCAAATATTGCTATGCGTGGAGTTAATGGTTTATTTGTAACAAATAACATATATCATTTGTATTCATTTTCCTACCTTTAGTATTATCCTAATAAAATATTAATAATTTATAAACAAAAAATAAACAAGTAACTACAGGTGTCAATTAACTACCACATAAATAACACAAATAATGAACTAACAATTTAAGAAACCAGAATTTATAATAGATTTCATTGGTTGGCTTACCTCAATATGTGATTGATTTCATGGAGCATTTTCTTCATTATTTCCTGCAAACAATAATAAATATGCATTGTTGTGCAAATATTTTTGTTCAACCATTGTAATAGTACTTTTGACTAATTTAGAATTATTCAAAATTTACTAAAAGATCTAATCAAATTAAACCAATTAGCCATTAAAACAACTATAATATTCTTGTGATACATAATTAGGAAGAAAAACAAAAAATGAAAGATCATGTGAGGTATCACATTTATATATGGCAACCACCTTACTTACCATATATGTTGCTGGAACAATTGCTTCCAAACAAGCTTCCCTCATCTAAAATGAATTAGATTCATGTATCAAATTGATAAAATGGAATGGATTCTACTAGATCCATATAAGATGGAAGATGTGATTTTATTGAGAAAAAGCTAGAAGAAAACTGACCTCCATGAATCAAGCTAAAACATATACGTGGTAGTACATTTAGGCCCACCGTGGCCTTATATCTGAGTTTTGTTATATATTATATATTGTGAATATTAGACTTTCTCTAAAATTCTAGATCTTTCATTCTTAATGGGCCCTTACAAATTAAACAAGTTAAATAAAGGTAAAAAAACTTAGGCACAAAATATCCAAATTAGTGAAATTATTGGCCCAAAATGTATGCCCAAAATATCCAGCATATCCAAATTAAGCCCAAAAACTCAGTTTATTTTATAAGTTATAACTAAATTATAAAATTGTCAAAATCTTATTTATAAAAATAAAGGTAGACACAAAATAAAATCAAACGAAATTTAATAAATGATTTTATTTTTATTTCTTTTGGCTTCAGTTTGAATCCTTTTTCTTTACCTATTTTAAATTAACAAATATTTTTTATTTAAAATTTGTATTAAGCTCGAAATTAGTACAAGGGGACAAATCTATTAAAAATCGTTATGGCCTACAATAAACAAATAATTCAGAGACTTAAAATCTGATACACATGTATATTTTATATTCGAATAATCTAAATTGAGTCTCAGTAGATATTGTAAAATATATTAGAAGTCAAAACAAAGAATAAATGATTATAATAAATTGAATAGAAATTTTAAAGTAAAATTGATCATCATCTGTTATTGTTAATTTTTGGATTTTTTATTTTGATAATAGTTTGTAAATCATCAAAAATTTAAAAATTATTTCGCCACCTTCTTATGCGCGAGTAAAATTGTCAAAAACTAATTTATAGAACTTTTGAAACCGAATAAATTCATTTTTTTCTTGGAGTTCCATTTTTTTCATATAATTTAATGTATTAATTTTTTTCATATATTCTAATGTATTAATTTTTTACCTATAATACCTATTTATGCAAATATTTATTTAAGAAGAAAAAAAATCTCCCACGTTTATAAACTAGTAATATATAATGTATGGTTCTTTCATATGACACATAAATCATTTCATAACATAAATTGTGATTCTCTTCATGCAAATTAATTATTTAATACTAAGTAAAATATATTATATCTATTGAGATATGAAATGATTTTGATAAGACCAGTTCATAACACCTCAAGATTTTAGGGGAACCGGTAACTTAACATGTTATCATAACTCAGTTTAGAGAGGGACTCTCGTAATTTAAATATTTGTTGTTGATATTCATACTGGTCTTGGTTTTAACTATTATTGACGATCCTAGTGAAAAATATCTTAAGTTTAATAAGGAGATTTAAAGAGTATAAGATCATGTTCGTGCCATTCGTGTACCATCTTAAGATTTTAGAAGAAGAACTGGTTTTCTAACATGATATTAGAGCTCATCATGGCCAGAGGAGGACACATGTTCAACTCTATAGGTTCAACTCCATATTAACCTCAATATTTTAATTAATTATTGAAAATATTGACATTGTACCTTGGTGGGCGTAAATAAATGGGACCAGATCCCCATACGGTAATTGAAAAATGTTTACTATGATGGGCCCATAAATAGAAAAAGATTCCCACCTAGTATTGACCGCATGCTAGGCCCAAAAAGGGATAACACATCTAGTGATCCACTCTTCAAACCCGAATAAATGGGCTTTGGAGTGAAGGGGATGTTGCGATATGAGATATGATCCTAATAAGTCCAATTCGTAACACCTTCAAGATTCAGGATGACTGGTACCTGACCATGGCATCAGAGCTCGATTTAGGGAGGAACTCAGGTTCGAGTCCTCCAACCCCCGTATATTTATTTTAAATATTTGTAATTGCTTTACATTGTATCATACCCGCACCCAATAACCCATTATTCGACCGACATCCTGGTCGAACCTACAAACACACCTTCGCTCGGCTGCTGGGATCCGGGGATTCAAAGAAGCTGATCAAGAGAAGGAAAGAGAACGACCTGACGGGGTCAACTGATGTTCCTAGTTAGATATTCTTGATGATGCCAAAGATCCTGGCGGAAGTTCAACAATTGGTGTTTTTTTCACCCGCACGCGAAGTCATAAAGTTTTTTCTGGATGTGGAATCAACAAGCTTGCCTTTGGAACTTCTCCAGACCTAAGTCAGCATTCAAGTTATAAAGTTTTTTCTAGATAAAAAGATTATCTTAGAGGTATTTTTTTAAAAAAATTTGAACGTCAATAAATGCATATATAAATTTAAACTTTGACACTCAGCATGAACACTTGGACACTTATCTATAGTATGATAAATCGTTGAGTGCAGATAATAGAAGTTTTGATAGACACGTGTCCACGTTTTACACTTCTAGCTTAGTTTGGTAATTTAGTGTCCAATTTACTTTGGATTAGATAAGGCTACCATAATATGTTCGTGTGTTTATAATGATAGATTAGTTTAGATTTAGGTTGGGTATCATTTGTGTGTGTCATCATGATTTATTTTTGCAACATACTTTCTTTTAGTACCTGTTTTATTATTCAAGATTGTAAAAGTTTTGAAATCAACAAACTAATGTTCGGTTTCAGAGAAAATTTCAAATTAGGTTTTTTTACTTTCAAGAGGGAAAGTACTACTTTGTTTATTTATTGTTTTTCTTGAATGTACTATTTTAATTTTAGTACTTTTTATTAGATTTTTTCCCATTTTCTATCTTCACTATATAGATTTTTTCTTTTATGGTAAATGAACATTCTACCTAATTATTCTACAGGAGGCTCCTCAGCTTGTGACTATGATGGACGACATGATCAACGATGAATAAGGTGAAGACATCGACCCTAGTCCAGACCACATTCCCGTTGTTTAATCCTCGTCAATTGTGAACTGCTTTTGGTACTGTGAAGATTTTAAATGCTATTTTGTGAACTTTGGGCCATCTTGTGTCTGTTTAGAAATATTTTGGTACCGCATAACTATTTTAACTATCAGTATCATGTTTGCCATTTTTGTGACTTTCGGATAACTATTTAGTGACAGGTGTATGTATTTCCTGACTTATTTTGGTTGCAATGTTAGGAGACTTTTATGGCAAGAATCAACGAATTTTTTTTATTTCGACTTATACAAAAATAAAATAATCGAGTCAAATTAATAAGCTCAGAACAATCAACTAAGCCTGTTGTAACTACATTTCAACCGAAATCTGTCATTTTTAAATATTAAACAACCATTGATTATGTTTATGTACCAATGAAAAATGGTCATATTTAAATTACAACAAAACTCAGTCGTATTTGATTTATGACCAAAGACACTCATGTTTTTTTTATGAACCAAAAATTCAATTTTTTGCTGAAAATTTAAATTTAAAATATACTAAATACGATCGCATCGAAATAGAGCAGTCGTATTAAGATTGTCTTATTTATATCATGATATTTAGAAGGTCGTATTTCTCTAAATACGACGCTTTCTTTAAAATGACTAGTTTCGGAAAAACTACTATTTTTGCTATCGTATTTATTTAAAACCAACTCTATTAGGTCGGTACTAAAAATGACCAATGTCGTTTAGTCATTTTTTGCCTTATTTTTTGTAGTGAATGGAAAAATAATAGTAACATGATATCATGTTCACAATGTATATAATGAATATTATTTATTTATCTGAGTTATAGTTTTTACTTAAGAGTGGGGAACACATGATACTTGAAATATCAAATCACACAAAAAAATACAAACATTTCTATTTACCATAACTCCTTGCCATTTTTAAAAGAATCGTTATTATACAAAATAAATATGAAAAATGATAATCAGTGAGGTACAAAAACTTTGAATGATTATTAAAAGAATAATTATTATACAAAATCTTGTGATTTGGCCATGAACAGATTTAACATAAAACCAACCCTGAATCTACTCGGCAATCGCAGCTTACTCAGATGGTAATACAGACAAGGCCTTATCCCTATTCTCCATCTTCAATTCATCCTTACTATGTTCCTTTTCAATATCTCTTAATTTCTGGGGGAGTTGGATGATTTCCTCATCACTTGCCTTCTACAACACTATTTAAGATCTTACTTCCTCTTTTCTTGTAGTGTTTCTTGAGATCCTCCACCATGTATACGAATGTTTGGATAAAATACGTCATCCAAAACTCTTCATCTCTCTAAGATTTTGAGTCAACTCGAATTCATGAAGGGCTGTTTTTGGCACATGGAACTCGGTCTCCATGTAACCAACAACCTTTCGACATAGCCAGCAACTATTTGACAACTTGAACGGTTCTTGTCATTCAAAGCCCTCAGAGTTGTCCTTATTATCTAACAACGTATAACAATAACGTAAATAAATATTCCCAAAACTGGAGCTCAGATAATCAGCTTACTAGAACCATTCGTATTCTGAAGATGAGAAGATACACACAGTTAGAAGGTTCCAAATGTTCCAGAGGAAATGAACGCTCACCTTCATGATATTCTATATATTAGTAGATCCATGTTTAAAAACAATAGTGTTCACCATAACAATAATCATAAGGCAAGTTCCATTTCTAATAGTATAACTGTAAGTACAACTATCTGCATACAAGATTGTCAGTATCTTCCTGTTTTCCTTCTTCCTACTATAAATATTTTATATTCCTAACTTAAATAAATTAAGAAAAATATAAGGATTTTAATATAAAATATATTTAAAATTATTCAATCAAAGTAATATTTGAAAAAGCATCATATTCAAAAAGAAGTTAAATGCAACAAATATGATTATAAAAAAAATGAGTAGTGCTACGGATACCAAATTAGATAAGAAAATTTGGTACGAATGACATGGTATTTGGCATTGTTGGCGTGATGATTTTAAATATTGCTATAGGTGAAGTTAATGTAAATAAGGGTTTATTTGAAATAAATAACATATATCATTTGGATTCATTTTCGTACATCTAGTATTATTCGAATAAAATATTAATAAGTTATAAACAAAAAATAAACAAGTAACGGTTTAGTACCATTGTCAATTAACACCACAAGAAATTTGGCTAAATTCGACCGAATAGTTATGGTCGAATTTAGCTAAATTCGACCGATTTTCGTCTAAAATAGTTATTTTCGACCAACTAGTCGTTGGTCGAACAAAGGCTAGTCGAAAATAAGGGGTTCAGTCGAATTTAGCTAAATTCGACTGTAGTAAATTCGACCTAAGAAATACGACCAACTAATATAAAAACTCATCCCCAAATGTTTTGGGCAAAATATACGACCAAATCTGGTCGAAATAAGTATGGTGAATTTGACCAAATTTGGTAGAATTTAGTAAGCGCCAGATTTTAAAAAACAGCAACAGAATGCATTTTGTTGCACAAATTTTTTTACTAGATTTTCCATAATGTAATTCATAAAATAATAAGGAACACAATAGTAATTTTTAGTTACTAATATTAAAATTACATAAAAATGTAATATAAATTTTAAAATAAAATAATTTATATCCTTTAGTAACATATTGAAAATCAAATATTATAAAATTAACTCACCCAAATGATAAACAAATTTAAAAAATATAAAAAATAAACTTAAATTGGTTCATATACATGAACTAATTAATACAAGTCTTATTTTACTTCTAAGTTTTTGGAAATGAATTTGCCGGAGGTGATGGCATAAACTCAGAGGTGATGGAGTTGAACTCGCCGGAATTGTTATTGTTGCAAAAGACATGTCTGTACTTTAATAAGACTAAGACAATTTGTCAACCCTGAGTAAGTTGTATTGTAATCTAAATTTTTATTTTATAATTGTAAGACTTAAAGTCTGTAAAAATGTAAAGGAGCAGAGTGTAGTCTTTTTCCTAAAACAGTATCAAGCCTAAGGATTCCATCTGGAAGAAGATCAAGAAGATCATGAATCAGATGAATTTTGAAGAAGCTTGGAGTTGAATAAATCTGTTTGGAGAAAAATACCCTAAGTGAAGATCTCTACAAGTCACAGATTTAATGTTATAGAGAAGTCATTCGAGAACTCCAGAATGGCTTATCGACAAGTTATTCAAGTTTCAGAGAGTACCAATGGATGATAAACATCCATCGGAATAGTAGTTTGGCTAGTCGACGAATGACTGCTGTTAGGCACATACGTCGGGTTACAATCACTACTCGACGGATGAACAATATCCACCAGAATAGAAGAAATGAATGAATTCAAAATGGAGAAGTCAGGAAAGCTACTAGAGAACTCAGGAAGATATCGACAAGCATAATTGAGGAAATGAAGATTGGAGATATCGACAAGTCATTCCTTCACTAGAAAACTTAGAGTTATCGACAAGTCTACATTCAGTAGAGAACTCTGAGTTATTGATAAGTCAAAGTGAAGATGTGAATACTAGAGATCTTGACAAGCTGAAGACCTCTACTAGCCAAACTCAATATGTAGTGCTAGAGATCTCGATAAGCCTATGTACTTATCGAGATGTCAAGTGTTCTATTAATTCAAACTGGAGATCTCGAGTTACAGTCTCAAACAAACAATCCAACAGAAGGATTGACAGGTCTACAAAAAGCAGCTTGAACAGTGTGCAAGATCAATGGCAAACATTAACTGACAGAGGGATATTAAAGTAAACACGGGATGCTAAAGATATGCTAAGCCAGAAATGGAAGATTTGTTTTTCTATAAATAGAAATGACAAGTGACAATTTAGAAGAGCTAAATGTCTATTATCCACTATGTAAACTAGCTGTTAACTGAGTTATAAAGTTAACACTGGTCCTCTAGTTAGATGTAACAATTTAGAGAAAATCTCTTGTATCACTCTCAAGAAGAAGCTGAGCTCTTTAACAACAAAGAGCTTAGAAATTTTGTATCAAAACAGTCTTAATTTTTAATATAAAAATTACGTGAATTTTGAAGATTTCACAGTATGAGGGTTTCATGACTAAGCCTAAGGAATGCATTACTGATGTGTTTGAAAGATTCAACAAGTTGATAAATGACTTGCAGCTTCATGACAAATACTACGAAGCTGAAGAGGTGAATCTAAAGTTCTTGCTTACTCTCCCTTTTCATTTGGAACAGAAAATCTCAGCGATCAGGGAAGGGAGAGACTTGAGGAGAATAACTCTGGAAGTTCTATATGGAATTCTCAAAACATATAAACTAGAGATGATTCAAAGGCAATCATTGAGGTCTGGTCAAGGACATGTTGTAGATCGCTGAAGTGCTTTAACTGTAAATGAACGCCAGTCCCTCAATGATGAAATAAGATCCCAAACTTCAGTTGCCTCAACAAGTGAGCAGAAAACAAATGATTCACAGGAGCAAGTCATGCTAGAGTTAGAAAAGGATGAGTTCTACACTCTTGAAGAATTGGATGAGCTAGATCAGTCAATGATATATTTAGCTAGAAAATTCTCTAACATTAGAGTAAAGAAGCAAAGATACTTCAGAAATAAAGGACAATCATCCTTCAACAAAGACAACGGTTGAAAAGATAAATGGAAGTACAATTCTGACAGCAAGAGTGGTTACAAAACTGGATCTATTGATAGATCTAATAAAACGTGTTTCAATTGTGATGAACTAGGACACTTTGCTACAGAATGCAGGAAACCTAAAAAGGCAAAGAAAGATAAAGCTTATCTTGATATGGAAGCAAAGTATGATGCTCTTCTGAAAAAGCAACAGAGCAAAGCTTACATTGCGGAGGGAAAGAGTTGGGATGATTCAGATAATGAGGAAGATGAGGAAGTTGGAAACTATGCTCTAATGGCTTCGAAGCAAGGTGAATAGTCCTCATCAAAAGCACATACACTAAATCTTACCACTATTGATTTAAATGTGAATCAATACAAGGAAACTATTGAAAAGATGAGCACAGAAATGTTTCACATTCACACAAGCATGGTTGCTGCTAATGAAGAAGTTAGCAGATTAACAAAGATAAATAAGAAGCTCGAGAGTGAGAAGCAAGAAACTGAAGTGTTGCTAGTTGAGCTTGAATCTTTAAAACAAGAAAATGCTTATCTCAAGAACAAGCTTAAATGTGCAAATGAAATTGAATTAATGTTAAGGGAGAAGCTAGAAAAGAATGAAGTAAAGATGAAATCTTTCCGAAATGCATCTGAACTGGTCGGGCAATATCATGAGAAGAATAAGCCATGTGCAAACATTGCTATTGGTCTTGACTATAATGATATGAGTGACAAAAAGAAAACTGTAGGTGACAAAGGGAAAGCAAAGAAGACTGAGAATGCTCCAAACTTTTTGAAAGAGGTTAATGCACCTATATTCAAAGCATGTGTAGTCAACTTTAGTGAAGAAGAATTGATTATCAAGCAAGAAATTGCTGATGAAGATAAAAAGAAGAAAACTGAAGAATTAGTTCAGTCTTCTAATATTAAAGAGAAGCTCATGAACAAACAAAGTCACGAGACTCCGGTTCAAGAAACCAAAACTGAAGATGCAAGAAAGAGAAAGAAAAATAGAAGTGGGAAAATAGGGATAAACAAAAGCAATAATTTTGCTTATATTGTAAATGCTCCTAGAAAGAAGTGTGAAAATGTGGCTCTTTAAATCATCTAACTCACCTTTGTAAAAAGGTTGTTAGCAAGCTAGCTGAAGGAACTTGCAAATACAATGAAGCAAATTCAAATGATCCCTATTCATTCTGTGACAAGTTTGACTGCATCCCTTGCAACCTGAAGGTAATGAATAGTTACCACAAATTGAGAGTAGACCTTGAAGCATTAAGGAATGAGTCCACATCAGAAGGAAAACATGCACAACAATCACTGAATTTTATTTCTTCTAAAACTACTCATTCTACTTCTACTGAACAAGTTACCAAGAAGAAACTACCAAAACCTGTTTGGGTTTCCAAACACACTTAAGACTCATTGTGTGTAGGGCAATTGAAGAAAGTCATCTAGATCATAGACAGTGGATGTTCCATGCATATGACTCGTGGTAAAGCCCTACTATCACAGTTTGAGGAGAAAGCTGGCCCATTGTGACCTTTAGAGATAACAACAAAGGATTCAAAATGGGATATAGAAAGATTGTTCTGAAAATGTTGTATTTAAATTATGTAGCACTGGTAGCTGATCTTGAAGTGAGTCCTTTTAGAATTAACATATTATAGACAGTAGTCTCAAGTCTTATTCAACAAGAGAATGCATCATTATCAACAAGAAAACTTGTGAAGTTATTCTGAAAGGAGCAAGAAAAGGAAGCTTGTTTGTTGAAGATTTTGACTCAACAAATAAGAATGATATTTGTTGCTTCTACATCAAGGAGAATCATGGAAATTGTGGCGCCCTCCAAACCCGGGTCAGAAGTTTGGGGTCCACAATACATACACAATATATAAACATGTATAAGAAATATTATTTGCAATGACCCTGCTTTACATAACCACATATCGCAACAGGTTAAAGTATGAAAACAAGCAATAACCTTAACTTAGTACAACGTACCAAATCCCAACTGATTTAACTAACAACGGATAATAAAATTATTCTTACAATCTTACTATCTCTCTACCGTTATGAAGCTCATGCTAGCTCCTGCTAGAATCGAAAGGGTGAGCTGACTAGCTCAGCAAGTCATAACAGTGATAACTGAGGTTAAGCAATGTTCAAATGGAATGATTCAGAAGAATCAAGTTTATTGTTAAACAATCATTAGAATTGGATATTCATTTTAAGTTTTAAAATAAGGGTTAGGTTGTTGATCAGTCACGCACTAACCCCCAGCAAAGCACACAGTATTACTCTAATTACTAGATCCAAGGCACACATTGGCCTATAATTGACCACGAATCTGGTCTGACCACGACTCTGGTCCTTATTTAGAAAACTATCCAATTCTAAAACAATTCTGTTTGATAAACAATATACTTCAATAAAACAAAATCATAATCAATGATGATTAAACACTTGAATAAAAACGTAAGGAATTCAAATATATCACAAGGGTATATCAGGGTATGTATAAGAAACGGTTTTCAGTTTGTGAAAGGATCAGGTATTAGACCAGTAATGATTTTTCAGGGTATGGTTCTTTGATGTTATAAAGAATGGTTGGAGTATAAAAATTTCTGTATTTTCAAACAATTCTCTTCCAGTGTTTGGTGTTTCATAGTCATACATTTGGGGATTAGTATCATATTTGGGTGGTTTGGTATCTGAGAATCAACAAAAGATGGTTTACAAAGAATAAGGCTTATGGCTCAAGATCAAGAAAATCAGGGTTCAAGGTTACATAGTTTAAAACACTTGCAATATAAAATAGGAGTTATTTTGAGTAATAGTGACATGTTATGAAACAGTTTGAAAATATTTGCAATATATCTTGAAGAAAAGTTTAGAAGTACTTGCCTTATAGGGCTTTATAACTATTACTGATCGACTCTGAGCCGACTCTATCGCTCAGGCTTTATTGTCTATCCACTAGATCACTCTGGATTCGACCTTAGCACTTAAGTCCTTCGATTGGAACCTTACTGAGCTTTTCGACTGACCACCAACTATCTTTCGTCCAATGCCAATTCTCGGGCATTCCGACTAGAACCTACAAGGTCGAAACACCCTAACTTAGACATTTGCTAACCATCTACCCATGCATTAACAAAACCCGACTCGTAACATATACATTATTGCAATACAGGCATCAGTTAGGGTTCACGTCCTCAAAAATCAATTCGGTGTTCATTTTCAGAAAATACGTATACTCGTCATTGTATGAAATTAGGGTTATTGGTTTTGGAAAAACGTTTTACTACAACATGCAATCAGGTTTTGTATAAAACATACATATATGTATTTACTTATACTCGCTCGACGACCCGATAATCCTCGGATACGCTCCCGTATTTTTGTAGTTCGATTTCCCAGAAATCGGACAGCGTCCCCTTTGTTTATCGGACTACCCGTCGACACATCATCGACGTCAAATCAATCACAACCAGATCCAAACCGAGTACAATCCAATTCCCAACCACCAATTTCAGTTAACAACGTCAATTCACAGATTCACCAATACCAATTAAATATAATTATTAATCGTATTTTATTCATTTAATTATTTTAAGATATTAGGACTCAGAATTAAATCATCACCGTCCACCGTTCGCTCGTAAAAATTCATCGCGGACGGCGGCAAAAATTTGCGGGTGCCCGCATAAATCGGGTTTCCATCATGAACCTTCACCGATTATTATTCGAATTTTCCATACCAAAATTATTTATAACAAGAACTACTCAAATCAATTTTCTGCAGAAAGTAAAAATTAGAATTTGAATTACTCGGTACCAAAGCAACGCAGAAACCAAACTGGACACAGGTCACGGGCGTCACACACGCACCCAACACAACCCAGAATGCACACACTAAATTCGCACACAACACACACATCTTACGTATACATACACAAGAACAGATACACAATCAAGTATATATATACATATGCATATATCGACAGGATTAAGCAGGCAATCGAACCCACCGCAAACGGCCGAAAAACAGGGCCATCGGAGAAATAAAATCGGGAACAGTTATGAAACCGGGAGGAATCACGGGAAACCACAGGGAAGAGAACATATAAAAGAGAAGAGAGGTTGGCGAGTGAGAAACTGAAATCGCCAGAGGGAGAAAAGAGATTAACGACCAGTGGGAAGGAGTTACGGGGGAGGTGGGGGGTGAAAAACAGGGACAAATGAGGGGAGTGAAACAGAGATTGTATCTGTTTTGCTGTGTTGCTATTTATTATTTTATTATTCTGTATCCAACAATTGCCATGTATCACAGGGTGAACAAAAATGAGACACGTGTTATGTCTTTCCCGAAAGTCCGGTTTTTAATTCGAAATTTACAATATAACGAATTAAATTGCCCTTGAAACGAATTCAGAAAATTATGAGAAGAGTCTTAAAATTTTCTAAAAATCCTGAAACTAATAAAATAAAATAAATTTTTTATAATTTTTAAAGTATTTTTGAAATGCAACTCGTATTCGCATTTCACAATTAACGAACCGAGCAGCACTTAAGATAAATTCAGAAAATCGAAAAAATATTCTTAAAATGTTACAAATATCCTGAAGTTTATAAAGACATAATTTTTGAAAATTTTAAACAATTTCAAAAACGCAACTTGTACCCCTTTTTAAAAATTAACGAAATAACGCGCGGGTGAAATTAATCCCAAGAATTCCCGAAATAATTTTAAAATTCTCGGAATATTCCAAATTAAATAAATATGAGTTTCATGATTTCGAAGAATTCTTGAATTAAATACAGATTTTACAAATAAATAAAATCAGAAAATCATATAGGGCTAAATAATTGATAAAATATTAATTTCTAAATTTTTATAAAATCCCAAAAATAATTATCGTAATTATAGAACCATAAAAACAATTTTAAAAACATTCCAAATATTTATGCATTTAAATTTACACTAAATCCACTTTTGAAATTGAAAACAATTCAATACGACTCCATAATTAATCACGCGCACAACCCGGTACACCATACATCACACATAGATAATAATCAAACAACACATAGTGGTCAAAACTAATACACATATTTTATTTATTTATTAATTTCTATAATCACATATTTAAATAATTCAAAAATACACGAGTCGTTATAGAAAATGGAAGTTCATCTCATACACCTGAGTTTGAGTGCACAACCTCATGGGCAGAAAGAGGGTCTTCAGATACTGGAAGGAAGCTCAACATGGAATTATGGTATCCCAAGGGAATCAGTTTTGGAATTGTTGGTCTCACAGGCACAGTTTTTGCCAGTGGAAGGTGTCAATTTTGTCATTCAAAGGCTTCTATCCTAATGTAAGATTAAGCTCATTTTTATACCAATAGAAAAATAATTAGCTGACATTTTTACTAAATCTTTCGATGAAGCAGCTTTCACTATTTTTGTAAGTGAAATTGGATTGCTAAATTTTTCATCCTAAGGCAAGAACTCAACTAATATTTTGAAGCAGATTAATCTCCAGTAAATCAAAATTAATTTGATTAAATTGGAAATTAACTGAAATATGAATTATAAATATTTCAGAAATCTCTATATATTTGTTATTCAAATTCAATTAACTTGGAATCTTTCAAATTCTAAGTAAACTGCTCGGTTGTTAATTAACATTCTTAATAAATAAAATTAACACAAGGCAGAATTACAATAACAAAAAATATTTAGAAAACCGAGTTCTCGATAAGTATAAATTGACTTCTCGAGAAGTCATCTTAGGACTTCTCGAGTGAGTCCTTGATAAGTCAATTTACTGACTTCTCGAGTGACTTCTCGATAGGTTTAAAATGACTTATCACGAAGTCTTTGTAGAGTTCTTCAGTAGTGATCATTCACGGAGTTCTCTACAAGTACACTTTTTTGTCTTATCAATAACTCAAAACTGAGATAATTTAAGTTGCACTACACCACAAACAACCTATTGCAACTAAAACAATGTTGAAATAGGTCCAAAATATGTTGTTGTAGGCCTAAAATATTGAAAGGCAACAGTTTTGTGGTGTTGGTTTTTTCGATGTTGCCTTTGGGGTCAATAGCAACACCATCATTCTCTATGCCAACATATATTTTTATGTTGAAACAGAGTGCAACATCAACAATATTGTTATCCTATACCAACATACTTATATGTTGCCTTTGAATTGAAATATCCTGAAAAAGTTAGTGGATCCCACATGATACATAAGATGCCCACTGTGCCATGTCTCATGTGTCATGTCACATGTGCCACATTAGAACATATGGGCCCAACTTTTCCATATCAGCATATGTGAGGCAATCATTTAACACTTTATAGGAGCAATGGAAAAATTTTCATTTACAAAAAAAATATATAATTGATTTACATGATTTTCCGAAAGCTAAATAAACAATAACAATTTACAGTATAATAATCCAAACAAATCTTGATTCCAATTCACCTAATTAATTACAAGTGTATATTTTACCTAATTTACATTAATCATTTATTTCTAACATACAACAAAAGAAAAACTAAATGAAAAGTATCTTCGAATAAAAATAAATTAAAAATAACTTCCGAAGCATTCTCCCGGCCACCAAGATGAGCAAATTCCACTTATTCATCGTCCGTGCACTTTTATTATTGTGCTACTGCAAGTATAGAAAATGATATGACAACTATTAACATGTTAAATAGAATTATAAATTAACTAGCCTAGCCCAATATTATTGCAGAAATTATAGTTTTATTCAAAAAGATTCAATTTTACTATTGAAATAATATAAAATATTCTAGCTAAGATCACCAATCATTTCAAAACACTGTTATAAAAAATCGTACAATGCATCAACATTAGAGTCCTATAGATCGAGCTACTTATTGACTCTATTAAACCAGAAATAAGTGTGGGACAAAAAAATGCATGTCAAGAAAATGACTGAACTTCCGAGGAATAATTTTCAAGTCCCTTTTAACTGATGTTCTCAACATAAATAAAATCCATAGCTTAACTATAAACAAAAAGTATCATCTTTCATCATACATAGAAATTATTAATATCACACGTGAAAATTTAAGTACCATGTTTTACCAATTATTGGACTTGAAACACTTACTATACAATTATAAGAATTTCTTAAGTAGGCTAGTATCGGTTATATAGAATATCAATTTATATATATATATATATATTGATGGAAACTTTAACCAAAGCTCACATGGCCATTATTTGGAAATGGACCTTATGCTATTATATTCAATCCCGTCTTGCTGTGGTGAAAATGATAACAAAGAAACAAAAGATTTGTGGGACATAGGCTCGTAGAATTATCCATCTCATTGGTTTTTGAAATCAAAAAGGAGTGATACGAAGCACTAGTTCATACCTGTCCTTTATTCAATAGGAACTAGTGCATACCTGTCCATTATTCAATAGCGCAAGAGAAAGTAGATTGCCAACCAACTGCAAATTGATACAAAGATAAAACCACACTGAAAAAAGGATTTAACATGAAAAATAAAATATAAACAAGCGAGCTATTCTGCTAGATTCCTCGAAAGGGTTTAAGTCACATCTGGTGACTGGCAAACATCACCCAAAACTCCCCGTTAAATTGACCGATTATAGTTCCTTCATGTTCGTTGTGGTCATATGCATGACTATGTGCAGTGGAAGTAAGATATGTACCATGATACATCACACGAAGTAGTTTACGTTGTTTACTTAGTTAAAAGGCATACATATTTTACTATGGAATAAAAAAACGCCTCCAATTGGAACCTATTACAACAAAAAAGTCAGAATTTACATGCACATTGTGTATGCTGCATAGATTGATATAATCAGACAAAAAACATGATCTTACTAAAAATAAAAGTACAGCACAATTATGAACATAAACAGTAATATACTACACCAATAACTGCTCTTTCAAGTAGTAACAAAACATTGGTGCCGAATCATTTAAAGCCATTGTACTGCACTGTCATAGAGAGAGACTAATGCATTTAAATTAAGATGGTAAAAGTCATTCTCCCTGGCTAATTTGCCTAGGGTTTCCTTTGAGCAGTGTATGAAGGTGGGAATTTATACTATGAATATGTCTATGAAGTATGAACTTATATATATTGCCTAGGTGCTAGCCTGGGGTGAAATGGCTAGGATGGAGAACGTTTCAGAGGAAAGGGGACATGTGTATGGAAAGTTAGTGGAAACGTGCTAGGAGTGAGTAGGATAGTTGCTATTTTCATGCAGCCACCTCTCTGGGTTTTGTTCTATTTAAGTCATATGTAATCTATCATTTTTTATAAGTGAGAAGTGCAGTTCTTTTCAGATACAAAACACTCAAACAGCTTATGTACTTTACATTCAGTTTTAACACTTGATATTATGAGTGTTGTTTAGCCTATATTATACACACGTAATATGTTTAGCCTATGTTATACACACGTAACATATTATGTAAATATAGATTAGGAGGTACCTGAAGTCTGTGTGAGAGGGGGAGAGTCGGAGAGAGCTATCAAGTTTAGTGAAGATTCGTGAGAGTGTAGGGAGGGAGATGGTGTGAAGCTTAATTATGTATCCGAAAAAGTTGAATTGGGCTTGGGCGGTTTATTTGCCGCTCATTCAATTTTTTGGCCTCAAAAAATAATTTTAGAAAAATAATAATTTATTTTATAATTTCTAAATACAGTAAAACCTCCATTAATTAATAATAAATTAATTAATATCCAACTATAAATTGATATTTTTAATACATAGCTTGTTAAGGTTGTTTTTGTAGGATGTTTGTTGGGACTTGTTGGATGCCACTTATGACAGGTATTATGTAAAAACAAAACAATTATGTCCAAAATTTTATTTTTCAAGTGTTGTGTTTGACTTCATATGGTGTTGCAGTGTGCATAGAAAATGGTGTTGTAATTAAAAAAGGCGTTGAAAATCAATGAAATTATTGTTGCATATAGCGCAAAATGGTGTTGCATATTATAAATTCAGTATTGTAATAGATGATAGGCCCACAGCTGACGTGACAGGGTGGGACCTATGCTGACGTGTCATGGAAATGTGGCATGCTGACGTGTCATGGAAACGTGGCATGCTGACATGGTTATGTGGACCCCCTGCTGCTGACACGGCATCTAATATGTCACTTGCCACGTAGGACCTAGTGTAACGTCCCGTCATGCCTTATGCAACACTAATTGTTATTTCCAATATTTGCCTCTACTGTTACAAAATCAGCTTAATGCAATACATACAGGTGTTGCACAAAGTATTGCATTAGGGGTCTACGGCCACATCCATATTGGCACCGCTCCGGTTTTAGCATTACCAGCTGATAAGGGAGATTTGTTGATATACAGAGATGCCTCTTATAAAGGACTTGGATGTGTATTGATGCAACAGTGGAAGGTGCTAGCGTATGCTTCGAGACAACTTAAACCACATGGAAAAAAGTACCCGACTCACGACTTAGAGTTAGCTGCGATAGTGTTTGTCTTGAAACTATGGAGACACTACTTATATGGGGAAGAGTGTGAGGTATACACAGATCATAAGAGTATGAAGTACCTCTTTACTCAGAAGGAGTTCAATATGAGACAGCGTCGATGATTGGAATTGATCAAAGACTACGATTGTTCGATACAGTATCATCCGGGAAAGGCCAACGAGGTAGCAGACGCTTTGAGTAAGAAGGAAAGGTTAAATATGACATAAATGCCGAAGGAATTATTTGATGAAGTTGAAAAGTTGTAATTAGATCTTTGTGATCATGGAAAGGAGGAAGAAATATGTTATGTCATTACTTTTCAACCGACACTACTAGAAAAGATAAAGAAATGACAAGATGAAGTAATGGCTCAAGAGAATAATCAGTTGACAAAAGAAGAGATATGTACCCAAAAAGATGAACAAGGTGTGTTGAGATTTTCAACAAGAATTTGGATCCAAAATGTGACTGAATTGAAGAATGATTTTGAAAGAAGCACATAACTCAAGATTTTCGATTCACCCGGGAAATACCAAAATGTACCATGATTTGAAAAAGAGTTTTTGGTTGCCAAACAAGAAAAGGGAGATTGCGTAGTGGATTTCAAAATGCGATATGTGCCAAAGAGTGAAAGCGGAACATCAGAGACCAAGTGGTTTGATTCAACCATTGAAGATTCCAGAATGGAAGTGGGAAAATATTGCCATGGATTTTGTAGTAGGATTATCGCGAACACGTTCTGGACACGACGCAATTTGAGAAGTCTTCCTTAGACAGACTAGTTCATATATATGTTCACAAAATCGTGTTATGTCATGGTGTACCTATATCAATAGTTTCAGATGGAGACCCGCGATTCAACTCGAGATTCTAGAGGCAATTTAAAGAGAATCTTGGAACGAAATTTGACATGAGTACGGCATATCATCTACCACTCGTAAAATTCTTGTATAATAATAGCTACTATTCTAGTATTGGCATGCCACCATACGAAGCGTTATATGGATGAAAGTGTAGAACACCGACGAGTTGGGATAAAGTTAGAGAAGGAAATATTTATGGACCTGAATTGATTCAGCAAATAAAGGACACTGTGAGTGTGATCAAGAAGAGACTCATTGCTGCTCAGGCTAGACAAAGGAAGTACGCGGACCCCGCTC
Organism: Apium graveolens; assembly: GCF_009905375.1. Classification (NCBI taxonomy): domain Eukaryota; kingdom Viridiplantae; phylum Streptophyta; class Magnoliopsida; order Apiales; family Apiaceae; genus Apium; species Apium graveolens. The sequence continues at coordinate 16,046,655 of NC_133653.1, forward strand.
GGAAGGATATGGAATTTGAAATTAGGGAAGCTGTGTTGCTAAAAGTATCACCATGGTAGGGTTTGACCCGATTCGGTAAGAAAGGGAAGTTAGCGCCAAGATACATTGGACCTTTTGAAATCTTAAACCAAGTAGGAAAAGTTGCTTATGAGTAGCCTTACCACCACCATATCAGCACGTGCATAATATATTTCATGTTTCGTTATTGAAGAAGTGTAATCCAGACGCCAATCGTGTGATAGAGATGGAACCAGTGGAGATTTAGGCCGATTTATCGTATGAAGAACAACCTGTGCAGATACTGGATCGACAAGAGAAAATTCTTAGAAATAAATCAGTAAGTTTGGTGAAAGTATTGTGGAGGAATCCTAAAGTCGAAGAAGCAACATGGGAATTAGAATCTGAAATGCGAAATCGATATTCTTAATTATTCTCCTAGATTCTGAGGATAAAATCCTATAAGGGGGAGAGGATGTGACAACCAGTAAATATTGGAGTTATTTTTATATGTGGGATATATATATTCCTAAATATTATGTGTTACAAGGCCGATTATGCAAATTTGTTATATATTGTGTATAATTTTGTCGTATGGCTTTGCGAGTATTGCTGGAATATTTTAAGCGTGTAAATTTCGTACGCGAGTAAGATTTCTCATACGATTCATAATACACCCAATGTCCACTTTTATCATTACCCGGTCAAGGATAACTTTTAATGGAATCAATGTATATTAATTCTCATATAGAAATATAATGACTTCAGGTCTAAGGACCATTACATTATTATCACTGTGAAAATTACTTATGACACAACAGACATGTAGAATCTCAGATCGGGTCTGTCCAGCATCCAGTACATTTATATATTCCTGTGTTTTTGAGTTTAGTATCACTATACCTATGATCAATGAGATGTGATAATCAGTCAACAAACACACCAGTCTTAATGCATTATTATTGTCCATTAATAAAAATACGCGACCAGGGACCTTTAGGAATATTGATATTATTCTCATAATCTCATTTCTAAGTAATGTACTTAGAAATATAGAATTGTATATCATATTCCAAGGACGTTTATTAATCTAACATTTATATCACAATGCATTAAGAATTAATAAATTATATAAAGAATAATCGATAGAACATTAATATTAATAATCCAAATGTCTAAAACTAAAACATCATAGTGTCGTCTCTAGGACACAAACACTAACAATCACCCACTTGCACTAGAGCCAATCACTCATGTATCTAATACTCATGGAACTAGTATGACCATCATGCTACTGCTGCGATAAAGTGTTAGTTAGCGGGTCTACAAAATTTTCATTACTATGCACTTTTACATTTATATCTCCTTGATCATTAATCTCATTAAGAAGGTGATATCGCCTAAGGACATGCCTAAATAATCTCCTTGGCTATTTCAAAAATATCAATATATTCGGCTTCCGTTATATAATCATTAATATTCTTGATATGAACTATTCCGGCTAACATCACTTATAGTTAGACAAAACACAAAATAAACGTAAACACATAATCATCCTTGTCTGTCCAAAAATTAGGTTCCGAAACTAGCATCAACGTAGCCCTTTACAACTAGTTCCCTATCTTTTTTTATACACCAAAAATAAATCTTTAGTCCTCTTTATGTACTTAAGAATATTCTTGAAAATTATCCAGTGACCCTCACATGGATTATACTGGTATCTGCTCATCATGCTCAAAGTATACGAAACATCAGGATAAATACATATCAGTGTAGACATTATAGATCCAATTGCTGACGCATTTGGAACTTTCTCAAACGGCCCTTATCATCTAATGATTTAAGGGGAAATTATCTTTTGAGATCACTATCGCATGAGACATCGAAACATATCCTTGCTTTGTCTCTTTTATCATAAAATGATGTAATACTTTATCAATATATGTACTCCGACTAGGTCGATTAATCTCTTCAATCTATCTCTATAGATCTTGATCCCTAATATATAGGTAGCAACGCCTAAGTCTTTCATCGAGAAACTATTTCTCAACCAAGTCTTAACAGCCTGGAGAGAAGGTATGTCATTCCATATCTGTTATATGTCATCTACATATAATACTAGGAATGTCACACGACTCCCACTAACCTTCTTGAAAACACATGGTTCATCTTTGATTTGAATAAAGCCAAACTTTTTGACTATTTTATCAAAATGAATATTCATTCTCCTTGAGGCTTGCTTCAATATATAAATAGATAGAAGCAACTTACAAATTATCTCAGCAAACTTCTCCTTCAAAAAATATAACAGCCCGAGTAACAAACACTTTGTTCTCAGAAGGATTATAAAAACTATACCCTAATCTCACTTGGGTATCCCACAAAATAGCATCTATCTAATTTTGGTCCAAGCTTGTTAAAGGCTAAACATTTTACAAACGCTTCACGTCCCCAAATTTTCATAAATGACATGTTACGACGTATATCAGTCTATATCTCATGTGAAGTATTTTGAACCGCTTTAGTCAGAACATGGTTAAGTGTATATGCAGCTGTTTCTATAGCATAACCCCAGAAACTGAATGGAAAATTCGCTTAACTGATTAATGATTACACTATATCCAATAAGGTACGATTTCTCCTCCTAGAATCTCTATTCCATTGAGGTGTTTTAGAAGAAGTAAGTTGTGATACAATATCACACTCTTTCAAGAAACTCTTGAATTTGAGGCTTAAGTATTCTCCTCTACGATCTGATCGTAAAACTTTTATACTTTTCCCTTGTTTGCTTTTCTACTTCGGCCTTTATATTCTTTAAACATTCAAAAGAATCGGATTTATTTTTCATAAGAACCATATATCTGTATCTACTGAAATCATCAGTAAATATTATGAAGTAGTATAAGCCACCCCTTGGCATCATACGCATTCGACCACGTACATCATTATGTATAAGTCCTAATCGTTCGGTGGACCTTTCACTCGTTCAGGTAGAAGAAGCTTTCGTCATTTTGCCAATGAGACAAAGTTTGCATCTTCCATATGACTCAAAATCAAACTTATCCAAGTATCCATCTATATGTAACTCAGAAATGTGTTTCTCATTAATACGGCTTAACGACAAAGCTAGAGGTAATGTTTGATTTGAGTCATCTTTAAACATATAAATTGTTAACTAATTATGCAACATTATAAGCCTTATCATTAAAATAGAATTAACAACTATTGTTTATTTAATTAAAATGAAAAACTTTCTTGTCCTGACAAGAAATTGATTTAATGTATCCGCTAAAGGCAAGCACGTAATAACAATTTATCAAGTTCTTAATATCGAGTTCCTTCCACTAGAGCAACAACTTTTGCTCCAATTATAACCCGATACCTGAAGCTTGACCATTGCTGGTCTTCTTCTTTAGGTCTTCCAAACAAGCTCGATAATTTAACTTTCAATCATCCAGTTATTTCCACAGAAGTGACAATCATCTCCTTTAGAAACACCACTATCAGGCTTCGAAAGCCCTTCGGGATTGGACTTTGGTTTGGCACCGAATAAGATCAAATCTTCACCTTGCCTGTCCACTTTACTTTCCCATTTGCATTCCATATGCACACCATCAATATGGACATAATTCATGCCTTTACCGTGTTATTTTCAGTAGTTCTAAACATGCCTAACAACTCAGTGAGTGTTCTGTCTATTTCATTCCTTTTTATTGTTAACAAACATAGAATCAAAGTTGTTCAAAGATTGTTTGATTAAATCAAGCTGAGTATCTATACCATTCTTGAAAACCAAAATATTAAGGTACATATACATTTCATCTTTAGAATATGTGGTCCAACCGGATATATTCTCCCATTATTAATGCAAAAGTATGGAAGTATGGTGTCTTATTATTGTTAAATCTTTCTTGACGAACCTATCCTTCAAACTTCCTTTAAAGGTGCTCAATTATATCATAAGCATCCTTATGCTCTTGTTGCTTCCAAAGCTCAGCACTCATAATTACAAGCATTAGACTTGAAACATAAGTTGTATAATCAATTTGCTTCTAGTAAGCATTTTGTTCAGCATATGTTTCATTCTCAGCTTAAAGAAATAAGGGAGGGGTTTGAGTGAATCCTTGAACCTGAGGACAATCCTCAAGTTCCCATGTCAATTGAGGAAATTATTTTATGTCATCTTGTCTTTCTCAAGGACTATTACATAGAGAAGTTATTTATGTTATTTATCATTTGATATCTACAACATTAAAGTGCATAAAATGAGTTTGTCTACAGATGATCATGAAATTATGTTCAACTGATTATTCATATACATATATTCACAATATATATTGACCACTATTTTTATCAAATCAATAGCCCTATTTATTAATTCGGAAAGAATACCTTTTATATTTTTTCTAGTGAGCCAAGATCCATATTTCACCATGCGTTAGTTCAGCTTTGGCTTTTCTCCTAAAACATGATTATTTAGGTAGATAATATTTGTCAATTATATCAACTATATAACTCTTGGATACCTTGATGGAACAACATTTGTTCATATTTATCTAATAAATCTCGCCAAACTCCATGCCTCTAAGTTCACAATCCTATTGTGTTAACTTAGTTAAGTCAAACCCAACAGTCAAAAAGAATCAATATACTTCAACACATCTCCCACGATAGATGGGAGTACTTCTCTTTGGCGAACCCACTTCATATCGATCTAGGGGTTGATGCATTGGACTCATTGGAAGGCATCAGATAAATTTAATATTAAATTTAGGGTTTTGTTAATTTTAAAATGATCATGATCCCATCATAAAGAGATTCCCAATTTTTCATTGAATAAAATACTTCAAATCAATATCCATCAATGGTTTGATTTCCAGGTAATGAGGGAGTCACAACGGTCTCGCTTAAACCCACAACCTTACGAGTTAAATGAACTCGCTTTTGACAAAATCGTCCCATGTCAGAAACATAGAAAATTTGTATTTATTCCGAGTTTCATAAACACGAAAACCTCATACTCATTTGTTCATTTTAAAATCTTGAGTCGTTACAGATTTTTTTTTAGCAAGCATGGCGTGGGTGTCGTATCTAATATATATATCCTTAATCTAATTAATCATGCATATTTATAAACTACTCTACACATACATTCATTATATGTGCATATATATGTAAAGTGCAATAAATAAATGTGGTTGGTTATGGCTTCATCCTATTTGATCTTCATCTAGCTAATAACAAAGATCTTGGTCAATCTAAGGTGAAAAATAAATAAAAGCTAACTATTACATGTCTTCTTTCTTGTATTTCTTCCGTGGATGGCCTCCATGTGAGATTACCCTTCCTTGATCTTCAAATATTTATGTATTGATGTACATTAGACGGATGAAAAATAAAAATTAATCTAATATACTTACAATAAGAACTCGAGTTACATTCGAGATTTAATAAATAAAAGATCAAACGACATGCAAGTCGTATTTAAAAAACAAAACCATTAACCTAATGTTATAAGCCATAACCATCCACCATGCTCAATTAACACATAAGAACATGTTAAAACATATAATATGATCTTAACATATCATACCCATCATGATCTAATCATAAAAACCAAATATGACAAAAATCAGAAAATTCAAAATTAAATCTGATAACATTAAATCACAGAATACAGGGCCTAAACGACATCAAACGCGTTACAAATCAGTCGATAATAGCTTTAGCGCTATCTATTTCGTTTAGACGCTCGATTCCAAATAAAATAGCATATTCGTTCCCCAAAATCAGACACCATACACATATTTCATGTGACAACCAGTAAATATTGGAGTTATTTTTTTATAAGTGCGATATATATATTCCTAAATATTCTGTGTTATAAGGCCAATTATGAAAATTCATTATATATTATTTATAATTTTGTCGTATGGCTTTGCGAGTGTTGTCGGTATATTTTAAGCGGGTAAATTTCATACGCGAGAAAGATTTTCGCTACGCGATTAGTAAATAATAGAGATTTCTTGCAAGTTAGTAATATTTGATTAGTTGCGATTAGGGGATAAATTTTTATTTTAGTATTGTGGAATATAATCATTTTACTTGCAATTATTTGTGTAATTTATAATGTGTTAAGTGTAATTTTCATGATTTATTTGTTAGTATAATATGTGAAAAGTAATTTTAATATAAAATTTTGTTCAAAATTTTCAAAAACAATTTTATTAAATTTCTAAAATCTCATAGTATTTATGGTATTTATATGGTGATTTATGGATTTTTATTTTAATTAATAAAAATGATTCTTTTAAATTATACTTTCAATAGTTATTGAATTACAAGCATACCATTGCATGCAAATTCCACTCATATAGAGACCAAGGGTAGGACTGTCCTTTCACTCCCCACTAACTCCTTTTGAACAAGTAAAAGACCAATAAAACCTTGGATGAATTAGTTGGCTATTAGTGGATGAAGGACAAAAGAGTAAGTTCAAAATCCACTACCATTTTAGTGAGATAAAAACAAATTTATACACTCCACTCACATCATTTCTTTTCCACCAACATCACTTCACTCTCTTCCCTCTCCTTCCCTCTCTCTCGGCCGCGCCTTCAACCCCCTCCCCGCTCATTTTTTTTCTTCTTCATTTCTTTATCTTCTTGCGTCTTTCAACTCCTCTAAGCAAAGGACAAATTCACTTGTTTCTATATCATCATTTAAGGTGAGTTTTCTTAGTTGCATGTAGTTAAAGCCAAGGGTTTAACTTTGATTCTTGTGAATCGAGAGGTGAACTAATTGTGGCTTATAAAACTGGAGCAAGAGATGGTCTTGTTGAAGTGTTTTTCTTCTACTTTCAAGCTATGATCTTGACCTCAAGCATTCGGCAATGACTCCTAAGGAGCCGAATGAATCTTGTGGTTTGTATGTTAGTTTTATTTATTTTCCAAAAAGAAAGAAGCTTTGCATGTGACTTTTAAAGAACCTATGATCTTTTAAAATGTGTTTTTACAAAGTTTCTATCCTTGCATGTTATATTTTTATACTAAAAGTTGAAGTTAATGCTTGCATGTCGTAGTATAAGTGATATTTCGAACAAATGTGTTATGTGATTTGAATTTGAGTTTTTGTGCAATGCATGCCACGGTTTTTACCCTTAAATTCTAGTATGTTATGTGCCTAAATGATTTATGATTAAATCTTGTATCCATCAAGTTTATACTTTGTATTTTTGGTTCGGAATTTTGCTTAAAATATAGTTTATATAAAAATCTGCCTTGTTATACTCTTTATGTTTGCCTTGGTAATCGATTTATATGGCTAGGTTTATACGCTTATTTCCCATAAAATGATATTCAGTAGGGTTGTTCATGTTATAGATTAGGTTTTTTGGGTTGCATGTTGGTTTTGGTGTTGGAATGGGGGTTAAGGTGGACGGAGGTACACTAGGCACTAAGTAGCATATTTTTCCACCCTAAGTATAGGTTGTTTTAGGTGAGTTTTGGTAAGGCCTTGATAGGCCCAGGTTTACTAGAGTTAGTACTTGAGTTATCCTTGATTCCAGTAGCCTTGGTTCAACAAGAAACTTGCATTTAGGTAGGTGCACACCCCCAAAACCGAGAGAAACTCTGAACAGGGCAGGGCTGGGTAAACTTGAACTTTGGTCAATTATAACCATGCCTTAAGCTAGGCCTTCACGGGGCCTTGGCTTGAATAAGTATAATGCATCCCTAGGAAGCTTACTCAAAATTGAATGAGAAAAGTGGGTTTTATGTAAGTAAAAACAGAGCAGTTTGAATTCTAGTGGGGGCTGGGCAGAGTCAACTTTGGGCAGAAGCCTAGAGAGGCCTAATCGAGGCCTTATCGAGGCCTTGGCCTGAAACCAAGTCTGAGAGTTAGTTTTAGGTCTTAAGAATCCATAGGAAGTGGTTTTGTTAGAAGGCCCTATGTAGAAGTCGAGATTTTTTTAAAAGAGCACAGGTCGTGTAAACTGTTGCTCACGGGGGACTTCGGTGAGAGTTTTGACCTTTGTAAACCATTAGGAGTAAGGCCCTGAGTCTTACCAACTTTAGAAGTTAGTTTAGAGTCCTAAAACCCTCTGGGAAGTGATTTGAAGTGAAGGCCCAAGGTGCAAACACCCCATTTCCATCAGGAAACCCGAGACCACCTTTCGAGTGGCATTAGGCAACTTTAGTGGTATATGTTGTGTTTGGGTCTTAAAAGTGAAGGGTCTGAGTGTTGCATAACATATTTTGGTTTAAGTTAAGGTCAGAATATATATATATATATATATATTGAAGTATTAGTGATAGTACTTATGTGTTATTTTCTTACGTGCTTAAAAATTTAGGTGATAATAGCTAAGTATCATATGTCATGTCGTTACATTATTGTGTGACTATGTGGGTTACTTGAATTGTATGCAATTAAGTTATATGTAATCATAAGTTTGTGTAATCGTAATTATAATAGGTCTAGAAGCTTATAGGCTTATAAGTCGATAAAGGGGAAGACTCGTGCCGTCAAGATCGAATAATCTTAGAACTATTGGAAGGCAAGTACTACTTTCTTATGCTTATAATTGTTGGCAAGTTACTATTTTCTTATTCTTATAATTGTTGGCAAGTTACTTACCTCTTTATTCTTATAATTGTTGCACCTATATACATTTCCCATGAATGCTAAGTTATAACAACCCCATGTCCATAATTATTTTTAATACTTCCGTTAATTACTCTTAGCTTGATTTTTACTTTACCTTCAAATGTTATTCCCTTGAATTTAATTCAATTATGTTGATACCCAATCTTTCCCCGGAATCCATGTTATAAATCACTAAAAATAAAATAAATGTTTTCTTATCTTAGTGGATTGGACCCAGACGCAAGTCCTTTTCACATTATTGATAGGCTCACATATAGCTTAGGGATCCCATTATATTTTAGAACCCAGCGCGGTTCAGGATTACTTCGCGACTGATCACCGGCTGTAATATGTAGCGTCCTAAAATGATTTTGATGATTTGATATGTATAACATGATTGCCCGATGCCATGATCCCATATGCCATGTTTCAATCATTATGATTCTATCATGTCTTTATACTATAACATGATACCCGATATCATGATTCCATATACCATGTTTCAATTGCTATAATTCTACCATGTCTTCATATTATAACTTCATGTTTCTTATTGTCATTCTTACCAGTATCCATAACCCCTTGATTTATGAACTCGTGATTTTGAGATAATGTCTTGCATAGTAGAATGATTAGTACTTGCTGAGCGTTGTAGCTCATTTTCTTGTGTTTAACCATGTTTAACAGCTAGCAATCATGGTTCGTACCAAGCAGACCGCCCGTAAGTCGACCGATTGACAGGGTGAAGATCATTTGAGGGCACAAGTAGAATATATATAGTATACGAGGAAATTTGCCAGTACGTAATCGTGACATTAGTGAGAAGGGCTGTTCCAAACTCTGAACTTGTAAAGATCTTGGGATTGTTACTATTTTTGGTTGGGTTGTATTAGATCATTATCGTCCTTTGGACGTATAAGTTTGTAATAATTAAGGTTCTCTTTTATTTAGTGTGTGTGTCTGTGTTGTAGTTGGGATGTGACATTTCGAAAAATCGCCTGCATCCGATTCAGAATCGTATCAAATACGATTCTTATAATAAGAACAAACACAAAATATGTATATATCAGTATATATACAGGTTATATAATCATTATATGATTATAAAACAATCATGAATATCATATATTCAAAACATATACATACATACTCATATATAAACATAACAACATATAAAACACACAAAATGGCATACATAACAGTCATGGAATACTGTATACATGTTATCATCATAATACTGGTAAACACATAAATGAATTAAACATTTTTCAGAAGTAGCTATGATGTCATTGAAGGGTTTCGGGGACATAAACGCGACGGAAACAGTAATTAAAACCATGAAAAACCAGAATTTTGGAAACCCACCGTAGGATCCATGCGAAAATTAGATATTTAATTTGTAGATCAAATTGTTTACCTTAAGAAGCTTTATTAATTGGTTGAGTAATGGAGATCAAATATTGTTCAATCACCATGCATCCTGCTCTCGCGATCTGCGCTCTATCGGTATCCACATGAAGGCTTGAACTCAAGGATTGGATGTGTACCAGCACAAACTCGTTTCTTCTTGCTCTCTCGATCTTCTCTTTTGGTGGCTAGGGTTTTAGTAAAAGTTTTGCACACAAAATCATCCATAAAAGAGATATTATGTAGAGAGTAGAAAAAAATATAACTCTTAACTAAATAGTAATTATTATTAATTCGAAATTCTTATTTGTATAATAATTAAGTCACACTTAATTATTCAATTACTGAATTGCTAGTTGATATTAGGAAATTTAAATATCATTATTTATCTATTTAATTAAGTCATACTTAATTAATATTATAAATAATTCAAACTACTTTAATTTAATTTAAATCCTATTTAAATTAAATAATCTTTCAAGTTGTGTAACCGTATAGGTTATTTTTACGTTGGCAATGAATTTTAAATCTAATATAAAATCGTAAATAATGAGCGGCATCTAGTAATACATCATTGTTACCCAAGTAATAATAATTGAATCGATGATCTATTAAACCTTTCGTGAATAATGTACAATGTAATATAATCCCTTTAATTAGATATTATAGATTAAGCTAGAGGCATGTAATGTGTCATCCTCATCATAGTTGAATCCAAGTTTCCTTGATCAATGAGTAGACTATCATATCAAATCAACAATTGAGTGTGGCCACGCATTTCATAGTCTAGCTCACACAAGAGGCCAATAATATCACTTTTAAAATAGGAGGGTTAAATCTCGTCTAGATCATTCATATTTCTCATATGATTCATAATATACCCAATGTCCACTTTTATCATTACCCGGTCAAGGATAACTTTTAATGGAATCAATGAATATTAATTCTCATATAGAAATATAAGTACTTCAGGTCCAAGGACCATTATATCATTATCACTATGAGTATTACTTATGACACAACAGACATGTAGAATCTCACATTGGGTCTATCCAGCACTATGTACATTTATATATGCCCGTGTTTTTGAGTTTAGTATCATTATACCTATGATCAATGAGATGTGATCATCAGTCAATAAACACACCACTCTTAATACATTATTATTGTCCCTTAAAATAATACTCGACTATGGACCTTTAGCAATATTGATACTATTCTCATAATCTCATTTCTAAGTCATGTACTTAGAGATTTAGAATTGCATATCATATTCCAAGGACATTTATTAATCTAACATTTATATCCCAGTGAATTAAGAATCAATAAATTATAAAAAGAATAATCGATAGATTATAAATATTAATAATCCAAATGTCTTAAAATAAAATATTATAGTGTTGTCTCTTAGGGCACAAATAGTAACACTAATAACATATTCGAGGACCTCCACTTACTGATTCTTGTTATACCGGACATTCAACTGCGAGTACATCTTTTCATTCTACCCCACACCATGTTCTATACCATCAGTTTGAGGCTTTTTTTATGAAGCAATATCACCTTCGAGGACAAATTCAAGAGCTACGGCATATTGTGAATACCTGAGGTACTGAGAAAAATTTGTACCCGAGGTACAAATTCAAGAACTATCATGTGTTCCAAAGGATAGTTGCTACCAGGTTATATGGAGCCAATAGTAAATATGCCACCCGTGATTATCTTGTGAAGTGGGCTAGATGGGTTTTAAAGGAATTTGAGAATATTGGAAATCCAGAGTTTTACTGGAATTAGTTTATGGTGTTATGACGAATGTGATATGTATAGTAGCGATGTGATGTGATATCAGCTGACTTTTTTATAGAATAGACTTGCTGACAATTGGATAGACCTATTGTACTTAACGATAGCAAAAATGATGATGTGAGGATTACCAGTATGGAAGCTTTGAAGTGAAGTTACGAACAAGATAATATGCAAAGCTGACTGAAGTTTTCGTCGACTAATATAGTCAAGATGGACTCAATAAGGGGTAGAAGATAGATTGAAGTGGATGAACTGTTACGTGATTGTTTCCTTAATTTGGTACCTTGTTATAGTTAAGGTGGACAAAAACCAACTCATATAGTATTGACGACCAGATATGCAATTTTCAAAATTTCAAACAAGTTCTCGAAAGAGATTTTCTTAACAAAATTTCCAAAAGTCCTTTGAATAAAATAAGTTTTAAAAATTGGTTGCCAAATTACTACTTCAGTTTATTGTTTGTTTTAAGACCCCGATTACCTAGAAGAATAATTATTCCAGACTTAGTATTGTTGACTCAAAGGGCCCAAGTGGACCCGCTATTACGGAGAAGTTTCAAACTTTCACGACAAAGGAGTGAAAATCTTGTTTGATAATGTTAACAACAGAATTAGCATGCAGAGAAATTTTTCATCCAATTCTTGAGACTATTAGAGTTTAAAGAATTCATTGATTTAAAAGAAGCTTGAGTATGATCAAAGAAGATTGTGGAATTTCCCGGCATTCCTAAAGGAATAATATTATTATTAGCAAAAAAGAGTCTATATATTGAGTGACCAGTGGTTATTCTAAGTGGCGTAGAAGAAACTCGAAGTTGTGATTATAAATTCCATAAGAATGCAATTAGGGTCAAATTATTAAAATATTGAATGTGGAGACGCGATGTTAAAGAGATGAGACTTAATAAATAGGAATCTATTATCATGATCAATATATGACTCGAAATGGGATCTATTGATTGAACGAGTTCTGAAGGTATACAGAATTGAAATGTGGATGGTGACCAACGGTATCATTCTTTTCAACAATACTACGATGTATATTCTTCTTGACTCTTTATTAAGTATGAACTTCTTTCATTATAAGTTCTATGAGGTGATAAGGAAAAGAAGATTGTTGTATTCCTTTCAAAATCATTTTTCCCCTCAAGTTTTGCTTTCTAATTGAGACAAACAGTGTTATGGTGTGACACTTTGTCGTAATGACGAAGAGTCTGGTGGGACGCCACCTAATCATGTGTTGTATGCTATATGGTACGAATGACTGGCCATCTTAAGTACCAATATAGTTATCTCATTTATAATTAAATAACTATTCATTCTTTCTTTTTCAACTTTAAATTTATTGAATTATGAATCCTTCTATTTGTTTTGTTGCACTGTTGTTCTTTACGGAAGTTTTCCAAACAAAAAAATCAATCTACCAAGAATCAAGCGGACAAAGTTCCAGCCATTAGATGGACATGTTTCAAGTGTGGGAAACCAGGGCATATGGCAAGGATTTTAAATCACCATCCTCAATCAGTATTGCGCTAAAAATCATGGTATCTACGCCAATAGTGAATGAGTCTCCAAGAGCAAGAGTTTATAATATGTCTGTGAAAAATGTTATTCAGAATACGGATGTGACAACGGGTATGCTTACTATGAATATTTTATGTGCTAAAGTATTTGTGGATTCGGAAGCAACTCGATCATTATTTCTTATGATTTTACTGATAAGTTAAATTCCTAAATAATATCATGACCGTAGGACTAGCAAATCAATAACGTGTATATGTTAACCAAGTGTGTATTAATTGTGAAATTGAGATTTCTGGCAATAAGTTTGTGCTAATTTGATACTGTTTGATAGAGGAGAATTTGACATTATTTTAGGAACGGACTGGTTATTTAAGTATGATGCTCAGATAGACTATCGTGATAAGAAGATAATTCCGAAGATTCCAGATGACGAAGGGGTGACGTTTAGAGGTCAAAGCAAAGTAAAGAAGTTTTTAATGATGACTCAAGCTAAAAGGGTTATTTTGACAAATATGTGAACAATATATTGATTATGTGAATATATTGATTATGTGACCAAGAGAAGTCAAGAGCCAGCAAAACATTAAGATTTTTTAGTAAAAATGAATTTCTAGACGTGTTTCTAGACAAATTACCAGGACTTCCTCCAGATATAGAAATTGAGTTTGCAATCGACTTAGCACCTGAAACGGAACCTATATTTAAGGCCCTGTATAGAAGGGTGTCATTTGAAATGAAGGAAGTGGCAAAGGAATTGTAAAAATTATTAGAAAAAGGAGTGATCAGACCTAGTGTATCCCCATAAGGTGCATCGGTGTTAGTTGTTAAGAAGAAAGATGGAAGCATAAGATTATGTATCGACTATCGGGAGCTCAATGAGCTTAATATGAAGAACAAGTATTAGTTACCTTAAATCGATTATTTTTCTAGACCGGTTGAAAGGATCCAAGCACTTTTTAAGATCCGGGTACAACTAATTGAAGATTAAACCTGAAGACGTACCGAAGACAGCTTTTCGAACTAGGTACGACCATTAAAAAATTTTAGTGATGTCTTTTGGATTAACCAATGCCCCAGAAGCATTTATGGACTTGATGAACAGAATCTTTAAAGAATATCTGGATAAATTTGTAGTTGTGTATATAAATGATATTATGATTTACTCAAAATCAACGAAGAATGGAGCATTTAAGAATAGATGCAGGAGTTGTGTGAAGGGAGAAGTTGTACGTTGAGTTTTCAAGGTTTAAGTTTTGGTTGCCGGAAGTTTAATTATTAAGATATATAGTCAGTGCATTCAGTGAAGATTGAAGGTATTAGAATTGGAAGAGACCAAAAACACAACAGAAATAAGAAGTTTCTTAATATTGGCATGTTATTATCGAAAATTTGCTCAAGATTTCTCGAAGATTGCGACACCTTTGACGAAGCTTACTAGGAAAAGTGAGAAGTTTATATGGAATGAGAAGTATGAAGAAAGTTTTCAGGAATGGAAAATGAGATTGATCACGGAACCTGTTTTATCACTTCCAAACGATCAAGGAGAGTTTGTAATTTATAGTGATGTTTCTCATAAGGAATTAGGTTATGTTTTGATGCAGCATGATAAAGTCATTGCATATGCGTCTAGACAACTGAAAGCTCATGAGCAGAAGCATCTCATTCATGACTTGGAAATGGCAGCAATAGTATTTAGTTTAAAAAGTTGTAGACATTATTTATGTGGCGAAAGGTGTGAGACTTATACAGATCATAAGAGTTTGAAGTATGTATTCATGGGGAAATGCAAATGTAGTGGCAAGGCGATAAGCAGAAAGGAGAAAGTGAATGTGTTGACTATACGAAAAGAGTTATATAAGGAATTTCAGGATTTGGAATTGGAAGTCAGAATTTGTAATCCAAAAGAAGCAAGGATGTATAGTATAACCTTTCGACCGGAGTTATAGAAAAAGATGAAGAGATGTCAAGCGGAGATAGTGGATCGGGATGTTAACAGTTAGTAAGGCAAGAGTTATGCACTCCGAAGGATGATCAAAGGAGTACCAAGATGTATAGAGATATAAAGGAGAATTACTGTTGGCCATAAATGAAAAGGGAGATTTTAGAATGGGTTAGTAGGTGTTATATATGTCAAAGAATTAAAGCGGAGCATCAGAGACCCAGTGGACTCTTGCAACCGTTAGAGATTCCAGAGTGGAAATGAGAGCATATTGTAATGGATTTTATAGTTAAATTACCAAGAACAAAAGTGAAACACGACGCCATTTGGGTTATAGGGGACAGACTAACCAAGTTCGCTCTGCCTATTAATGGAAGATTTTTCATTGGACAAGTTGGTTCACATGTATTTAAAGTAGATAGTAGTTCGTCATGGGATCCCTTTGTCTACTGTATCTGACCAAGATCCATGATTCAACTCAAGATTTTGGAAAAGTGTTCAAGAATGTTTGGGAACCAAGGTGAATATGAGTACATCTTATCATCCACAGATTGACTGCCAAAAAAAAATGATTCAGACAATCGAAGTGATGTTATATGTTTGTGCTTTTGATTCTAAAGGAAATTGGGATAGAGTTAGAAAACGTAAAATGCTTGGATCAGAGTTGGTGCAACAAATGTAGGAAGTGGTTGAGATTATTAAGAAAAGGTTAGTTGCAGCGAAGGATCGTTAAAGGAAATATTCAGAACACGACAAAGAAGGTCTGGAGTTTGTATATGGAGATCTAGTATTATTAGGAGTATCGGCATGGAAGGGACTATCCATATTTAGAAAGAAAGGAAAGCTGAGACCTAAATACATTGGACCTTTCAAAATTTTGAAGTGTGTCGGCAAGGTAGCATACAAATTGGCGTTACCCCTGCATATGGAGCATATTCATAATGTTTTTTTCATGTGGCAATGTTTAAAAAGTATAATCAATAATTCGATGCATACGATAGAATATGAGACGATAGAAATTCAAGAAGAATTGTCTTATATTGAGAATCCAATAGAGATTCTAGGAGAGAGAGAGGGGGGGAATAAAGTTTAGTAATTGTATTAAGGAGAACCCTAAAGGTTGAAGAGTCAACCTGGGAGTTAGAAAGTGATATTCGTGAAAAGTATCTTCATCTGTTTGTTTAAGTAATTCTGAGGATAGAATCCTTTTAAGGAGGGAAGGATGTAATATCTGGGATATAACGTGCAATTATTTTTGTCAATAAATGAATATTATGTGATTATTATATGAAATTTTGGTGAATTATGTGTTAATTGGTATGCATATTTGGTTCAGTTTTATTAATACTTAACGATTATGTATTCTATTTTTATATCCGATATAATCCAACTGGGTATTAATATTCCATAAATATAAATATCCAATACAGTATCTTATTCTGTACAAATAAACATAATTAATTAGTAAAATTATATAATTATTCAAAGAAAACCCTAGAATTCATCGTGTTCTTCATAATCAAATGAGGGTTCGAATTCATTATCGAACTCCGATTGGTCGTGCAAGTAGTTGAATCGCAACTCGTAGTAAGTAGAATCAAGTATTATCAACCATATCATTGCAAATTCATGTGGTATTTTTCCATATTTTATTTAAATTTGAATTTAATTATGATTAAATTATGATTTTTTCGATTTTGAAGTTGTTTATGTGTTTTGAGGCTTGCATATTGTAGATAATTGAATTCTGGTCAATTTGATATATTATATGTTGGATTTTGAGCTTCACATCATAGAGAAATGGAGGTTTTAATTTTAAAATTCAATAATTGGGGCTTGAATTGTTTGAATGTTCTTGATTGGGATTTGAGGGTTTAATTTATGTGAATTCTAGGTTTGATTAAAGGGTACCAGCATGTAGGTCATTCAAAAACCAATCGATTCATATATTATCTGTTAATTTTGGTAGACGAATCGATGAGGTCGATTCGTGGCCGTAAAAACCCAAGTTTCGATCGAGTTTTGGCTGGAAACCTTGAAATCACGGTTGGTTCTATTAGCTTGAGTAATTTTTGAGGTGTTGGGGTTAATTTGAATTGAAATAGAACTTTAAATAAATTGAATTGAGGGTTTTGGGGATGAACGGAAGGTCGTCAGAATCCGGCGAGGTCACCGGTTTCTGGGCTGAATCCTAGTTTTCGGCCGACCTTAATCCGGTCCGGCCACTCCTCCGCAAGCAATCCCGCCCTTTGATCTTTCCTGCCCCAAAATACTGATAAAAACCTGTTTGTACAAATTATGTTTTAAGATAATTTAAAAAAGTTCTATTCTTTAATTCCTAAAAATTCAATTTTTATTTCCAAAATACTTTTTAATTATTTATAATTGCAAAACTAAATCTGAATTATTTAATTAATTAAATTTATTTAATAATTAATTATTTGATTGGTCAGCTAATTTAAATATTCATTGATTTATTAATTTAATTAGTTATTAATTACTTTTAATTGATTTTTTAATTAGATTTAATTATTTCTTTAGATTTAAAAATCCTGAAAAATAGTTTCGAGCTTTAAAATGTTATTCTAAATTATATTTAAGTCTCGATAATTATATTAAATGATTTATAGTCAGATTTGGATATGCGAACCTTGTTATTTATTTATAAAATGATTTTGTTACTCGTTTTAATTCCGAAAAATGTTCAAAAATTTGTATGAAATGATAGAAACATCATTTTAACCCCGACCCTTCTTTGAAAAATTATTTTTATCGAATATCATGCATGCTATATGCTACGTGCTACCTAAATCATGTGTAATATGCTTATGTGAATATTGTTTTACTATTTTAGTCATAACTTTTAATCCATAAACCGGATTTGGGTGAAACGAATGGTAGATAAATGCTTATAACGTCTATACGACGATTAGAATAATATGAGATTCAGTATTGATAGAACCTTGTGATGCCTAGAAGAGGAAATGAGGTGTAGAAAAGGAAAATAAGTGATCAGTAAATAAGAACCGAGGCGTAGAAAAAGAAAGCAAGTGTTCAGTGAGTAGAAGCGAGCCATAGAAAAAGAAGACAACTGGTTGTTGAGTAGAACCGTTAGACGAGTGCAAGTGAAGTTGGAATCATTTTTTAGAATACAAGTGTTCTGAAACTTTCTTGAGATATAATGCAAGTACCCTGACCATTTTTATTTCATAGGGCAAATGCTTTGAATATACCTAGGACATACCATATATTAGCATGTGATAATTGAGTTGCTTAACCCTAAACCTTATTATATCATCTGATACTTGAGCTGTAAGCCTTATTCCTTGTAAATCATCAATTGTTGATTTCCTAGATACTAAACCACACAAATACGATATTATTCCACAAATAAATATACACCACATACCAAACACTGGAACAGAATTACTTGAACATACAAAGACATATATATTCTACAATACCTTGTAACATCAAAGAACTAAACCATGTATAACCATTGAACAATTGTTCATTTATTACCCGATTCTTCTACGGGCTTGAAGCCATTCTTCATATATACCTTGATATACCCTGGTGATACACAAAAATTACATTATGCTTTGAGACAAATATCTTTTGAATGTTAATTATGATTCTGTTTTATTGAAAAATGTGTTCGTTGGATCCAGTTTATAGAGCATAGTTGTGTGCCTTGCTCGGGGTTAGTGTGTGACTGATCAGCAGGCTAACTTTTTTTTAAAATTTAAAAAGAATATCCAATTTTAATGATTGTTTGAGAAGAAACTTGATTCCTCTGAATCATTTCAATTGATCACTGTTTAACCTCAGTTATTGTCATTATAACTTGTTGAGCTAGTTAGCTCACTCTTGTAAATCTGTTATGTTATTCTATAGTTAAAAAGGAAATGGTTGGTAGCAAAGATCCCCGGTCCACTGTGC
Organism: Apium graveolens; assembly: GCF_009905375.1. Lineage (NCBI taxonomy): Eukaryota > Viridiplantae > Streptophyta > Magnoliopsida > Apiales > Apiaceae > Apium > Apium graveolens. The sequence continues at coordinate 16,065,915 of NC_133653.1, forward strand.
GAGCTAGGATTCCAGGTTGAGTTGGATCGAGATAGCAGGAGCTTTATATTTAGTTTTGAATTATGTAAGCTTGTAAGAATCATTTCATTATCTATTGTAAGTTAAACTATTTGGGATTTGGTATGATGTAATAAAAGTTAAGGTTGTGGCTTATTTTTATACTTTAACCTGTTGCGATCTGTGGTTGTGTAAAGAAGGGTAATTGTTTATAATATTTTATATACGGGTTTATATATTGTGTGTGTGTATTTTGAATCATAAACTTCTATCCCGATTTTGGAGGGCGTCATAGTCCAGCCAAGGGCACGGATGTTTAACATGACAATAAAGGATGCAATGCAAGATACGGATGTGGTAGCAGGTATGATTTCTATTAATTCAATAAAAGTTAAAGTGTTATTAGATTCTGTTGCTACTAAATCATTCATTTCTCAAAGTGTTGTTGATAGACTAAAGTGTGATGCGTACTCTTTAGAATCTAACCTGATTATAGAAGTAACGAATCAAGAAATAGTTACTACCGATAGGATTTGTCCTAATTGCAATATTGTAATAGAAGGTCAGCACTTTTCTGCTGACTTAATACCGTTTAAATTAGGAGAATTCGAAATTATTCTCGGAATGGATTGGTTATCAAACAGGGATGCGCAAATCGAGTGTAGCAGTAAGAAAGTGAAATTGAGAAGCAAGGATGGAACTGAGTTGATATTCAAAGGAAATAAGTGAGGTAGGAAGTTTCTAACGGAAATTCAGATAAGAAGATTGTTAAGACAAGGATGCGAAGCTTATTTGGCTCACGTAAAGGATGTGGAGAAGAAATCCTTAAGGATTGAGGACATTTACGCGGTTAAGAGTTTCTCGATGTATTTCCTGATGAATTACTTGGAATACCTTAGGATCGAGAGATCAAATTCATGAATGATTTGGCTCCTGGAACGGAACCATTTTTGTAAGCCCCTTATCGAATGGCGCCCATTAAATTGAAGGAACTAGCGACGCAATTATAAGAATTATTTGATAAAGGAGTTATTCGACCGAGTGTATCCTCGTGGGGTGCACTAGTGCTGTTAGTAAAGAAAAAAGATGGAAGCATGATATTGTGTATCGATTACCATGAACTTAATAAGTTGACTATCAAGAATAAGTACCTTCTCCTGAGAATTGACGATTTATTTGATCAGCTGAAAGGAGTTACTTGTTTCTCGAAGATCAATTAAAGATCAGGGTATCATCAATTAAAGATTAAAGTGGATGACATTCCCAAGATGGTGTTTTGAACAAGATATGGACATTATGAATTCTTGGTAATGGTGTTTGGATTGACAAATGCGCCAGCTGCTTTTATGGATCTTATGAATCGATTTTTAAACCAGATTTGGATAAGTTCGTTATCGTGTTTATTGATGATATCTTGATTTGCTCCAAGTCAGAAGCAGAGCACATGGAGCATTTGAGGATTGCTTTAGAAATTCTGAGGAAAGAGAAATTGTACATGAAATTTTCTAAATGCGAGTTTGGTTGAAAGATGTATAGTTTCTTGGACACGTAGTCAATAGTGAAGGTAACAAAGTGGATCATATGAAGATTAAGACTGTTATGAATGGAGAAAGACCAAAGACTCCAACGGAAGTGAGAAGCTTCTTGGGAATAGCTAGATATTATCAATTATTCATTCAAGATTTTCTAAGATTGGAGTTCCAATGATAAGATTGACAAGGAAAAATTAAAAGTTTGTTTGGACAGAGAAGTGTGAAGAAAACTTTCAATAACTAAAGAGAAGGTTAGTTTCTGCACTGGTATAGCTTCTGACCGATGAGAAGGGTGAGTTTGTGATGTATAGTGATGTTTCATATAAAGGATTAGGTTGTGTGTTTATGCAGAATGTAAAGGTGATAGCGTATGCGTCACAAAAATTGAAGCCGCACGAGCAAAAATATCCTACGCATGGCTTGGAGTTAGCAGCAATTGTGTTTTCTCTTAAGATTTGGAGATACTATTTGTACGGAATGAAATATGAAATTTATATGACTATAAAAGTTTAAAGTACATCTTCACGCAGAAAGAGTTGAACATGAGACAACGAAGATGGTTGGAATTCATCAAGGATTATGACTGCACAATAAGTTATCATCTCGAAAAGGCGAATGTGGTAGCGGATGCGTTAAGCCGTAACGAAATATTGAATATGTTGACTTCATCTATAGAATTGATCAAAGAATTCGAGAAGCTGGAGATAGCGATGCAGATACCAAGATTAGAAGATGAAGTTGTTTATACAACAGTATTTCATCCAGAGATTTTGAAAAAGATTCGACGTTGTCAGGAATGAGTGATGGACCACGAGTAGGATAAACTGACAGGTGAATAAATAAAGCTCAAAATGATGATAAAGGGATATACAAGGTTTTTTCACGTATTTAGATTCCTAATGTTGAGGAGTTAAAGCACGAGATTTTGCATGAAGTGCATAACTCGAGATTTTTGATTCATCCTTGAAGTACGAAAATGTACAAGGATTTGAAAGAGAACTATTGGTGGACGGATATGAAAAAGGAAATCACAGAGTGGAGAAGTAAGTGCTACATGTGTCAAAGAGTAAAAGTAGAGCATCAACAACCAAGTGGATTGCTTCAGCCACTAGACATACATTAATGGAAAGAGGAACATATCGTGATGGATTTTATGGTAGGATTACCAAAGACCAAGGCTAATCTTGATGTGATTTGGTTGATTATTGATCAACTGACAAAGTCAAGGCATTTCTTGCCAATCAATGAAAGATTATCATTTGAAAGATTGGTCAAGTTTTATTTGGACGAAATTGTAATGCATCATGGAGCACAAGTGTCTATCGTGTCTGATAGAGATTCAAGATTTAACTCAAGGTTTTGGCAAAAAATTCATGATCATTTGGGCACGAAGTTGAAAATGAGCATAGCGTATCATCCGAGGACAAATGGACAAAGAGAAAGGACTATTCAAACGATCGAGGATATGTTGAGAACATGTGCATTGGATTTCACAGGAAATTGGGACAATCATTTGCCACTAATGGAATTTTCCTATATTAACAGTTATCATGCAAGTATTGGCATGCTGCAAGATGTTGGGCCCAGAACTATTGGGATGAAGTTAGCGAGTGAAAGATGTTGGGCCCAGAACTATTTCAACAAACTAAAGAAAAAGTGGAAGTGATCTGCAAATGGCTGATAGCTGCTCAAGATCCATAAAGGAAGTATGCAGACCAGAATCGAAAGGTTGTAGTATTCAAATCCGGAGACAAAGCATTGATAAAGATATCTTCATGGAAAGGTCTTTCCAGATTTTTGAGGAAAGGGGTGCTAAGTCCTAGATATTGGACCGTTTGAAGTGTTAAAACAAGTTGGAAAAGGGAATAGGAGTTAGCGTTACCTCGGCAGATGCAACATCTTCACAACGTGTTTCACGTCTCTCTTTTAAAGAAGTATAATTTGGATGCTAGTCACGTGACTGAGTTGGAATCAGTGGAAATCCAGCAAGATCAATCTTTTCTGGAACAACCCATTCAAATTTTAGGTCGGAAAGAAAAAGCGTTAAGAAATAAAGTGGTGTTATTAGTTAGTGTTTTGTGGAGAAATCCTAAAGTCGAAGAATTAACTTGGGAATTAGAAAGAGAAATGCGAGAGAAGTATCCCCATTTATTTATTTAGACTAGATTCTGAGGACAGAATCCTTTTAAGGGGGGTAAATTGTAACGACTAGGATTTTCACGATGTATTTATATGAATAGAATATAGTTCTTGTGATGTTACCTGGATTTATGTGAGTAAAATAATAGAATAAATGATTTGTGGCTTATGTATAATTTTGTGAAACAGTAATAAGGAATGAGCAAAGTCTCGCTTCTGTTTGATGAGTCAGCTAAGGGCTTAAGCTATGATTGTCATGCCGTTAAGTAGAACAGGGCACGTTATTCAAAAGATGGATTAAAAGAGAATTATATGTTAAGGTGTATAAATAATTGTGGTGACTAAAATTATGTGAATATGTGTTATTTGTGAGTACGTTTATGAATTTGTGAATTTGTGAGCTTTTAAAGGTTTTTAAAAGATTTATTTGATTTAAAGAAGGATTTATTGCTCCTTATATATTTCTAGAAAATTATTAAAATGCGATCAACGTGTGGGATTTATTTTGTTATCTCTAAAATACTCCAAGGGACTTTTTAAAAATGATAGCTTGAATTGTTTGAATGTTCAAATATTTTAAAATAATTCTATGGTGTTGATTTCTATTATTTGGGATTTGTTTGTAAAATCTATAGAAATTAATTCATTCGCTCAAAAATTATTCAAAAAATATAGGAAGAGAAATAATTTTACATTATTTGATTTAAAATATAATTTTGGCACCTTTGGTTTATAAAAGAAGATTTTTTTTATTATTCAAATGCAGGAATAGAGTAAAATCAGAAATTGTTTATATATATGCAAGGACGAAACTGCCCCTGCCACAAATATATATACTCACCCCCTTTACTTTCTTTTTCTCTATTCCTCTCTGGATGTCTCTCTCTCTTTCTCAAACTCTCTCCTCTCTCTCTACTCTCGGTACTCTCTCTCATACTCCCTTCGATTCCCCCATAAAACTCAATCTTAGTTTAAGATTTGTGTTCCACATATCTTATATGTATACATACATGTTTGCATGTGTATGTGTGTTGGTTTCCGTTTTCGGTGATGAACCTCTCGATTCTTGTTCTTTATTCGGTTCCATGGTCGATTCTCTACGAAAATTGTTGTTAAATGATTGAATGCTTGTTGTTATGGTTTTTGCTTGAATAATCGGTGAGGTTTCGTGTTGGGGCCGAGTTCTGGCAACACTGAATCCTTTCCGCCGCCGATATTGAACTTCGGTGAACCAGTGGTGAACAATGATGCTAGTCTGAGTTCTACAATCCCTGCAAAACTTATTTCGAGTGTTGCATGTTGTTTTTTTAAAAAATCCGAATGTTATTCTTGGTTTTAAGAAGAAATTAAGTTCAAATATTTGTTAAACTCGATTAATACGATGTTGTTCATAGTTTTGATTCGAATTGTGTGTGGAAATTCGATTGCGTAATTGTTCGGGTGATTTTTGATTAGTAGTTGTATGCATGTTAAGTTTATGTGGTTTCATGCTAAATATTTAGAGCTATAAAAGTTAAAAAGTTAATTGTGTAATGAGAAGTCTCAAGTAATGAATTTAGTACGTTTAAAATAAATATTTAAAAATTTGATTTCGAATTTTACAAAGATTTTGGTTCGGATTTGAAATAATTCGGTTTGAATTATGGATTTAGTTTGTTTGGCTTAATTGTTGATAGATAAAGAAATTTGAGTAATTTTGAGAATTATGTGACTTGTGAATAGTTCAATATAAAGGTGGAATGAATTGCGTGCTATAGGGTTGGCTTGGTATTTTTTTGATAAGTTGTATAAGGTTGAGTTGCATGTTATAATGTGGATTTAGTATCGTAAGTCGTGAGTTGTCGATTGTGTATAGTGAAGTTCTATACCAAGCAATAAGTGTTAAAGCGTAACTATGTATACTTGATTTTTGTGGTTGATTGTATTAGAAGGGTAAGAGTAATTACGAGTACGTCATGTCCGAATCTCGACAAGTTAATAAGTTGTATATGGTATCAGGTGATACGAATCGGTGATTGTATGCTAAGTTTAAAGCCTCGAGATAGTTGGTGATATATAAAATATAAAGCTATATCTTATTATGTGCTACATGCCATGCATGGGTATATAAGATGAGTATTTATTGTGACTGGGGTAGAAATTAGACAAAGCTGGAGAGACCCAAGTGCACTACCAAGAGTCTTTACCATTCCCTACACTGGGAATAGAGTGCACTTTAGGCCATATTGGTTAATGGAGTTCAATGTTGAAAAGAACACCGGATAATTTTTTAGACTAGAAGACCAGCTAAAGATTTCAAGCAATGAAACTCTCAAGGAAGTGCAGGAGATGCTGGATCAATCTATTGAATATGAATCTGAGTTCTACAAGCAACTCCAACACCAGATAGAAGAGAGCAATGAAAAACTGGGAAAGAAGATTAGACACTCGAGGAGAAAAGGTTAATTTGCTCAGACTAGAGGAGTAACTTGAACAAAGCTTGTAAGACTTGTGTGAACTTTCTTTTATCATCTTTCAATAAATTTACAGCATCTATCATTTTATCTGTTATTGAACGATATTTTAGTATAAGGTGTTTTGTTATCATCAAGTCCTCATAAATTTATGGACACAATTCTAGTAGACATAAATTGGGGGAGATTGTTAGGAATATGTTGTAGGATTGATGATATTTTATTAAAACACCTTAGTATATTTAAATAAGTGCAATTGTAGCTTTCAACGGATAATCTTACTCTATCATCCTTTTAAAGAGTAGCTTATGTTTAAATAAGTGTTTGTAGCACATTCATGTGTACTGTAATGTCTTAGAGAATTAAAAGGTGTAGGATATTCTAAGTCATGTTGGCTACTAGAATGATATGCAAAATAGGTTGGCTAATTGTAAATATTAGATGCCCTGTAATTTTGCATAAATGAAATTGAGTCAACTGCTATGGAAATACTTTCAATGGATGTTTCTACAAGGCTTCGACGGGTGACCCAAGTCTCATTCAACAAATGATCCAATAGAGGCTCGAAGGATGATCCAATAGAGTCTCTATAACGACTCGTGTACTTTTGAATTATTTAAATATGTGATTATGGAAATTATTAAATGAATAAAATATGTGTATCGTTTTTGACCACTATGTGTTGTTTAATTAATGTATGACTTTTGTGTACCGGATTGTCCGCGTGATTAATTATGGAGTCGTACTGAATTATTTTCAATTTTAAAAGTGGATTTAGTGCAAATTTAATTGCATAAATATTTGGAATGTCTTTAAAATTATTTTTATGGTTCCATAATTACAATAGTTATTTTTGGGATTTTATAAAATTTAGAAATCAATATTTCATCAGTTATTTAACCCTGTGTGATTTTCTGATTATATTTACTTGTAATATCTCTATTTAATTCCAGAATTCTTCAAAAATTATAAAACTCATATTTATTTAAGTTTGAAATATTTTGAGAATTTTAAAATTATTTTAGAAATTTTCGGGATTAATTTCACCGTCGTGTCGATTCGTTTAATTGCAAAAAACGGGTATAAACTAGATTTCAGAAATTATTTTAAAATTACAAAATTTATGTTTTTGTAAACTTCAGGATATTTGTAATATTTTAAGACTATTTTCGTAATTTTCTGAATTTCTCGTAAGTGCAGCCGGGATCGTTAATTGTTAAATATGGGTATGAGTTACGTTTCAAAAGTGTTTTAAAAATTATGAAAACCTTATGAATAATTATAGTATGAATAATTACGAGTCGGAATATGCTATCGTTCGGGTAGATTGTTAGCGAGGATATGTCAAGCATAATCGAATGTCTAAGTTAGGATGTTTCGACCTTGTAGGTTCTAGTCGGAATGACCGAGAATTGGCAGTGGACAAAAGATAGTTGGTGGTCAGTCGAAAAGCTCAGTAAGGTTCCAATCAGAGGACTTAAGGGTTGAGGTCAAATGCAGAGTGATCTAGTGGATAGACAATAAAGCCTGAGTGATAGAGTCGGCTCAGATTCAATCAATAATAGTTGTAAAGCCGTGTAAGGCAAGTACTCCTAAACTTTTTTCAAGATATATTGCAAATATTTTTGAACTGTATCACAACATGTCAACATTATTCGAAATACCTCCTGTTTTAGTATTGCAAGTACTTCTAAACTTTTTTCAAGAAACAATATAAATGTTTCCAAATTCTCTCATGAAATATTGTTAAGTGTTCAAAATAGCTTTGTTTTCTGTTGTAAGTACTTTGAATCATACAACCTTGAACCCGAATCACCTCATTTGATCTTTGAGCCATAAGCCTTAAATTTTTCGTAAAATCATCCTTTGTTGAGTTTCAGATACCAAATTACACAAATATGACACTACTTCCTCAAATGTATAACTATCAAGCATCAAACACTGGAACAAAACTGTTTGAAAATATAAAAACTTTTATACTCAACCATTCTTTATAACATCAAAGAACTATACCTTGAAAAATCAGTATTCGTCAAATACCTGATCATTTTACATACTGAAAATTATTTCTTGTATATACCCTTCTGATATCCATGAATTTTCTTACGTTTTTATGTAAGTGTTTAATCAACATTGAATATGATCTTGTTTTATTGAAGAATATTATTTATTATACTAAACTGTTTAAGAATTGGATCGTTTTCTTACATGGACCAAATTCATGGTTAGACCAGATTCATGGTCGAATTAGGCCAATGCGTGCCTTGGATCCAGTTCGTAGAGTAGTGTTATGTGCTTTGGTCGGGGTTAGTGCGTGACTGATCAGCAGCCTAACCTTGGGTTTAAAATTTAAAATAAATGTCCAATTCTAATGATTGTTTAACAATAAACTTGATTCTTCTGAATCATTCCATTTGAACATTGCTTAACCTCAGTTATCACTGTTATGACTTGCTGAGCTAGTTAGCTCACCCTTGCGATTCTTTTTATATATTTTACAGTTGGAAAGGATACGGATGATAGTGAAGTTCCTCAATCCAAAGTGCGAGCTAGGATTCCAGATAGAGTTGGATCGAGCTAGTAGGAGTCTATTACGGTAGTGAGATAGTAAGATTGTAAGAATAATTTTATTATCAATTGTAAGTTGAATTAGTTGGGATTTGGTACGATGTAATAAAAGTTAGGGTTGTGGCTTATTTTCATACTTTAACCTGTTGTGATCCTTGGTTATGTGATGTAGGGTCATTGCGAATAATATTTCTTATACAGGTTTATTTATTGTGAATGTGTTGTGGACCCCAAACTTCTGACCTGGGTTTGGAGGGCGCCACAGGTTGGTATCAGAGCTACAGGTTTTAAGTCACTGAAATAAGCCTAGATTGTCGGGATTGGGTAGAGGGTTACGATTAGGAATAGGAAATAGAAAGATAAGACGTCGTGAGAATGAGTGCGACTATATAGTAGGTCTTCGGCATGGTTCGTATTGTGGTTCAGGATTCTTAGCTTGTGACGTGATATCCAGACAACGGCAATGGCAGATCCTGATTTCTCTGTATCATCTGATTGTTTGGAGCTTCCCGTTCGAGGATCGTCATCTTCTCTCAGATCTGATTTGCACCCTGCTCCTCCATCAGTATTAATGATACTATCTTCTGTTATGACAGTTGCATCTCTTCCAGTTATTCTACGTTATTCTGTTATGGCTGTTAGTGTATCTCTTTAGTTTATCCTACCCCCTATTCTATACCCCCAGTTTAGAACTTGTCCTATGAAGCAATTGTACCTACTAGGAAGGATTCGAGAGCTGTATTAAATGGTGAGAACCTAAGATATAAATAAAGATGAGAAGAAGTTTAGAAAGAAGATTTAAGTGTTTCGGAGGATAGTTGCTACCAGATTAAAAGAAGCCATTCGTGATTAGGCCACCCATGTCTAGCTTGTGGAATGGATTAGATAAGTATTGAATAGAGAATTAGAGGAGATTATGGTTTTGGAGCTTTCTTGAAGATAATTAATGGTGTTATGACAATGTGATATATTTATAGTAACAAGGTAATGTGACATCAGCCGATTTGTTGACCATTGGATAGCCTATTCTACTTAACTACTGCAACGATAGTGTGGGGAATATTACCATTATGAAAGCTTTGATGTGAAGCTATGAATACGATAACATGCAACATCAATTGAAGTGATCGTCGATTAAGGAAGGCAAATGGACCCAATAAAGGAGAGAAGGTAGATTGAAGTGAATGGACCTTTATATGATCATTCCTTTAATTTGGTACATTGTTATAGGTCGGAAGGACAACAACCAACTCATATATTAAGGACAACCAGATTTATGATTTTTAAAATTTTTAACAAGTTTTCGAAAAAGATTTTTCCTTACAAAATTTCTAAAAGCCTTTTTGAATAAAATAAGTTTTAAACCTTGGTTGTGAAGTAACTACTTGAGTTTCTTGTTTGTTAAAAGACCCGGATTACCTGGATGTTTGTTTCAGACTTAGTATTGTTAATTCAAAGGACAAAGTGATTCGCGATTTTGAAGAAGTTGGTTATTCTCAACGAAAAGGTACAAATATTGTTTGATAAGATTAACAACAGAATCAGCGTACGGAGCAATTACTCATCCAATTACAGGATTATCCAAGTTCAAAGAATTCACTGATCTAACAGAAGTCTTTGTATGACTGAAGGAGATTGAGAAGATTTCCAGATTTCCTAAAAAGAAGAATATTATTAACACAAGGATCGCTATGTTGAATGCTTCGGGGTTATTCTAAATTGAAAAAGGAAACTCGAGGTTATCTGGTAGGGACGTCATTATGAACAAATTGTTAAAGTATTACAAGTATAGGTGCGATGTTAAAGACGCAAGATCTAAAGTGTAAGAATTTACCATAATGCTTAATTTGTGAAGGCATTTCAGCGTACTTTCTAAAGTTGACATATGACACAATTGGGATACGATCGAACAAGCTCGAAAGATGAATATAAGTGAAATGTGGATAGTGACCAATGGTATCATTCTTGTCTTCAATATTACAGAGTATATTTCTTTTTAATTTCCTTACAATGTATGAACTTCTTTTCTTAATAAACTCCTTACGATGATATCAAAAAGGAGGATATTGCATTCATTTCAAATTTAAATTGCTCCCCTCAAGTTTTACTCTCTGATTGGGACAAATAGTGTTATGATGAGATGCTTTGTTGGGATAACGAAGAGTCGGGTGGGACGCCACCTAATCATGTGTTGTATGCCACATGGTATAAAAGACTGGCCATCTTAAGTACCAATGTGATTGTCTCATTCATATTCAAATCCTTACTTATTCTTTCTTTTCAACTCTAATTTTGTTGAATTGTGAATCCTTCTAATTGTTTCGTTGTACTGTCGTTCTTTGCAAGAGGTTTTCAAACAGAAATCAACGTATCCTGAATCAAGCGGACGAAGTTCCCTTTACCTCTTATGCATGGAAAGGAAACAAGGACATATGGCGAGGATTGTAAATCACTAACCCCGGGGAAGGATCCACTAAGAGTCAGGGGAATCTACTTCAATAAGGAATACGTCTCCAGTACCGAGAGTTTATGATTTATCTGTAAAATATGTTATTTAGAATACGGATGTGGTGACGGGAATAATTATTGTGGATACCTTATGCGTTAAATTATTGAAAGATGTGAAAGCAATTTGATTATTTATTCCCCAATGTATTGTTGATAAGATAATTTACCCGTTGAATTGATATGATTAGAATCAAAGTACTAACAATTCAAGAACATGTAATTGTTAAATAAGTATGTACCAATGGTGGAATTGAGATTTCTGGCAATAAGATGTGAAGAATTGATATCATCTGAGATAAGAGGATTTGACATTATTCTAAGGAATGGATTAACTATGGAAGCATGATGCCTAGACAAACCGTCGTGATGAAGAGATAGTCCTAAAGATGTTAAATGAGAGTACGATGAGGTATAAAGGGAAAAGGAGGGTTAAGAATTTATTAATGATGATTATGGTGATTATGATATAAATAAAAGTTAGAAGTAAACAAACTTTGAAGATTTTATAGCAATTAAGGAGTTTCAAGATATGTTTCCAGATGAGTTATCAACATTTCCTCCCAATAGAGAAATGAAGCTCGTGATTGATGTAGTACCTGAGATGAAGCCAATGACCAAGGCCTTACACAAAATGGCATCAGTTAAAATGAGGAAGTTAGTAAAGCAGACACAAGAGATGTTAGAAGAAGAAGCGATTAGACCCAGTATATCCCAGGAGGTGCACCGATACTATTTGTTAATAAGGAAATGGAAGTATGAGATTATGCGTCAACTAAAGAAAGCTCAACAAGTTTACTATCAACAGTAAGAGTCTGTTACCTCGAACTACTGATTTGTTGATCAAACAGAAAAAAAAAGCAATGTATTTTCTAAAATTAATTTAAGACTTGGGCATTACCAATTGGAGATTGAACCCATGGACAGAATATTTAAGGAATATCTGAATGAGTTGTAATTATGTTACTTAAAGTCAATAGAGGACCATGCGAAGCATTTAATATAATTGGGGAGTCGGAGAAGAAAGAAGTTGTATGTAAAGTTTACAAGGTGAAAGTTTTGATGGTAGAAAGCATATATAATTAGTGAGAAGGAGACCAAAGGAGATCCAGTAGAAATTAAAGTTACTATGAATAAAGGAAGGCCAAAAGGACCAATAAAAGTAAGAAGTTTTACCTTGAACCGGTTATTATTGAAAATTTATGCAGGATTTCTTGAAAGTTGCAATACCTTTGACGAAGCAAATCAGGAAAAGCAAGAAGTTTTTGTGAAATGGAGAAGGGTGAAGGAAAGTTTTGTGGACTTAAATGAAAGAATAGTTACAACACCTGTTTTATAAATTTAAAAGTATCAAGGAGATTTGGTAGTTTATAGTGATGCTTTCCATAAGAAAGTAGGAAATATGTTGATGCAGTACAATAAAGTTATTGTATATGCACCTAGACAACCGAAACCTTATGAGCAGAAGTATCTTACTCATAATTGGGACTAACAGTAATAATATTTATTTTGAAAGATTGAGAAACATGATATGTATGGAGAAAGGTGTAAAATCTATACGGACCATAAGAGTTTGAAGTATAAATTTACAAGGAAAAGCAAATGTAGTGGCAAAAGATAAATAAAAAGAAGAAAGTAAACATAGAAACTGTACCAGAAGAATTATCTATGGAATTTCAAAAAGTTGGAATTGGAAATTAGAATTTATAATCCAAAAGGAGCAAGGAGAGATAGTATGACCTTTTAGTTAAAGTTGTTAATGGAAAAATAAGGAGATGTTAAGAGAAGATAATGGATCACGATGTTAGCGGTTAGTAAGATGAAATTTATGCGCCCAGGAGAACGATCACTACTAGAAATTTGTCAATAGACATTGCTTATTAGCCGATGTCTATTTAAAATCTGAGCGATGTCTTTGCATGCGATGAAAAAGGTAGGTGCATTACACATCACTTATTAGCCGATGTCTATACACAGTTTAGACATCCGTTTCCTTAACAATGTGATGTATTTTTCTTCAATATATACCTTCACTATGATTTCAGTTATTCATTCATATGTCATGTATGTCATTTTAAACTTATCACATATAAAGCAATATGATACATTAACATCGAAAAACTTGTTAAACTGATGTGTAACTTAACATTTTACATCAGTCTTTTATCAGAAGCGATGTCATACCTTTATTTTTTTAATGAAACCGATGTCTTTGTGTGTGCTTAACATCAGTTCTTTCAAAATGTGATATCTATTATATTGTTTTACATCAGTCATTTCTTGTTAGCAGATATATGTGCCTGCTTATGACATCAATTTATTGTATGAAATGTCTTATTGGCTACATTTTACATCAGTTATTTTGTTCATGAAGTGATGTTTGTTTGTTTTTTTTATTCATTAATCCCATGTTTCAATCAAATGCCCAAAACCCAAATAAGAGTCATCCAAAAACATACCAACTGCCATATTACCATTCCAAAACTAACCAAACCAAAACAAACGCAAAAACAAATGCAAAACCAAAAATAAATTCATTCATTTACCATAGATTATACCAAGTACGTATATATATCCACCACAAACCAAACTACATAATCCAAACAAACTACATAATTGCAAAATCAAGTACTAGACATTTCCACCATCGATCATTTACATAGTTCATCCGAAACAGAAATTTACCAACTAAAGTTCCCCCATTTATCAACAAAAACCACTAGTAGCTCTTACAAATTTAGTCCACATAAAGGAGCTGTAGATTAGGCCTTTTTATAAGAAGGATTCGATAAGGCTAAGAGTCTCACATCGAACCTCGTCCAGCTCAGCCTTGGGAACAGTCACCTTTCGATTCTTCGTCGATCACTGAAAAGTGTAACACAGAGGAATTAGTAACAATGAATTCTACCACAAATTATATGTACACAAATTATATCAAGAATGAATTAAGCAAAAAAATATACCTTTTTGACAAATGTCATTTCATTATCCATGGCAATTTCTTTCATATACCACATAACAACATAGCCGCATTCAGTTCCACCGGGCTGTTTGGGGCATCCCTATTTAATAAAAAACCTCAGACCAATTAATAAGTAAATTAATACCCCTATCTAATCGAAAAAACTCTGATATATGTTGATCAGAATGTTGTATATGCTGATATCAGTTACATATGGTCTGTTTTCCTAATTAAGGATAACACTTTGTCAGGATTAAAAAAATATGAATCAGTCTAGGTAAAAAACATGTATAATTGAATAAAGAGAGGTAGTAGGAACATACCTCTATACTATGATTGGAACTAGTAGGACTAATGGAACTGATAGAAGATGATGAAGAACACAGCTTGAGTTTTTGACGAGGATTTCCACCATTCACCACAGGAGAGGTTGAAACTTTCTCCTTATATCTTTGTATTCGATGCAAAGCAATGAATGGGTCTTCAATCTAGATTAAAAAATTATTCAAGGTCCACGACATAAACAGAAATTTAAAATCAAAGTAGTAACAAGCAAGATTATGAATACATACATCTTTTTGTTAATTTACTTGAATATTAACTGATTTGGTTGATGATTACAAAGCAATTATTTCCATCAACTAATAAAATACTTGAAGCAAACAATCACCTAACGATATTCAAGCTGATGCAAGTTTTAACTAATAAACTTGTCAAACATGGTGCTTTAGCTTGAATATAGCATGTCATATGTGGTTTCACATCCACCGTTCTAATTGCTCAAACTTATCGAATCTTGAACCGGAGATAGATAAACAAACATCGTCCAACTACTTGAATAGAGCTTCGTTTACCATCAAATAAGTTAAGCAAGTCTAGGCCAAAGCCTAAACTGTTATTAAATAAACAAAATAAATTATTTAATCTGGGTTTAATAAACAAGCTTGAGGGATTCAGCGAAGCTCGAGCTGGCTTTATCTGTAAAACCAGTCCCAACATCTAAATAGACCATAACTCTATTTTACATAATACTTCATCGATCATCAATTACCAATATCCAGTTAATGAAAATACACATTTCCTTCAATAGATACAAAGTACCACATTAGTTACTGAATTATCCTTTTGTCATCGATTACAACTTCACAACTTTTATACTCATTCTGCTAACATATTAAAAAGAGAAAGATAATCTCACCAAGTTATTTTATATCCTTATACTTGAGCTGCTGTAACGCTTGGTAGTCTATATTCATTTCAACTTAAATATTTAAAATCAATGCATAACAAAACCTAAAGAGACTCCTAAAGTGTGTATCGCTAATTCTGTAATGCATATCATACAACTTAGTTTTACAAAGTAAAGAAAACTAAATAGAAAGAAGAACAAATACCTCTTTAACTTCCTGTGTGAGAAGAGGCACACTCTGTCGAAGCAATGCATTTAATCTTTCCTTCTTAAAATCAGAAAAGCTTGCTCCTAGAGCATTACAAAACAAGGCACTGATCCCAGAACTACTTTCATCTTTTCCTGTGTAAATGTGTTTAGAAGAATCTATCTCGCTGATGATTCCACGATTTCTATCAGCCAATTCAAAAGTCTGAGATGCACATGGGAAGTACCCTTCTTCTAGCGAAAGCAGGTATGCAACTTCACGTGTATAGTAACCAAAATAATCTGGTCCAATTTTATCTTGCTCTGGGGATAAGTCCTCATCGCCTGAAGCTTCCATTATAATCTAAGAAAACAAGATGCACAGCCAGCAAGAAGTTGTTACGATCAGCAAAGTCATACACTTGTAAATTTATATAAAACAGACTCTGGACTTGGGAGCACTGCTATTCGAAGAAGTAACATGTCAGGCTGTGAAGAAAACTTCTAGAGAGCCAAAATCATGTAGTCCACGAAAAAAAGCTCAAAAATTATTATTATTAAAAAAAAGACAGAAAGAAGGTAGCTATAAATCTTAAAAAAACACTTCATCTGAGTTTATTCAGGTTCAGAAAAACCTCTGACTATAACACAGAAAAAACTTAAATCTCCTCTCACATAAATGAGCTAAGTACTGAAGCTAACAAATAAATTGTCCGTTTAGACTATCTGTGATAAACTAGTAGAAGAAACTTGAGTGAACCACTATACTTCACAACCCCTCAGATCATCACTGAAAAAACAAGTATATTTGGCTGCATATACGATCCGATATAATCCTCCTGCCCAACATAATTTCACACAATAATAATTATAGAATTAATTAATTAATTTTATGACCAGCTATAACCAAGTCTCACTTAGCTTTAAGATTATACTATTAACACTTTAAGTTATGTATTGCGACATCTAAGCTTTGACTGATTCCTCCGAACTACTTTACCAAGGGAGAGAGAGCCCATAACTTCATTATTAATGCCCCTATCTAACCGAAAAAACTCTGATATCTCTTTATTCTGTATTTTTTTAATTCATAAATTCACTCTAATTAGGAAAAAAATGTAGAAACAATAACTCAGTCTTAAGATTTCATCTAGAATTCACTCATAAACCATGCTACTTACAACGACAAGCCCCAAACACCTCCTTCGATGGCGTTCGGTGGCTTTTGTAATCTCTAATTTAGACCTAAAACAAACAATATGAAACACATAATACCTCTATATATTTACATACTACACAAGCACAAATATATACAAGCACTTGTTATTACATGTAAATCCGTATTTTAACTTCACAGGGGTCTATAAAACATAAAAAAATATAAAAAATTCTAAGAGGACAATTTGCAAACAGTTTTAGACAAATAACTACACATAAAACTACACATGCAACAAATACACATTTCAATTTCACATGCATACATACAACTACACAAATATATACATGTAGCCCAAACAAATATAAATAGATATGTAAAGAAGAATATACCTAACAAAGCAAGCTCCAAAATCCCAAAAAACTAACTCCGAAGCCCAAAATCCAACTCAACTCCAAGCTCCGAGCTTTAAGCTTTAACAAACCCTTAGCTCCAAGATTTAAGCTCCAACAAACTCAACTCCTCACCTTAAACTTTAATGAACATACTTCACTCCTTAATCTTCGAATCTGTCACAAAAATTGAAACAAATGAGAAAAAAGAACATTTGAAAGAAAGACAGTAAGAAAGTAAGAGATGAGTTGAAGAAATTGAGAGCTTTAATTGGAGATTGAAGGTCTAATCGGAAATTGAATACATTTGAGAGTTCTAGGTTTAGCTATGAGCAGTCGAGAGAAAGGGGGAATGAGGTGAGTGTTTTGTCTGAAAATGCAAAATCCATTTTGTTTTGTAATTTTTTGTTTTTGTTTTTGTTTTGATTTTGATTTATTTTTAATTTTATGTTATAATCTTATTAAAGTGAATGAGTGATAGGCGGGAGGGGGAAATATACTAAGGGGGGAAAGAAAAATATTTGGCTAAGGGCGGGAGCAAAAGGGAGAAGTAGCGGGCTCTAATTTTTTAAAATTGAGCTTAGACATCGGTTTATATGTCAACCGATGTTAAAAGTGAATTGGACATCGGTTTATATGTTAACTGATGTAACGTAGTTATTTAAAGAACAACTTAGACATCGCTATACTGAAAAGCTGATGTAAACATACCAAAAAGACATCACTTATTTTTTATGTGATGTAAAAAATGCTTTTAATATCAGTGACTTTTCTGACTGATGTCTAATGTGCGATGTCTAATGCTGATTTTCTAGTAGTGGAACACGATAAGTATTTAATTTATTGAAGAAATACCAAGATATACGGAAATTTAAAGAAAAATAGTGATAACCAGGTATAAGAAGGAAATTTCAAGATGGATTAGGAAGTGTTGGATATGTCAAAAAATTAAGGCGAAGTAGTGGAGGCCTAGTGGATAAGGCAGACCCAGGGAGTGGTTTTACAAGAAGTGAATCGTGAAGGGTGCCAGTGATGTTCATATAGAAAAGGAATGAAATTATAAGAGTATGTACTGATTATCAGGAGTTTAACAAAACAATGAATAAGAAGAAGTGAGACTCTATAAAAAATTGATTACTTATGAGGACATGATAGAGATTACGATTAAAATAAGTTATAAGCATCGCAAGCTCTGGTGATATTATGTAAAATAAGGAATTAAGGGACATGGTGTATAAGGAGTACTTGGATGTAATTAAGATCACTGAGGAATTAATAAACGAATTGGAAAGAGTGGAATCTGAAGTTTATATATGAGATTACTTTTCAGCCTTAACTGATGAAAAAGAATAAGAGATGTTTAAATGTTTGGAAACCAAGTTGAAATGAGCACCGCCTATCATCCTTAAACGGAGAGTCAAAGTACGAAAGTGATTCAGGAAATGTAAGATATGTTAAGAGGTTGAGTTTTAAGGAAACACTGGAATAATTATTTATCATCGACGTCAGCTTTGGAATGCCACTTTACCAAGCTTCATGTGAATGCGAGTGTAGGTCCCCATTTTTACTAAGATAAAATGGGAGAAAGAAAGTTATCAAATTCTAAGATAATTCAGCACACCAAGAGCGTAGTAATATTGATGAAAGCAGCTCGGAGCCGACAAAGAAAAAAGGCAAAATTGTTTCGAGAGAAAATATGAGTATAGAAATAGGACCAGTAGTGTTAGTAAAATTCCACCTTGAAAGAGACAGAATAAGTCTAAGTAGAGAAGACATGTTAAATCCTAAAATTAATGACCCATTCGAGGTATTGATAAATATAGGTAAAGTTGTTCATGAGTTGATTTGATCGTCACAACAGTGTGTACGTATAATGTGTTTTGCCTGTCAATGTTAAAATGATAAGTATTTGATTTGAATTAAGCGATTGGTTAGGAGCCAATGGGCTCTTGTCTAAGTTTATTCCGCATATAGTGATCAATCCAAATTCTTGATCGTTAAAGACGAGTTCTGGGAAATGAGAGTATATCCATAATAAGTACGTTCGAAACCCTCGAGTAGAAGAGTCTACTTGGGAACTAGAGTCAGATATGCTTGACAAATATCCTCACTCGTTTAGTTAAGCCAGATTTTGAGGACAAAATCTTTTTAAGGGGGGAAGGATATAACGACTCGTGTACTTTTGAATTATTTAAATATGTGATTATGGAAATTATTAAATGAATAAAATATGTGTATCGGTTTTGACTTCTATGTGTTGTTTAATTAATGTATGTTTTTTTGTGTACCGGATTGTCCGCGTGATTAATTATGGAGTCGTACTGAATTATTTTCAATTTTAAAAGTTGATTTAGTGCAAATTTAATTGCATAAATATTTGGAATGTCTTTAAAATTATTTTTATGGTTCCATAATTACAATAGTTATTTTTGGGATTTTATAAAATTTAGAAATCAATATTTCATCAATTATTTAACCCTGTGTGATTTTCTGATTATATTTACTTGTAAAATCGTTATTTAATTCCAGAATTCTTCAAAAATTGTGAAACTCATATTTATTTAAGTTTGAAATATTTCGAGAATTTTAAAATTATTTTGGAAATTTTCGGGATTAATTTCACCGTCGTGTCGATTCGTTTAATTGCTAAAAGCGGGTAGAAACTGCATTTCAGAAATTATTTTAAAATTACGAAATTTATGGTTTTGTAAGCTTCGGCATATTTGTAATATTTTAATACTATTTTCGTAATTTTTTGAATTTCTCGTAAGTGTAGCCTGGATCGTTAATTCTTAAATATGGGAATTAGTTACGTTTCAAAAATGTTTTAAAAATTATGAAAATCTTATTTTATTGGTTTCGGGATATTTATAAAATTTTAAAAATATTTTGGGATCATTTGGATTAATTTTCATTCACAAGTCGTTCCATTAAAAGATTAAAAAAGATACAGAAATTGAGCTTCCAGTCTGAAAATAGGACACGTGGCAGTGCCCTGTTACCCTGTTGATACGTGTCAATTGCCGAGTCGACAGAACAAAAAAAAAGAGAAGAAGAACACACAAACACAGCACAAAATTTACACTCTCTCTCTCGTTTTATTTTTCATTCCCCACTTTCATTAATCTCTCTCTACTTCTCCAATTCTCTCATCTCACTCATCTTTATACATCTATGTTCTCTCCCTCTTGCTGCTATCTCGACCTCTGTTTCTGTTCGGTAAGATTCTGGCGGCCTCCCTTGTTCCGGCCACTGTTCTTGGTTTCCATTTCGCTTTGTTGATTGATGCATGTATACACGCATATATGTGTGTATATCTGTGTGTTCAGTAATGGGTATAATTGTATTTATCCGTGTTTTGGTTTCTGGTTGCCGCCGTTTGGATTCCGGCCAGGCGATCGAATGTGTGTGTATTTGGTGTGCGGCATGTGCTATTTTGGTTGTGATGTTTCTGCTCAGCTGTTACTCTGTTTTTCCCTGTTTGCTTATTTTGGTATTTGTGCGAGTATTGATTTAGTTTTTAATTTTCTGCAGGAAAATTCATTGATTATTTTAATGAAATAAATTCACTTTGTACATATAATCGATATTTAATTGGTGGAATTCATTACGGAAACCCGGAATAATCGGGCACCCACGAATTTTACCGCCGTCGGCGATGAGCCTCGGCGAGCCGACGCTGGACCGTGATGATACGTTCTGAGTCCTAAACTTACAGAATAAATAAATAGTTCTTATGATTATTTTCGGAACGAAAACTACTATTTAGTTTTAAAAGTCATATTGAGCCGTGAATTGCGAATTGTGGATTATGAACTGTAATGATTGGATTGTTTGAGTGGTTGATTGTTGTGATGGACGTCGATGATGTTTCGACAGGTAGTCCGATAAACAAAGGGGACGTTGTTCGATTTCCGGGAAATCAAACTACGGAAATACGGGAGCGTATCTGAGGATTATCAGGATGTCGAGAGAGTATAAGTAAATACATATACGTATGTTTTATATAAAACCTGATTGTATGTTATAGTGAAACGTTTTGCCAAAACTCAGTAACCCTAATTTTGTAAATGACGAGTATACGTATTTTCTGAAAATGAACACTGAACCTATTTCGAGAACGTGAACCCTAGTTGTGGTTTATGTTATTATAGTATGAATAATTACGAGTCGGAATAAGCTATCGTTCGGGTAGATTGTTAGCTGGGATATGTCAAGCATAATCGAATGTCTAAGTTAGGATGTTTCGACCTTGTAGGTTCTAGTCGGAATGCCCGAGAATTGGCAGTGGATAAAAGATAGTTGGTGGTTAGTCGAAAAGCTCAGTAAGGTTCAAATCAAAGGACTTAAGTGTTGAGGTCAAATGCAGAGTGATCTACTGGATAGACAATAAAGCCTGAGCGATAGAGTCGGCTCAGATTCGATCAATAATAGTTATAAAGCCGTGTAAGGCAAGTACTCCTGAACTTTTCTTCAAGATATATTGCAAATATTTTTGAACTATTTCACAACGTGTCACCATTATTCGAAATAACTCATGTATTAGTATTGCAAGTACTTCTAAACTTTTTTCAAGATACAATGCAAATGTTTCCAAATTCTCTCGTGAAATATTGTTAAGTGTTCAAAATTGCTCTGTTTTATGTTGTAAGTACTTTGAATCATACAACCTTGAACCCGAATCACCTCATGTGATCTTTGAGCCATAAGCCTTAAATTTTTCATAAAATCATCCTTTGTTGATTTTCAGATACCAAATTACACAAATATGGCACTACTTCCTCAAATATATAACTATCAAACACCAAACACTGGAACAAAACTGTTTGAAAATACAAAAACATTTATACTCAACCAGTCTTTATAACATCAAAGAACTATACCTTGAAAAATCAGTATTCGTCCAATACCTGATCATTTTACAGACTGAAAACCGTTTCTTGTATATACCCTTGTGATATCCATGATTTTTCTTACATTTTTATGCAAGTGTTTAATCATCATTGATTATGATCTTGTTTTATTGAAGTATATTGTTTCTTATACTGAACTTTTTTGAATTGGATAATTTTCTTACATGGACCAGATTCGTGGTCAGACCAGAGTCGTGGTCGAATTAGGACAATACGTGCCTTGGATCCAGTTCGTAAAGTAGTGTTGTGTGCTTTGCTCGGGGTTAGTGTGTGACTGATCAGCAACCTAATCTTGGTTTTAAAATTTAAAATAAATGTCCAATTCTAATGATTATTTAACAATAAACTTGATTTTTCTGAATCATTCCATTTGAACATTGCTTAACCTCAGTTATCACTATTATGACTTGCTGAGCTAGTTAGCCCAGCCTTGCGATTCTTTTTATATATTTTACAGTTGGAAAGGATATAGATGATAGTGAAGTTCCTCAGTCCAAAGTACAAGCTAAGATTCCAGATAGAGTTGGATCAAGCTAGCAGGAGTCTATTGCGGTAGTGAGATAGTAAGATTGTAATAAAAGTTGAGATTGTGGCTTGTTTTCAAACTTTAAACTGTTGTGATACGTGGTTATGTGAAGTAGGGTCATTGCAAATAATATTTCTTATACAGGTTTATTTATTATGAATGTGTTGTGGACCCCAAACTTTTGACCCGGGTTTGGAGGGTGCCACAGTCTCGACGGATAACAAATTCAAATAGGAGTTGATAGTGATTTGATAGTCACATGGGTTAATTATATACGAAACGAATGTGGCAGCCTATTAGAAGGATTTTGAGGACAAAGAAGCATTTTGATTTCCATGCTTACTTAAAGAAATGCAAAGATGTTGGATAGAGAAATGAAGAACCATGTGATTAGACTTAGACATTTTTGTTTTATTAGTTTTTCTTTTTCACATGTAACTTGGTGATATATAAACCAAGAGTAACTAGTGGAAAAATATTGATCGAAAGAACTGAGAAATAAATAAGGCATAATCTGTTAAGAATTTCTTAGTTCTCTCCTTGTAAATTTACTTGTAAGAAGTTGTGTGCATTCTTGCATCACATAGTTCTCAATCAATATATATCTCTTGTGGAAAGTTCAATCCAGCCAGAAAGTCTTAAATCCTTGTGTTTAGTAACTTTGTGTTTTGAATATATTCATATTTCTTTCCGCACTCTTGCATATTCAAACACTGATATATCTTGTAAAGTAGTTTTTTATATTTTCGAAAAGAAACCTAGAATTACATTCAACCCCCATTCTGTAATTCTATTGTTAGATTGTTTGAGAATAACATTCTATATGATTTTTTCATATGCTACACTCTTTGATAATCCCTTATTCCTTGTTATGCATCATTCTTTAGAACTATCCTTTTTTTGGGAACTTATACACCCTGTTTAACATTTGATGAATATCTTTAACTTATGATCCCTACTTACTTTCAATTCGTTAACTGTCTTTGAATTCTTAAATTGGACTTAAGAATGACTTTCAACTTGAAAGAGTCCAAATGATTTCACTTATTGGTAATGTTAAAACTGAATTTAGTTGAACTTTCTTATATTCCAACACAAAGGTTTTCCAAATGAATTCCTTGAAGATTGGATAGAGACATGAGAGGCTAGTGGGACTAGTCCAGTCATATAAGAGGCTAGCGGGGCTAGTCCAATATAAGGCTGAAATAATGTTATAGGTACCTTAATGACATGATGGAGGTCAGTACGGCTTGATCACCCTTATTACATTTATAAGATGGAAATTCCAATTGAGGGTACTTTAATATTTTATGAAAGAGGAAATTATATCTTTGATAAAGTAGTTCGCTTCTTTTACTTGAAATAAAACAGATTGAATTGTTTCTTCTTTAAAGTTATGAAATTTGATCGAGAACCCTGTCACTTTACTTTGTTATTGATTCTCAAAGCTTGAATGATTGCTTCCTTTAAAATGAGAAACTCTCTGAGAACCCCATTTTTGATTGTGATGAATGTCGTCTTTCTCTCACCTTTGAATCTTGAAAGTCAGGGGAACCTATTCCAATGCCTTTACCTAGCCATTAATAGAATACTGCCACCTAGCTTAGTTTCATTCTTAGATAGAATGCCTCAAATAATGTTGATTATGTTGATATTTAGAACTCTTATCTAGTTACTTGATGAGCGTCTATGCTCGTTTATTTTTTTTGATCTAACAAAGACAGGTAAGCAAGAAGATGGCCAGACTTAGGCGCACTGCTTGCAAGAGCGTTCCTGGCGGTCCCTATCATGTTGTGGGATTTTAGATGCCAAAGCAAGTAGATGTTGCGTGAGCAAGCGATATAAGTTGGTGGGAAATGTATTAGCTGAATCATATATTTTTGGGTTATACACTACAAGAAAAAAGCTAATAGACATCGGTTTTTGGCCGATGTTTTTATATTTTTGACCGATGTCTTAGTCGCCGATGTCTATTCTAGACTTTGGTCAAAAACCGATGTCTGTACTAACATAAACATCAGATGTCTGAGATCCTATTTTTTACAAAATGTGTTAAACTATATTATTTTTATGTGATAATTACATCAAGTATAAGCCATTGAACAATTGATAACACAACAAAAAAAAGGTTTAGACATCAGTTTTTATATCAGTTTTGATGTCTAAGAATACCTTAAACATCGCCTAAAAATGATGTCTTTAAGCAGTTAGACATCGGTTTTAAAAAAAACTTATGTCCAAAGATATATTAGACATCGGTTTTGGGCGATTTCTATGGACTTAAAGACATCCTTTTTTTAAAAATAAAATCGATGTGTTAGTGCATCTTAGACAGCACTTTTAGGCGACGTCTTTTTCTATATAGACATCGGTTTTGTTTATAAAAAAATGATATTGATTAAGATGTTAGACATCGGTTTTGGATGACGTCTATGTGTATAAAGACATCAATTTTATTATTTTAAAACTGATTTATATGTATTGTTTAGACATCGTTTTTGCCTGATGTCTATACCTGTTTTCAACATCATCTTTTTATTTATAGAAGTGATGTATATTATATTTGTAGACATCGCTTTTGCAATGAAAAAATTGATGTTAATAAAAGTTTTAGACATCAGTTTTACAAAAAATATGATGTGGATGTTACCAATAGACATTACTTTTCAAGGCATCATAAATAAAACTAATGTTTATATACGCAAACATAAAATTTTAAAATTGCACGCGCATTTGCAATATCCGCAATCCGTCCATAAATACCATTCAAAACATACATCCAACAAATATCAATGCTCAAAATCAACATCATCAATTCGGATAACCAACATCTACCAATCCGCAAAAAAAACATCTACCAATCCGCAAAACAAACATCTACCAATCCGCAAAACCAATTCCTAAATAACTACATGCACTAGCTAGTCCACAACCATAATATCAAATGTTCATATCTACATAACCTGTCCAAAACCAAAGTAGCACTGGAAACTATTCAGATGTGCTCTTGGATATATCCGAGCGCTTCAACACGTACTTCATCAAGTTGCTCCTTGGTGTAACACATGCGAGTCTTCTGTAGCCACTGAAAAATTCAAACAAACTTTATTTGTATAAAATGAAAAGTGGACCTTTATATAATCCCAATACCAAAACAAGGATACAGACCTTTGTAGTAAAAGTCAATCTAGTGTCGTTGATGATTTCTTTCATGTAGCGCGTGACTACATAAGCGCATTCCGTGCCACCAGGTTGCTTAGGAAACCCCTGTTCCAAAGCAAAAAATTACGACTGAACTAAACTACTTATTAACCATAATTACGAAAGCACAAAAAAGCGCTTACACTTAGAAATTTTGCTTTGGATGGCTTGTGATTGCCCCTACCAGTTTCAGAATTAAAACTTTTCAATGCCCTACATCATTTAAATAAATTGATATAAGACCACAGATTATCAAAAGTTCTCATCAAATATTGCAGGAAAAACAAAATTACCTCGATAATGCCTTTTCTAGATCTGGAAACTGTACTGGGTGAGGGAGAGGATTAAGAAAATATATTTCACCTTCCCAAATAATGGCCAAAATCCAATGCATACTGTTTTTTATTAAAAAACATGTCAAAAACAAATTTCACACATTATATACTAGTTTACGTACTATTCAGCTTTTTAATATCACAAAGTAAGAACTTACTTCTGATTGTGCGGCAACAAGAATAGTCGATCCGTGTTACCCTCTTTCAACTGGTTCACGATGTAAGTTTCAGATTCTGCATTCAAGTAATATGTGGATCCTGGATCAATGAAAGCGCAATTGTGGTCGTTCACTCATCTCAGAATGCAAGTACCTACCAAAAGACATAATTAAACAACCTGAACCGCAAAATTACTGAAATTGAAAAAAGGAAAAAAATTACGTCATGTAAGATGCAAGTACAGCTTGTCCTAGCATTTCAAACTCCGACACCGCCTGAACATTCTCATGTAACAAGTAAATTACTTTCCCATGTCCAAACACTTCTTTTTCGCATTTAATTTGTATCGAAACCCCAGTAGTCTTCATCCATGTCACAACATGCTTATAGAGTAAGTTAAAGCCTTTTGGCACTTTTGCACTTGGCTTTGCTTCCAAAAAATCCGACTTCAAATTATTCAAATCTAGACCTGGCTTTGTACCTGGCCGCTTCATTTCTTTTTTCTTAATCTGTAGACAATTAAACTACCAAAATTTGAAATCCAGAGAAAAGCATTTTTTAATTTTAAAATCCAGACAACAATTTAAATATCCTCATACCGCTGGAGTTGTGTAGCTGATATGTCCAAGTGGTATATCGATTCCTTGCACTTTTTCTTTATCATTTCCAGGGTACACCATACCAAAAGCAACCTTGTTGTCTATCGTGTTGACGGATAGCTCACATAATCTCTGCACCTAATACATACAAAAAAAACCAAACATAAATACGAAATATAAAGTACCAAGTTGAAAAGAAATCATTACTGCATAATAATAATTAAAAAAAATACTAAGTTATTGATAAATTACCAAAGCTCCAGGAGGTGCAGGTGTTGGAACATATTCATCAACGTCGTCATCATCATCACTTCAGGCCACTACAAATGCTTTTTCTAGCTGATGACTTGCCTTTTCCGACATGATTCCAGGAGGTCTCTTCTTCCACATCTTCATTGTACACGTCATGATAATCTCGAGTTGTTGACGATAACACAACTGACCAATTCGTATCACATGGATCCTCGACATCAAAGACTTGGCTGACTTGGTCAACAGAGTCAAATTTGTCATGTTTGTAGCCTGGTGGATTGAAGTTCACGAGCATAAAACCAAGATCATCAGACTTAACTCCTCTATCAGTGGCTGCACATGTACACAAAACTAAAGGGGCCTTGAATGCGTGGTAAAGTAACTCCCAGATTTCTTGTACAATCCCATAGAATGTTAACTCACACTCTACGGGATTTACATCCTTAGCACTAGACACTTGGACTATCCTAGCAACTAATGAAACACCACTATTTTAAACTACCCTAGCATTATCTCGCTCCTTCGTATGGTAATGGACCCCGTCAACAATATAGCCTTCGTACGTCAGCACTGAAAATGAAGGCTTTCCAGCCAACCATCTAATTGTTTCAGACACGATTTCAGAATTTTCCCTCATTTCTATACTTACCTATAAGTAAAGTAAGGATGCATAAAAGTTAATTTCAATTAAATACACGACTTGCATAAATTTGTAATAAAATAAAAAAAGAATATAAACTAACTTTTCGTTAAAACCAATCGGGAAATTGTCGATTGTGCTCTCCCAAAAGCCACTGTACACTCTTCTTTTTTCCTTGGTAAATTCTTTCCAAGTGTTCCTTATGCAATCTGAAAATATTGCAAGTACATAGAATGAGCCACCTACTAAAAATAACTAATACACTTATAAATATACTTATAAATATTTTACTTACCGAACGTATGGTTCCACTTCAGGATTATTAAGAAGGACCGCGAGACGTGCCTCATCTCGTTCTTTTTGGCAATAGACTTCATTGTCACACGACCTACTGGACCGGAAAATTTGTCATCATCTTTCTGAAGACCTGCAGTTCTACTACTCTCGCTAAAGAACCCCGTGCAAAACTTGGCTAATTCTTCCTTCAGATATCCTTTAGCTATACAACCTTCTGGATAAAATCGGTTTCGGACATTGCTCTTTAATATTTTATTAAATCTTTCAAATGGAAATATCAATCTATAAAAAACTGGTCCGCATAACCGCAATTCCCTTACTAAATGGACTGTGAGATGTACCATAACATCGAAAAAGGATAGAGGGAATATTTTTTTCCAACTCACATAAGGTCAAAATCAAATATGCTTGGAGTTTACTCAATTTTGACACATCTACGACTTTGTTGCACAAGGAGTTGAAAAAAAAAAGCACAATTGTATTATACTTACCCTAACATTTTTTGGAAGCACGGAACGAATATAAACCGGTAGTAACTGCTGGAGTAGGATATGGCAGTCGTGCGACTTCAGCCCATACAACTTCATATCAATCAGTGATACACAGTTTTCGATATTTGATGCATGTCCATATGGAAGTTTCATATTGGACAATGATGTCAACATAGTTTTTTTTCTTTTTTAGACAAAGTAAAAGGGGAAGGAGGTAAGTATGTCCTCTTTTCACCTATTTCAGGAGCTAAATCAGTCCTTACACCCATATCAATCAAATCAAGACGAGAGGCAACATTATCCTTAGTCTTATATTTCATATTAAGTAGTGTCCCAATTATATTATCGCACACATTCTTCTCGATGTGCATAACATCTAAACAATGACGCACGTGGTGAAATTTTAAATATTCCAATTCAAAGAAAATTGATTTCTTTTTCCATGCATACTCTATCTTTTTCGCCTTCCCCCTTCCCAAAACTAAATTCAAGTTGCTGCTGTTGCATTAACACTTCTTCTCCGCTAAGTGGCTCAGGTGCATAACCAAGTTCTTCTTGTCCATCAAATGCTATCCGCTGCCTCCTATAAGGATGATGCTCATCTAAATACCGATGATGGCCTAGATAACACATTTTCCTTCTATGACTTAAATATCTAGCGACGATGTTATCTCCACATACTGGACAAGCCTTATACCCCTTATTTATGCAGCCTGGCAGATTTCCGTATCTCGGGAAGTCGTTTACTGTCCACATCAGAACTGCCTTTAAAGTGAAGACAGATTTGCTATGTGCATCATACACATTAGGTTCCCCTTCCTCCCACAATTTTTTTAAATCATCGATCATTGGTTGTAGTTATATGTCAATGTTATTTCCAGGCTCATACGGGCCAGAAATCAATATCGATAACATCATAAACTTCCTCCTCATGCATAACCAAGGAGGAAGATTATACATTACTAACATGATCGGCAAACAGCTATACCGATTCTTTAATCCATTATTGTGTGGATTTATACCATTGGCCGCTAATCCTAAGCGTATATTTCTAGCCTCGCTACCGAACTCGGGCCACCTACAATCTACATTTTGCCAAGCTGGAGAATCAGATGAATGACACATCTTTCCATCTTTAGATCGATTATCTACATGCCAACTCATTAATTTAGCAGTAGCAGCAGATTTAAACAGTCGTTTAAATCTAGGGATTATTGGAAAATACCACATCACTTTGGCTGGAACATTAACCCTAACTTTACCATCTTTTCCAATTTTCCAGCGAGAAAGATGGCATTTGGGACACTTAGATAAAGACTCGGCAGCTGGTCCCCTGTATAAAATGAAGTCATTTGGACAAGCATGGATTTTGACATACTCAAATCCTAAATCAGTTAAGGTTTTCTTAGCTTCATACGTACTACCCGGAAGCACATGGTCTTTAGGAAGGAAAGAGCCAACAGATTCAAGAAGATCGGTAAAGGCTTTATCACTAACTCCAAACCTAGCCTTCCAATTATGTAATTTGAGGACTGACTCTAGTTTAGTGCACTCGCTTCCCTCAAAAAGAGGTTGTTCCGCATCAACAACATACCTCTTAAAGTCATCAGATTGATTAATTCAATCTTCATCATCATTATATATTGTTTGACATACATTATATGTTTTTGAAGGGGATGTGGGCTTTTTAGCAGGACAAGTACTATTAACTGATGACTTAGTACTACTAGCAACCCCTTTCCATGCCAAATCCAATATCCTAAACTAAAACCAGATTCATAAAGATGACCCATGATTATCTTGACAGTAAATTTTTTGAAGTTAACGCAGCGTACACAAGGGCACTGTATTTTTTTTGGGTTTTTAGCATTTTCCTCGGCAAATATCAAGAAATTTTCGACACCAATCTCATATTGCAAAGAATCCCTATCGGCTTTTATCCAAGACTTTTCCATATAAAACCACCTGGTATATCACTAAAATTTCAGTCTTATAACTTATATGATTAATATTATTTATTATATTCCTACTGTTTTTTTGTACCACTATCTAATTTTAAAATAAAACAAGTAAAACATAAATATCAAACATAAATTATGATAACAATTGACAAAATTGTTATCAATGTTTTTATACCACTATCCTAATTCATTGCTAACAGAACAACACTGAAAAATAGAGAGATACAATTAAAATACGATTATCCTATAAGTAATTACAGATGTCAAAACAGAGAGATACAATTAAGCACAATTAAAATTAAACAAATGTAAAATCAGAACCAAAATTTACAAGCAACAAGATAATTACAGAGCAACATCCACCTAGTATAAATTAGGGTTTCAATTTTAAAAACCCCCAATTTTCAAATCTAAGGTTTCAATTTAAAAAACACACAATTTTCAAATCCAGGGTTTTCAAAATTCTAAATTAATGGTTAACATGCAGGGTAATTCAAGTTTATAAAATGAAAAAGGAGGAGAAATAAACCTAATTTGAGTGCAAATGTGAGAGTACAAAGAATAAGCGCAGTTGCTTTGGTTGAGTAGATTGCAGCAGCGGCGAGAGGTCGGAGAGAGTACGACCGAGACCACGGCAAAACAACGGCGAGACTCCAGTGAGAGTTCGAGAGCGAGAGAGAGAGATAGTTTGTGTGTTTTAGAGAGAGGATGAGACGGACGAAAGAGAGAGATGGTGAGAGAGATGGTGAGTGAGAGAGAGGGAGAAAGAGGGAGAGAGAGTTTGGGTGGGAGAGAACCGGTGACGGGAGAGGGAGAGAGAGATTGACGAGGGAGAGAGAGTTTGTGAGAGAGAGGGCATTTTTAGTTTTTAGTTTAGATTTTTTTAATTAATTTTTCTGAAGAGAGGGAGAGTGAATTCGTTAAAGGGGAAAATTGGCTAAGGGGGGAAAGAAAGGGGGTTTTGCCGTATTCATTTTTTTTCAAAATATAGACATCGGTTCTAAATAAAGTGATGTCTATTAACAACATAGACATCGCATTTTCGCGGGATGATGTCTATAACCGTTTAGACATTGGTGGCACATTCGACCGATGTCTAACATATGATGTCTATTCACATTTTTCTTGTAGTGATATGTCGATTCCAAGTCGGAATTGAATGGTTTACATTTATTCATATTTTGAGTTATAATTAATATATTATGGTTGGTAGTTGTAATCTTGTCTCATACTTTATCATGTTAGATCCTAATAAATTTTGGGGTTTATTATATTTTCGCTGTTATATTGGTAGTTATTGTGGTTGTGAGTTCTCATTTTCTAACCCCGAGATTGAGGGCGTCAGACTGGCGGGTCAACCGGGTCGGGAAGAACAACCATGAACTGGCCGGAATTCTCCAGAATCCGGTGACCGGCAATTTTCCGGCCAACCGAATTCGAGGCTAAACACAAATTGTTCAATACGATTCTTTACACCAATCCATTCCAATTCACTGCATCAACTCGGAAACGACCTTGTCCTTTGTTCATAACCCCCAGACTTTGATTCCGGCCAAAACGACCATTAACTCTGGCGAAGCTCGAAGCTTCTCCAGGGTTGAATCCGGGTTTCATCAATACATACAATTACGGAAAATGATTTACTTGGACAAGCCCAACATACTGGTAATCTTAAAATCAACCCAGAATCAACAGAAATAGCACCATCTAAATTTACTCAAAAACATTCAAACGCGTAGAACCCTAATTTCTGCAATTCGAAATTAAATACCATTCTTTCTATGATATGAAGCTCCAAATCAATCATATAATATACCAAATTGAACAAAATTCAGTGATCTACAACATGCAATCATCAAAACACAGAAACGACATCAAAATAAAAAAGTCCTAATTTAATCCAATTTAATTTGAATTTAATTAAAAATATAGAAAATTACTTGATGACTCTACATGTGAATAAATTGAGGAACTTTAATCTACACATCGAGAGCTTTGTTTTGGTTACTCATACTCCAAGATCGCACTTCGATAACGCCCTCAAATCTTCGTTTGATTATAAAGAACGCGACGAATATTAATGTTTTCTCTGGATAATTATCTAATTTTTCTGATTGTTTGTGTTTCTCTGTAGAAAATAATGAACTGTATCGGCTATTTATATTTACGGAATATTGGTACCCCGTTGGAGCATATAGGATATAAAAATATAATACTTAATAGCTAAGTATAAGTAAAATTGATATAATTCGGTACCGGTTTTAGGATAAATATCAAAACCGGACATTTAAATATAGTTTTGGGATTCAGCATTTTTGGTTACACGTAGTACGAGAAGATAATAATATTTTAATCAAAATATCTCGTATATCGAAAATATCTAGTTTATCGGTTTACCGAAACGTTTAAATAGTATCATAAAATTTGTACTGAGAATCGTACAGGTACAACCGTACTCCTTATTGAAAAATTTAAAACACGAAAAATGTTCGAAATAATCAAATTAGGCTAGATATGAGTTTTCCCGTAATTTCCGGGTAGTAAAAACATAAAAATCATTGAAGTTGGATGATTCCCAAATAATCAAAATAATTAATAATTAAATCGAAAGATAATTAATTATATGTATAGATCAATAATAAAATCATATAATGATATATAAATTATTAGAAAAATATCAAAAGATTGTATACGTTATTTAGATATATAAAACTAAAATTCGCAAATTTTATCACATATAAACATCAAACACAGATACCAATTAACACAAAATTCACCAAGAATTTATATAATATTCACATAATATTCATTCATTGACAAAAATAATTACACGATATATCCCGGATATTACATCTTTGAGCGTTTTATTGATACTCCGGACTTGCGGATATATCCAATTTCTGAGCTTGGCCCTTTAAATTACTTGCACTATCATTCTTTTTAATCTTAGCAAGCGACTATTCAATTACGTTGAAGGACTCGACCTGAGCAAGCACATCAGCAAATGATGTCGGATCCTTCCCTTGCAAGTGTTTCCAGAGATCTGAACAAATGCATAACCCGGTTATCAGAAAGCTTTTCAGCGTCTCATTTGTTCCACCTCTCACCAAGGTAGACTCTGTGTTGAACCTTTTAAAAATATGAAGTAAATCTTTCACCTTTCTTTTGCTTTACATTTGAAAAAGTGGTAATTGGTGAAGAATATTTCACAGCAGCCTGGAACTGAGTCAGGATTGGTGTTTTCATTTGTTCCCACGATGTGATAATTCCAGGACCCAATTTCTGGAACCATTGTTAAGCACTTTCTCTGAAAGTAGATGTAAAGAAACGACATTATGCTCGGTCGGGTACTTGATATACATCCATCTCAATGTTAAACCATCCCAAGAACACCACGGGATCGGAATTCCCATGAAAATGCAAGTCATTGGTTGTGTTACTGTATCTAGTGGGTAACTGCGCTTCTTTCACAACAACAGAGAAGGGAGATGGAGCTTGCGCAATTGCCGTAACCCTCCTCCTTATAGATGATTGAGCAACCTCTTTACATCATCCATATTAAACATTCCAACTCCCGGGAAGGTTTGAACATTTGGGTTGTAAGGGTTGTTATTGTTGTTCCATGTTATTACTCCCCAGGTGTACTGGCGGAACTTGTCACCCATCGTCATGAGGCTACGGTTGGTGGGATATTACCATCTTGATTTTGAACTTCCCCTTGCACATGAAGTCCTCCTTGGTCGTATTCTCGGGCCTCTCCATTATTTTATGACCTTTCTTAAGTTTGGGCATTGTCTCTACCATGAAGACACGTCCTAGATCCATTGATGGTAGCACTATGAGAGGTAACAGGAATAATTATGGGAACCCCTCCATTATTTGAGGGCGTTCCCTCCCACCTTCCATGAGTGGGCATTCTCCTTTGATGATATCCCATTCTTCCTCGATCATTTCTTTGATAACCTCATCCATAACTTCTAATCCACCCACGTGGAAGGACACGCTCATATTCACGGTTCCGTGCCATATCATCCCTTTGGAATATAGGGGGCCCACATGTTGTATCACGGGCCTCGCTTCTCAACCATTTCCTTCTTTTTTCCATTACAACAGTAACATCCTCAAGTCATCATCTCCCTACTTTATGCCGAGCCTTCTTTCAGAGTTGAGAAATCTCTTTTTTCTTCACCTCAATTCTGAATATTTACCGCATGATGACACTCATTGTCGTACGTCCAGATCTATGAGGATGTGGATACCTGATTATCAATATAAGGCCTTTCTCTCCCATCAATATCCACATCAAGAAGCTCTACAATAGGCTCAACATCATAAAAATATTCCAGCCCCCGCGGAGTGATTCAAGGGTTTCCTCCATTAGCTTGACCGCGAATATCTTGGGTGTTCCTTTCAACCATAGGAGCTTTCCCACAGCATGACCATAACTGGGATAATGACGGCCTCTCCTCATCTTGCGACGCTCCATGATATTCAGCTTTTAATTGAAGCTATTCAAGGTATCTTCCATGCGATACAGCTGCTCCAAGATATTAGCGTTGCTGATAAGCAGAGGTGGTGTTCATCCAACATTCGGAGCTCGCGTAGGATCCACCACATTTCTGTGCATGTAAGGTTCATGTTGGGCATTTTCGCGCCCAACATCTCCTTCAGAATATCTATCGCTTCCATCATAAGAACTTTTGTCACGGTTGTAAGATATTTTTTCCTCCTTAAGACTATAATCTTAATCAGCCCTCCTTCTAGGGCCAATTTATTGACGGAGGAATCTGGTAACAACAAAGTTTGAGATTTTATACAGGAAAAAAACATATAGGATGGTGGTTCTTCACCAGAAAATCAAACAGTATGTGGTGTTTGTGTGTTAGTTGGTGGTTGAGATTGATAAGGGTTAGTGGAGGCCTTTTTTTAGCTCTAAACTTCCAACACCTTTCTATGTGCCTACATACCTTTTATATAGGGATCAAGCCTGACGTAATTCTTGGGGAACAAGAAATCTAATGGGTTTAGACTTCTTATTCTAAATCCTGGTAGAAGTTCTTCCAGAATCCATCTTCCGCTAGATTTAGGAATGTCCAACTGTAAGGCCCAACTGTGAAGGCCCAAATCTCATTCATAATTATAGGACTTCACGGATAGTGCATCTCCCTGCGCAAGGATAACACTTTGCTACAGCTATCTTCCATGATTTATGAACACATGTATAGCCACAGTTCACGAATGAGGATAACCCACCAGATAGTAGGATAGGTGATCCCCAATTCTTGGGTGAAAAGTGCAGGATGACTCCAAAGTTTTCCAACAAGGACACCCGTTGAATGCAAGAACAGAGCTCCCAAAGCACACACCAAGGACACCCGTTGAATACAAAAGGAGGTCTTCAATCATCAGGCATACCTCTGGAGGGCCTTCAAGCTTTTCACGGACATCCCCCTCCTTGATCGACTCAAGGACGGAATTCTTTAAAGGGTACCTACAACAAATATGTTAGTAAAAATAATCCTCTATTACTCCCACCATGCTTGCCTCTTCCTGAACATGCTTTGGTTTACCTTGTCCTGGATGAGGATAAGCACAACTATCCCAATAAATTCAAAACCATGCATCCCCCAAGACCAGGACGCGTACTCACCTTGTGGAATGTAAACATTCAATAGTACAGAAAGGTCCTTCTACGTCGCACGTTTTGCGTTGGTTCAATATAGAAC
Organism: Apium graveolens; assembly: GCF_009905375.1. Taxonomy (NCBI): domain Eukaryota; kingdom Viridiplantae; phylum Streptophyta; class Magnoliopsida; order Apiales; family Apiaceae; genus Apium; species Apium graveolens. The sequence continues at coordinate 16,102,094 of NC_133653.1, forward strand.
CGGCGCTTAAACACTCTTCAAGTGTCGGTTATAAATTTAACTGATGCCTTAACACATTTGTGCATGATCTGTTGCGTCGGTCTTTCATACAACCGACGCTTTTGATAGTCTGTAACGTCGGGCTTTAAAACGACGACGCCTAAAACTCTATATAGCCTCGGTCTTTATAATGCCGATGCTGTAGTTTCTACGTACAGCATCGGCATTTAAAATGCCCGCGTTGTAGGTTTGGTTTAAAGCTTCGGCTTGTAAATGCCGACGCTACAAATTTGGTTTAAAGCGTCAGCTTTTAAAATGCCGACGTTGTAGACTTGATTTAAAGCGTCGTCTTTTGAATGCCGACGCTATAGGTTGTGATATTTTTTTAAATAATTTTAACAAAAATTTTAAATAAAAGTAGAAAATTATTAAAATAATTAAAAATAGTAGGAAATTAAATATATATGATATATTGAACTCTAAATTCTTTTAAAATATAAAAGAAATTAAATAAAATAATTTTATAATTACAAAAGAATTGATATTTCACCGAACAATTCTAATAATAAATTAACTAATTAATTTAAATGTTAAAAATAATTAGTAGATTTGAAATGTTATTTTTCAAATTTAAAAAATTAGTTGAAATTTTAATTTTATATAAATAAACTTAGGTGTTAAGAGTGGATAGTGCATGAACTAATGCAAATACTCCCTCAAGTCCATAATAAGTGTCTTTTTTGAATAAATCTTCCATATTAAATTTTTTTAATTAACATGAATCAAAATTTTCATTTTTACCTACATTAATTATAATATATTTTGATTTGAAAAATAAATACACAATTTTTACTAAGAGGTATAATATACAAAAAAATGTTGATATTTATCGAATAAGTAAAATAAATAACAATAATGACAATTAATCATATAATTGTATAGAGAATAGATATGTACAAGTATTGTGCGATAATTAAGCTCCAAGGGATCGAGTATTTGAAAAATATTTTGCAAAACAAAAATTGAAAATAACTAACGTATTACAACTAATAAATAATATTTATAAAAGAAGAAATAATAAATTTTTGGTTGGTAGTTGGTTTGGTCATATTTATTATATTTAAAATAAAACACATATCTGCATATTATATATGAAATAGAAAAAAAATTAAAATAGAACACATGTGTGCATATTATATTTGAAATAGAAACCAATTTAAAATTTAACACATATATACATATGATATTTAAAATAGAAAACAATTTTTATTTGAAATAGAAAATAATTTAAAAGAGAACATATATGTTTATATTATATTTGAAACAGAGAACAATTTAAAATAAAACATTTTTTATATATATAACAAAAACAATACCACGGAGACACACAGACACCCAAACGGAGACACACAGTTATCCCTATTCCTCATACCCTATTCTGCTGCGAATTCGATACCCTATCCGCGGGCGACAGAGGCGATCACTCATTAAAATAGAACGAATTTCAGGTAAATTTACAATACAGAGTTGTATGTATCTATATATCTAGATATACAATTTGACTGCAAACTGTTTGATAAAAGTCTCATGAGAAAAAAAATTCTGAATTTGAGATTAAGGAGGTGTCTTGGTATGTATCTTAGTAAATTAGTTGTAAATAGGAAAAAAAATGAGTTAAAGAAACATACATAGTTGGGAAAATCTGAATTGTCTTACATGAGTTTTTTGGTGTGTAGGAGTTCTCGTGGGAGTTCTATACGTTAATGTTAAATTATAATCTCATTGATTGAAAATACTAACTGAATATGAGTTTTTGATGAATTAAGTATATCTAGTCAAGGTTACTCGGAGATAGTTGTTGTGTTTGCGACAGTCTCTTATCGGTAGTTTCATGCCATGGTTTGGTTTCCTCTGCAAAGTGATTAGGAAATTGCATATTATCTACGTGATGTAGCTACATCTTGTGTCTACTTAGAGTGGCTTTAAAGGTGTGTACATCATATTTAACCAGTGTTAAAAATATGGAAATAAATTATAAGAAAGCTATATATGATATTAGATGGTTCATATGCTGGTTTTATAATATTAGATGCTCATAATTTCTACACTTGCTAATGTTGCTAAACTTATTAGTCAATAAGCTCCAATAACACAAGCATGTTATAGAATCTGCGTAATTTTAAACCAAGATGGTCATTTGTTTGTTACATTCCTGTGATTTTGAGGTAGAAGCTTGATATAAAAGAAAATAATAAATAGAAAACCACTGATATAAGGTGAACTCAACAAATTACTGCTCTATAAGTTGCTCCATATGAGATCATTCCCAGGAAAGGTTTAAGGTTCCCAGTGATTTGAACTTTGTTATTCCAAATGGAATTTCACCTGTTAAATTATTGCAGGAAAGATTTATGATTTTGACCAATCCCAGAGTGCTGCTATATTCCATTTCTCTTCCTTTCATCACCATAATCATTTGCTCTTCAAAATCCCAGCTGGCACCGGTTATCCAGTTATTTTTTGTATAAATCAGTGTAGTCAGATTGCCCAAACAGCTTGGAATAACTCATGATAGTCTGTTCTCGGCCACATCTAGGATATGAAGGGTCGATACTTTCACAATTATTTTGAATTATTTTGTTTCTGGTTTGGAATGATACAAGTCTCTAAACCCCTCTGATTGTAATTTAATCTGCCACCCCAGAGATAGAGAATATATATTGTCGAAATAAACACAAGCCAACTACTTACCGGGGACCTTGGGGAGTATGTGTTTATTCCAGGGTTGTGCAGAATTCCTGTCAGAGATAATTTATTTAACATTGAATTTGATACATCTATGTATTTTTTTATACTCGTTTAAGTGTGCCACACTAATGTATAACTCATAAATATTGATATGAATGTGAAAATGACCATTTGATATGTTACATTTTGTGTATGAGCATCTTTAGTTGTGTATTGTGATGCCATCCTGCAGTCACAATTTTAGGAACCTTAGCTTCTTATTCGGAAATCAATGGCCAAAAACTTGGATGTTATTGATTCTAGTCAAAATGATTGTAAAGACCAAAAAGATTTAATTTTGAATCGATTGGGTGAGCAAGAAGGTGATGATGTGAGGAATGAAGTGGTGGGTGTGTTTGGAAATGACAGAAGATTGTCATTTGAAGGAGGTACTGGCTTCTCTTCTGTCGGGTTATCGAATAGCAAAAAGGAAGAAGAAGATTTGGATAGGTTGATTGATAGAGGGATTGATGCTACTTTGGTTTTAGCTGCTGGTACTTTTGCTGTTAGCAAGCTTCTTACTATTGATCATGATTACTGGCATGTGAGTATCAATTTTATGTTTTTTCGATAGTTATCGTGTTATTGATATCATAATTGTCATGTCCTTTTTGTTCATATGTTTATATATGTTATCCAATTGCTGAACTTGTAAGTAGGTTTTGAATAAACAGGTAGAAATGTTTGGTAGGAGGAGTAATTCTCAATTACATATGTAACTAGTGTTTTTTTGACTAATTCAATCTTTGTTGTATTATTGGCTTTATTGTAAATTTATATATAATATTCTAGGAAGATTCTGTGAGTAAAGTATATTTGAGAATAGACTATCTCGAGCCATGTCTGCTTTTTATTTATAGGATTGATTTTTTGGTGTTTCTTTATTATCTTCGTTGTCTTCGAATTGTCTGTACCTGTGAATCTGAATGCTTTCTATTTCAGTCAAAAACTCAACATTATGATCTTTATTTGGTTCATATGTGATAGAGTTATTGATATCATAATCGTGATGGTTAATTTGGTTCATATGTTTATAGATGTTATCGAGTAACTAAATGTCAATAAACACATAAAAGTAATTGGTGAGAGTAGCAATGTTGTGTTTGCTCTGGTTGCTAGTGTTTTTCTCCTTTTAAAAAATTTAATCTTTGTTGTATTATTGGCTTTGTTGTTACAAATATAATGCTATAATAATGTACAGAGGCACGAAGCTGAAACATATACAATATTCTAGGAAGATTATGTGAGTAATGTAGATTTGGCAATCTTGACCGCTGTCTGCTTGTATTTTAGCCTAGATTTTTGGGGCATTTTCTTTTATTTTCGTTGTATTCGAAATATCTGTAGCTGTGAATCTGAATGGTTCCTATTTCTGTCAATGTTATTATATTTATTTAGATAATATTGAATATGATTTTAATTGAAGAGTTAGTGTTTATTTAGATAATATTGAATATGAACCTTAGAACACTTAACATTTAAAACTTTATTATAGTGTTTCAGGCTTTCACCCCTTTGCTGGTTGTCTTAAGATCGGAGGATGTAGCTCACAATGATCATATGGATTGTGTGAAACACAAGAACAAGTCATGGAAATACTTCTTCTAGTTGTGAAATCTATCTGCAATTATCTTTTTTTTTTATAAAATTATTCTGAATTATTTTGTTTCTAGTTTGGAATGATACAAGTCTCTAAACCCCTCTGATTGTAATTTAATCTGCCACCCCAGAGATAGAGAATAGATATTGTCGAAATAAACACAAACCTACTACTTATCGGGGACCTTGGGGAGTATGTGTTTATGCCAGGGTTGTGCAGAATTCCTGTGAGTGATAATTTATTTGACGTTGAATTCGATACATCTATGTATTTTTTATACTCTTTTAAGTGTGCCACACTAATGTATAACTCATAAATATTGATGTGAATATGAAAATGACCATTTGATATGTTACATTTTATGTATGAGCATCTTTAGTTGTGTACTGTGATTCCATCTTGCAGTCACAATTTTAGGAACCTTAGCTTCTTACCAGGAAATTAGAATTCATAAAACCTTGCCTGAATACTTGAAGGAAATTAGAAATTCTGTTTATATGTTATCATCCAGCACTAACATCAATTTTTTACACAAATAGGTAAACTTTATGATATCAACTTGATGAAGTGTCGGGTATTATTTGAGTAATGCTAAAGCTTTCAATTTGCTGGATTGAAGTTCATGTGGACCTACTAATACGTTGTCGCCATTATCATGGGCAATAAGGTTAAAAATTGCCCAAAGCACTGCAAGGGGTTTAGCGCACATTCATGAATGCAGTCCTAAAAAATATGTGCACGGAAACATAAAATCATCAAAGATCCTACTTGATGATGACCTGCAGCCTTACATCTCTCATTTATTTGCATTTTTTCATATTTTTAATTGTCTTTGACTATATGAGCCGATATTATTGGAGAAGAAGAAGAGTGAGATTGGCCTCGATTTACAAAAAGAAAAGGGTACTCGAAGATTTGGAAGTACTTGTTAGGGGAGACACTTTGTGTGTTATTTTATCTGTAGGGAACCATAATAGAAAGAAGTGGATGGTATTTGTAATTCAATATAAACTTTTCTTCCAAGACTTACATAATTAAATTTTCTAAAATTATTGTAATAATAATTTTTAAGTTGTACAATTTAATTTTCTGTTGTGCCGTATTTTTGGGATGTTAGTATTAATTGTATAATGAAACAGGTTTATAGAAAATATATAAAATACCAATAGAAAATAGGAAAAAATTAATTTTTCCGTGACAAAAAGCATCGGCATTCTAGGTACCCGACGCTACTGATGAGAAGCAAGTATGTCGGCATTTTTGCTAACTGATGCATTTGGTGAGAAGCAATAGCGTCTGTTAACCAACAGGTGAACCAGCGCAACAGGTGAGAAGCAAGTGCATCGAAATTTTAGTGAACCGACGCAACAGGTGAGAACCAACGGTGTCGGTATTTGATATAACCGACGCAATTAATCAAACCAAGAGCGTCGGCATTTTGTCCAACCGACGCATTACAAGGCAACAAATAGCGTCGGTTATATATATATCACCGACGCTATAAGTCAACCTACAATGTTGGTTGATGATCCTATGACGTGTGTCGCTTAACTGATGCAATTAATGTTTGTGTATCGTTTGTTTAACCGACGCTATAGGTCCATACCTATAATGTCCCCCACACTTAATTTGCTACTTGACCGATGCCTTAGTGCTATTTTGACCGACGCTAAAAGTCCAGTCTGTACTAGTGATTCACCCTTGCATTGTGACCTAAACATGTAAATAGTTCATCTTATGATTAGTGATAAGATTCGAGGTTCTTATCTAGCAGCATAATTTTCAAATAGCAGCGATGGCAGATTCCTTTATCACAATATCATTTGATCATTCGGAGCCTTCAGTTCGACGACCGTCATCTGATCCACGCCCTGCTCTTCCTCCAGTGACAGCTATAATACCAGTTGTGATAGTTTCACCACTGCAAACTATTCCGCTTCCAGGTGTGAGACCACCTACTCGAGGACCCCCGCCTATTGATTCTAATTTTACCAAACATTCGGTGGCGAGTGCATCATTCCAGTTTACCCCACACCCTGTTCCAAACCATAAGTATGAGGCTCTTCTTTTAGAACAAGACGCCATGTTGGCTCAGATTCAGGAGCTACAACACATTATAAGGACTATAAATATTGACAGGAAAGTGAGGGAGCTTCGGAATAAGATTCAGGTGACCCGGAGAACACTTAGGGCTAGACTTCATGGAGCTACTTGCGAGTATGCAGCCCCAGATGCTCTTATGGGGTGGGCCAGAGAGGTATTGGAGGATTTTGATAGGCTTGGTGGACCAGAGTTTCCCTGAAAACTAGATGACATAAATGATGTGATAGCTGATATATATATATATAATAGTGTGTAATATGTATCATCAGACTTTTGATGGGTATATAAATAAATTAGGCTTACTAACTAGTGGATAGGCCTGTTTTACCTTTACCTTTGCTGAACGTTGTTATGTTGTACTACCAGACTTTAACATATATATCAATACCTTTCCTTTCTAGCATTGTCATTACTATACCTGTTTTATCTTATTTATTGCACCAGTTATAAAACTCATGTGACAACATGTACCCTTTTTCCATTACAGTTTACATTCTTTAAAGAAGCATGCAATTTACTTAGTTCAACTATTGAAATTGTTTTCAAAAAGAGAAATTTATATTTTACAAAAACTTTTCCGAAAAAGGGATTTAATTAAAAGGTTAAATAAGTTGTTTGATTCTTTACAGAAAATGCCTCCTAGAAGAAATACCCGTTCTACCAACCCGAATGAAGAGACCAACAACAACACCCAAGACAACAATAACCAGAATGCAAATCTAGGTCCCATAGACCCAACTTCAGCCCAGATTCTTCAGATCTTGACCCAACAAACAGTCCACCTAACTCAACAACAGCAGAGGCAGACTAATCCTCAGATAACCTTTAAGACTTGTCAAGCGGTGAACCCAACAGAATTTAAAGGTTCTGTAGATCCTATTGAGGCCAGGGTTTGGTTGAAAGAAATCGAGAAGGCATAAAAATGAGTTTGCAAGTTACTATCTGAAGAATGAAGCCACCTACTGGTGGGAAACTGTTAACACACTGGAAGGTACGGATGATATTGCGTGGGATAGATTCAAGGAGTTATTTCTAGAGAATAATTTCCCTCAGTTTGTTCGGGATCAAATGGAATTGAAATTTCTGGAATTAAAGCAGGGAAATATGTCAGTGGCATCTTATGAAAGTAAGTTTGAGGAGTTGTCCAGGTTTGTACCATCATATGTGGACACTGATAGGAAGAAAGCTAAGAGGTTTCAGCAAGGTCTTAAGCCATGGATCTGAAGGAAGGTGACCATATTTGAATTGGATACGTATGCGGGAGTTGTGTAGAAGGCTATGATTGCGGAGACAAAGAGTGAAATGTCTCAGAAGGAGAAGGATAGTAAGAAGAGGAAGTTTGAGGGAAGTGAAGGACAGTCCCAAACAGGGAAGTTACCAAATTTTAATCAGAGGAAAGGCAAGTTTCAGCCCGGAAGGAATCTTAATTTCAAAAGGAAAAATGCAGGCGACGGAGGACAGGTAACCGTCTAACCACTGGGAACCAGCCAACCCAGCAGAGACTAGCTCTACCAGATTTCCAGGTATATGGAAAGAAACATGGTAGAGCTTGAAAAAGGTTGGATGTGGTTTGTTATAGATGCAATCAGAGGGGGCACTATTCTAGGGAGTGCTGTAATCAACTAGCCAGAGAGCTAGCGAACTAGGATCAGCCTACCAAGAATCAGGCAGGCAAAGTTCCATCAATTGGGTTTACATGTTTCAAGTGTGGAACGCCAGGACACATAGAAAGGGATTGCAAAACATCAGTTCCAGTCAATAATACGCTGAGAATAATGGGAGCTTCTCCAATAGTGAATGACCCTCCCAGAGCTAGAGTTTATGACATGTCTGAGAAGAATGATATCATGGACACTGATGTTGTGGCAGGTACGCTTACTGTGAATTCTTTATGTGCTAAAGACCTGAGTGAGATTATGACGGTAGAATTAGAAAATCAAGAGCGTGTATTTATTAATCAAGTGTGTACGGACTGTGAGATTGAGATTTCTGGTAATAAGTTTGGTGCTGACTTGATACCATTTATGTTAGGAGAGTTTGACGTTATTTTAAGAATGGACTGGCTATCTAAGCACGATGTTCAGATAGACTACCGTAATAAGAAAGTAATCTTAAAGACGCCAGATGAGAAAGTGGTGGCGTTTATAGGTCAGAGGTAAGAAAACAAGTTCTTAACGATGATTCAAACTAAGAAATTACTGTAGCAAGGATGTGAGCATTTAATTACTTATGTGATAGATAGGAATCAGGAGCCATCAAAACTGAAAGACATTCCAGTGATAAATGAATTTCCAGATGTGTTCCCAGACGAATAACCAGGACTTCCTCCAGATACAGAGATTGATTTTGCGATCGACTTGGCACCTGGAACGGAACCAGTATCTAAGGCCTGTACAGAATGGCGCCGGTTGAAATGAAGGAATTAGCAAAGCAATTACAAGAGTTGTTGGAAAAGGAGTGATTAGGCCCAGTGTATCCCCATGGGGTGCACCGGTATTATTTGTTAAGAAGAAAGACGGAAGCATGTCATTATGCATCGATTATCGAGAACTCAATAAGCTTACGATCAAGAACAAGTATCCATTACCTCGAATTGATGATTTGTTTGATCATTTAAAAGGAGCCAAGTATTTCTACAAGATTGATCTGAGATCCGGATATCACCAACTAAAGATTAAGCCTGAAGATATACCAAAGACAACTTTCAAAACAACGTACATTTATTATGAATTCTTAGTGATGTGTTTTGGATTGACCAATGACCTAGCAGCATTTATGGACTTGATGAATAGAATTTTTTAGGAATACTTGGATAAGTTTGTCATTGAATTTATCGATGATATTTTGATATATTCCAAGTCAACGGAAGACCATGCGGAACATTTAAGAATAGCTTTGGAAATTTTAAGAAACGAAAAGTTGTATGCCCAGTTTTCAAAGTGTGAGTTTTGGTTACAGGAAGTTCAATTTTTATGACACATAGTAAGTAATGAAGGGATCAAAGTGGAACCCACAAAGATTGAAGCTATTAGCAATTGGGAAAGGCCAAAAACACCAACAGAAGTGTGAAGTTCCTTAAGATTGGCAGGATATAATCGAAGGGTAGATTGAAGCTTGTAATGAGTAGAAAGAAATGAGAATAAGTATTTATAAACACATGTGATGCATAACAGAGGAGGTGAGACGTAGAAAGGGAAAGAAAGTTGGTCAGTGAGTAAGAATCAATTGACGAGTGCAAGTAAAGTGAAAGCGGGCTGAGATAAGGCAAGTGCTTCTACTCTTTCTTATAATGTATTGCAAGTATCTTCAAACTCTTTTTATATATGTTGCAAGTAATTCTGTTCATTCTTGTTATATTGTAAGTACTTTGAAGTACTTAATCCTAAACCTTGATTCTTGCTATTGATCTTGAGCTATAAGCCTTATTCTTTGTAAACAATTGATTATTGAATTCTCAAATACGAACCACGTATATACGATACTACTCCACAAATACATATATACCACATACTGATCCTTGATATGGAATTGCTTAATATACGTAGCTTTATACCATGTATAATAGAAGGTCATTCCTTGTAACCATTAAACATGTGCTCTTCTACTTTCTGATTCTTTAATTGTTTGATAGCCAATCATCATGTTTACCTTGCTATACCTTCATAGTGTTATGAATTACCCTATGCTCCGAGATAAATGTTGTTTATGATTCAGCTTATTGATCTACATTGTTTATCATATTATTATTATAGAACTGGATTATTTTTAAATATGGACCAGATTCATGGTCAGACCCGATTCGTGGTCATGATAAGCCAATGTGTACCTTGGATCCAGTATATAGATCAAATTTGTGAGCCTTTCTCGGGGTTAGTGCGTGACTGATCAGCAGCCTAACCTTGGTTTTTAAAAATGAAAGTGAAAATCCAATTCTAATCATTGCTTATCAGGAAACTTAATTCATTATATCATTTCAACTGATTATTGTTAAATATCAGTGTTGTCATTATGACTTGTTGAGCTAGTTAGCTCACTCTTGCAAATATGTCTATGTACTTTTCCAGTTAAAAAGGAAATTGGAGGTAGCGAGGATCCCCAGACAAGTGCGCGAGCTAGGTTTCCAGGTTAAATGGAATAAGCTAGCAGAGGATGTTTATCTTAGTTGTGTTTAAAGTTTGTAAGACTGTTTTACTTTCAGTTGTAAGATAAATAGAATGGCATTTGGTACGTGGTAATATAAATAAGGTTGTGTCTTGTGAGCATACTTTAAACTGTTGCTATCTGTAAATATGGTCACTATATACGTTATTTTCATAAACAGGTTTATATATGGTGTGTGTGTGTGTTGTGGACCCAAAACTTCTGACCCGGGTTTCGAGGGCGCCACAGGTTTGGTATCAGAGTAATAGTTTAAAAGTCACTGCCACTAGCCTAGATTGTCAGGGATGGGTAGAGGGTTAAGGTTAGAATTAAGAAATAGAAAAAAAAGGATGTCGAGAGGTTCAATGTGACTAAATAGTAGGTTTTAGTATGATTCGTGATAACATTCGAGATTCTTATCTAGCAGCGTAATTTTCAGATGGCAGCGATGGCAGATTGCTTTATCTCAATATCATCTGATCATTCGGAGCCTTCAGTTCGAGGACCGTCACCTGATCCACGCCCTGCTCTTCCACCAGTGACAGCTATAATACCAGTTATGACGATTGCACCACTACGAGCTATTACACTTCCAGGCGTGAGACCACTTACTCGAGGACCCCCATCTGCTGATTCTGATTCTACCGGACATTCAGTGGCGGGTGCTTCATTCCAGTTTACTCCATACCCTGTTCCAAAACATAATTATGAGGCTCTTCTTTTGGAACGAAATGCCCTGTTGGCTCAGATTCAGGAGCTACAGCATATTATAAGGACTATAAATATTGACAGGAAAGTGAGGGAGCTTCGGAATGAGATTCAGGTGACCCGGAGAATACTTGAGGCTAGACTTCATGGAGCTACTTGCGAGTATGCAGCCCCGTATGCTCTTATGGGGTGGGCCAGAGAGGTATTGGAGGATTTTGAGAGGCTTGGTGGACTAGAGTTTTCTTGAAAAATAGATGACAAAAATGATGTGACAGCTGATATATATATAATACTGGGTAATGTGTATCATCAGACTTTTGATGGGTATATAAATAAATTAGACTTACTAACTAGTGGATTGGCCTGTTGTACCTTTACTTTTGATGAACGTTGTTATGTTGTACTACCAGACTTTGACATATATATCAGTACCTTTCCTTTCCAGAATTGCCATTACTATACCCGTTTTATCTTATTTACTGCACCAGTTATAAAACTCATGTGATAACATGTACCCTTTTCCCTTAACTATTTACATTCTGTAAAGAAGCATGCAATTTACTTAGTTTAACTATTGAAAATGTTTTCAGAACGAGATATTTCTGTTTTACAAAAACTTTTTAGAAAAAGGAATTTGATTTAAAGGCTAAATAAGTTGTTTGATTCTTTACAGAAAATGCCTCCCGGAGTAAATACCCGTTCTATCAACCCGAATGAAGAGACCAACAATAACACCCAAGACAACAATAACCTGAATGCAAATCCAGGTCCCATAGACCCCAACTGTAGCCCAGATTCTTCAGATCTTGACCCAACAAATAGTCCACATGACTCAATAACAGCGGAGGGAGACTAATCCTTAGGTAGCCTTTAAGACTTTTCTGGTGTGAACCCACCGGAATTTAAAGGTTTTGTAGATCCTATTGAGGCCATGGTTTGGTTGAAAGAAATTGAGAAGGCATTTGCCTTAGTCAAGGTGAGAGAGGAACATAAAACTGAGTTTGCAAGTTACTATTTGAAGAATGAAGCAACCTACTAGTGGGAAACTGTTAAGACATTGAAAGGTACGGATGATATTGCGTGGGATAGATTTAAGGAGTTATTTTTAGAGAAGTATTTCCCTCAGTTTGTTCAGGATCAAATGAAATTGAAATTTCTGGAATTAAAGCAGGGAAATATGTCAGTGGCAGATTATGAAAGTAAGTTTGAGGAGTTATCCAGGTTTGTACCATCATATGTGGACACTGATAGGTAGAAAGCTAAGAGGTTTCAGCAAGGTATTAAGCTATGGATCTGAGGGAAGGTGGCCATCTTTGAATTGGATATGTATGCGGGAGTTGTGCAGAAGGCTATGATTGCGGAGACAGAGAGTGAAATGTCTGAGAAGGAGAAGACTAGTAAGAAGAGGAAGTTTAAGGGAAGTGAAGGGCAGTCCCAAGCAGAGAAGTTTCCAAATTTTAATCAGAGGAAAGGCAAGTTTCAGCTTGGAAGGAATCTTAATTCCATAAGGCAAAATGCAGGCGACAGAGGACAGGGTAACCGTCCAGCCAGTGGGAACCAGCCAACCCAGCAGAGACCCGCTCTACCAGATTGCCAGGTATGTGGAAAGAAATATGATGGAGTTTTGAAAAAGTTGAATGTGGTTTGTTATATATGTAATCAAAGGGGGCATTATTCTAGGGAGTGTCGTAATCAACCAGCCAGAGAGCCAACGAACAAGAATCGGCCTACCAGGAATCAGGCAGGCAAAGTACCAGCAATTGGGTTTATATGTTTCAAGTGTGGAAATCCAGGACACATAGCAAGGGATTGCAAAACACCAGTTCCAGTCAATAATACGCTGAGAATCATGGGAGCTACTCAAAAAGTGAATGAACCTCCCAGAGCTAGAGTTTATGACATGTATGTGAAAGATGATATCATGGACACTGATGTTGTGGCAGGTACGCTTACTATGAATTCTTTATGTGCCAAAGTCCTGAGTGAGATTATGACGGTGGATTTAGAAAATCAAGATCGTGTATCTATTAATCAAGTGTGTACGGAATGTGAGATTGAGATTTATGATAATAAGTTTGGCGCTGACTTGATACCATTTAAGTTAGGAGAGTTTGACGTTATTTTAGGAATGGACTGGCTATCTAAGCACAATACTCAGATAGACTGTCGTAATAAGAAAGTAATCTTGAAGATGCCGGATGAGAAAGTGGTGACGTTTAAAGGTCAGAGGCAAGCAAAGAAGTTCTTGCCAATGATACAAGCTAATAAATTACTGCAACAAGGATGTGAGCATTTCATTGCTTATGTGATAGATAGGAATCAGGAGCTAGCAAAACTGGAAGATAATCTAGTGGTAAATAAATTTCCATACGTGTTCCCGGATGAATTACCAGGACTTCCTCCAGATAGAGAAATTGAGTTTGTGATCGACTTGGCACCTGGAACGGAACCAGTATCTAAGGCCCATACATAATGGCGCTGGTTGAAATGAAGGAATTAGCAAAGCAATTACAAGAGTTGTTGGAAAAAGGAGTGATTAGGCCCAGTGTATCCCCATGGGATGCACCAGTATTATTTGTTAAGAAGAAAGAAGGAAGCATGATATTATGCATCGACTATCGGGAACTCAATAAGCTTACGATCAAGAACAAGTATCCATTACCTCGAATTGAAGATTTGTTTGATCAGTGAAAAGGAGCCAAATATTTCTTCAAGATTGATCTCAGATCCGGATATCACCAACTGAAGATTAAGCCCGAAGATATACTAAAGACAGCTTTCAGAACAAGGTATGGTCATTATGAATTCTTAGTGATGTCATTTGGATTGACCAGTGCCCCAGTAGCATTTAGGACTTGATGATCAGAATTATTACGGAATGTTTAGATAAGTTTGTCATTGTATTTATGGATGATATTTTGATCAATTCCAAGTCAACGAAGACCATGCAGAACATTTAAGAATAGCTTTGTAAATTTTGAGAAAGCAAAAGTTGTATGCCAAGTTTTTAAAGTGTATGTTTGGTTATAGAAAGTTCAATTTTTAGGACACATAGTAAGTAAAATGAAGGGATCAAAGTGGCCCCCGCAAAGATTCAAGCTATTATGAATTGGGAAAGGCCAAAAACACCAACAAAAATGAGAAGTTTTTTAGGATTGGCAGGATATTATCGAAGGATAGATAATAGCTTGTAATGAGTAGAATGAAATGACAATAAGTATTGATAAACACATGTGATGCATAACAAAAGAAGCGAGAGGTAGAAAGGGAGAGCAAGTGGTCAGTGACTAAGAATCAATTGACGAGTGCAAGCAAAGTCAAAGCAGACTGAGATAAGGCAAGTGCTTCTGCTCTTTCTTATAATATATTGCACGTATCTCCGAACTCTTTTTATATATGTTGCAAGTATTTCTGTTCATTCTTGTTATATTGAAAGTACTTTGAAGTACCTAACCCTAAACCCTGATTCTTGGTATTGATCTTGAACTATAAGCCTTATTGTTGGTGGAATTCGAACATGGCATATTACAAGTATCTTTATAAATAATAATATAAATTTTTGTTGTTGGAGATTTGAACTTGTAAGATTTGGCCGTGTATTATTTTATTATTTCAATATAACATTATAATCATTTGTTAAAGAAGATCTCTTGGTAGTGATATAAGATAACCAAAAGGGAGGTTTAACCAAATTATACATCATTCTGATTATTATAATTTAGTATCACTAACATTATGTATTATATTGATACTAATATTTAGATATACTATAAACATTTACGTAAATATTTGAAAAGATATCAACTGAAAAAATATATGTATTATGTATTGTAATCATTTATGTCGTAATTGAATAAATTATTAGATATAAATATTTACGTAAATATTTAATAAGATATCAACTAAAAAAATATGTATCAAGCATGCATACGTGTATTGTAACCATTCATGCCCCTTATTGAATAAATTATACATACTCTTGTCTTATTTTGGTACAAATTCACATAAGATAAGATAACAAGTTAAAGAACTTTCATGTATAATAATATATTACAAATGTTATATATATGACTGATTAATCAAAATTTTAACATAACAAACACACAAAATATTTTGTATCGCACTTCTAATATAAAACAAACATATTAATTTTAAAAAGTCAATATTTTATACATTTAAATAATGCTGGTGCACTACATTGAAAAAAGACTACATTGTGTCTAAGTAGTGGACCTCGAATATATCTTCTTATTATTTTATCTATTATCCAGACCAATTAACCTATTTATACACCATTCTTTTCCTCTAAGTAATGTTACTTTTTTGAAATGTTTGGTAGAAAATGAATACACACAACTTTTAGCTAATATTACACGACCGTTACATCTTAAATAACATGAATAGTGTGCATTGGACGGGTTATAGAGTTAGTTTTTATTATCAATATGGCTATAAACTAATATTTGTTGGGATACATACCATACATTAAGATCACACATATAACTTAAAATTAATAATGCTAAAAAAGAGATAAGTGGAAAATACTTATAATTTATGTACGTTTTTGGATAAATTTATATATAAGTTAGAAACTTTTTATTTAAATGAATTAAAATAAATTATTATTTAATACAATTAACTTAATTCATAAATTATTCCAAAATCAAAAATTCAAAATTAAGAAAAAACAAAAAACAAAATTGTAAAAAAATATGTTATTATTAACTTTCAATGTATGAGATTATTAACTTTCAATTTATAAGGTTATAAGTTTAAATTCAACTTATCTCGACAGACAATATAATTAAGTTGTGATGAGCTTATAAGTCGACTTAATTGTCAGGCCCGGTATTTCAACTTTATATCATATTTCAAATTAGTTTTATTGTGAACTTCTTGTTTGATTTTAAACAATTTGCGGCTTCTTTTCTTGAAATGTTATAATAAACCATATTATTTATAGGATATATATGTACTGAAGTACTAGTACACATCAAAACTCTCAGTTTTATTTATAAATTGACAATTGATGCATGTCGCATCCAAAATCTACTTGTAATAAATGAAAACATATGGTCAATTATGGCCCGGAAATAGGAATGAGTCAAGTGTGCCTAGATAGCTCAAATTTAAAGTGTTAAATTATCTTTTACTTTAATTATTATTGACCTTTTTTTCCTTATTTTGGCCCATTATTAAGACAGTGAGATACAAACAAACCATTAATTTCTAATTAGTGACTTATAACGCTATCAACACTTGATAGTCCAAATGTCATTACTCCCACATTTAAATCGACAACTTTCAGAACAATATTTTACTTAATTATTCTAGGTACACAGTGAAAAGTTAGGGATCACATTTTAATTAGTTTGTTGCTAATAATTTTATGATAATTCACCTGTGCACAATAATTTTTATTCATAAATTAAAATTTTATTGTTAAAATTTTATGATAACTAACGTATGCACAAAATTTTTTACATATAAATTAAAATTACTAATTCATCAAATAATTATATTTAAAGTTTGCATATGAGTAGGTGTGTAATTGAGCCGAGTCGGAACACTCTTAATAAGCTCGGCTCGAACGCGATTAAAAAATGTTGAGGCTTGAGCTCAAAATCGAATCTTTAATTTCAAACTCGAAACTCGGCTCGTATAAAGTTTGATAGACTCGAGTGCGGCTTAAAATCTTGAATAAATTTTAGTAAACACTATAAAAGCTCGAAATATTAGTTCAATTCTAACATATATAAAAATATAAATAAAATACTAAATCTTTATATAAAAATGTATTTATGATAAAAAATTTAAAAATAATAGAAATTCGATAAGGCTTGTGAACTTTACGAGCCGAGTAATTTGAAATTCGAACTCGACAACTCGACTCGGTAAATAATTCGAAAGACTCAAACTCGAGCTCGAACTCGACTAGATTATTATCAAACCAAATTTAAATATTTTACGAACGATTTGACTCATTTGTACCGATACCATGACCCAATACAAATAAAACAACTCACAAATAGTCTTTATTAGAGTGTGTCATGGTCACGGGTAACCGTATAACTAAACAAACCCTTTACCTTTTACTAATTATTACCTAATTATTATTACATTGGTACCCGTATAGCTAAACAAACCCATGACTTATTACCAATTTTTATATAATTATTATTGCATGCATTCGAAGGTTGTAAGCAGAATATAGTATCTATTACATGCAGTGTGTCAGTTCTATTCTGGGCAGTTGATTTTAACCAGTTTTTTAGTGTATAATGTATATAAGTTTTTCTTGAAAAGTTGAAATAACTATTAAACAATTGTCTGATGAGATATATATATGTAATTGATTTATATTGAAAGTTACAATATTTTTCCTAATACCTTCATCGAAGAATTTAAAAAACTTGTGATGTTCTTTTTCAAGAGAAAAAAACTATTGTAATGTTACGAGTAGAAAGATGTCGGGTAAGTTAAACTTCTATACTATGAACAAATTTTAACAGTTTTTATAAACTACAGAAAGCACTAACTACGTTTAGCATTTTCAAAACGAATCACTACAAGAAAAAAGGCTAAATTTGACCCAAAATAATCGGTCGAATTTAGCTTAATTCTACCGCGAGTTAAATTCGACCGATTTTGAATCGATTTTAATAAAGGGAGTCGAATTTAGGAGTTCGGTTATATTTAACTAAATTCGGTCGACTACTTATGACCAGCTATTTGCGACCGCTTAAATTCAACCGAAAAAATTCGACCGAGGGCAATCCAATTTAATTTTTCACCAAAAATTTATAAATCCCGCCCAAATAATTAAATATTTTGAAAAAAATAAAAATCCCGCCCAAACAATTAAATTTTTCGAAAATAATTGAAAATTCCGCCAAAATATTAAATTCGACCGTATACAATCGAAAATTAATTTCAACCTTTTTTTGGTTGTAACATATATTCAACCGAATTCGATCAATTTAAACTAATACCAGTTTTGAAAAAATAGCAGAATGCTGCTCAATTTCATTTTATAATTTAAACCTAATCAAACTAAAACATCTTAGATCGTATCATTTCAACAACCGCAATTTAACAAAATATTATATGTAACTAATACAACACAAATGTATAAAAAGACAATGTCAACAACCAGATTTAATGGCTCAAAAAATCCGATAATTGCTATTACAATATACTAAAACCATCTCTTTTTTCCAGCTAGGCATTGCATCAAACATATTGTGTGCGCTAAGAGTGATGTTGCTACTACTGCCGCAGCTACACACATCAGACAAAATAGAACTAATTACAATTACCCATTCGCCACTCCTCAAACCACCAATCCAAACCCATTCGCCACACCCTCAACTAATCCTAACCCATTCGCAACACCCGCAACCTCCAATCTAAACCCGTTCGCTACACCCTCGGCCTCCATGCCAGCTTTCGGAACTCCCTCTTCATCCTCATTTAATACCGGTTTCGGTATTCCCTATTCAACACTCCCTTTTATCAACAGCAAATTCAGTCCACTTCGTTGTTTCCGCAACAACTACAAACTTCGGCATTTGGATTCTCCAATATATTTAATGTAATATCCGGGACATAGCGTTTAACTATTTTTATCAAGAAATAATTACTATGTGATTATTATGTGAATTTTGGTGAATTATCTGATGAATAATATTGATATTTAGATGTTTATGTGAGATAAAATGTGAGTATGTTAAATTTACTATGTCCACAATAAAGTATAGATAATTATGGTATTTTTATGGTAATTTTTGGATTGTTATATGATTTTATAAGAATTTATAAAGTTATTAATTATTTTCTGTATATTTATAAAATAATTTTATAAAAACCGGGAATCGTCCAACTGTAACCATTTTTGCATTTTTACAACCCCGAAACTCTTCGGGAAACTCCTTTCTAACCTAATCTGATTATTCCAAACATTTTCCGTGTTTTGACTTTTTCAATCCGGAGTACGGTTTGACCCGTACGTGTCCCGACGCAAAATTTTCGATACTATAATCATTTTATAGATCAATAAAAGTTGTATTCTCGAAAGACGGGATATTATTACATTATTTTCGTATAAAGTATTTTATAAAAATCCCGGTTTTGATAATTATCCAAAACAGGTATCAAATTAGATCGTTTTTTCAATTACTTAGCGGCTAAGTAACTTATTTTTCGATCCAATACGATCCAACGGTTAATAAAATTCCATAAATATAAATAGTCTTTTTCTTATTTTATTTTATTCGTATAATCATAATCAAACAGTAAAAATAGAGAATTTACAGAGAAAAACCCAAAAACTTGTCGTATTCTTGAGAATCAAACCCAAAAACGAAAGTGTTACCGAACTCGGAATCAAGCGTGCCATATATCAAATCGAAACTCTCGAAAAGGTCTTTCAGAATCAATCATCACTTTCAGTGCAGAAATCAAGGTTATTTTGCTATTTAGTTATTTTATTTTGAATTAATTTATGATTTAATTATGAAATTTTGATGTTGATGTTGTTTGTGTGATTTGATGGCTTAATCTTGTTGATAATTTTGTCCTGGTCATTTTGGTATATTATATGATGAATTTGGAGTTCAATATCATGTAGAAAATTGGGTTTAATTATCGAATTAACAAAATTAGGGTTTATAGCTTTGAATGTTCTTAATTGAAATTTGGGCGTTTTTGATTCGAGAATTATTAGTTAAAACTGATTGTACCAATGAATAGATCGTTGAAAAACGAATATATTGATATATATATATATATATATATATATATATATATATATATATATATATATATAATGAACAAACGATAACTAGAAGGGGCTGATCGGAAAACGGGTCGAAATGGCGACGGAATTTTCAGACTGATTTTCCGTTCTATTCGTTGATGGTTTGGTTGATTGGTTGCTGCAAATGAATTCCTGGTAGCAAGAAGATCACATCCGGTTAATTTGATCGATTTTTGGACAGTTTTACAGCTGGCCGGAAAAGCTCCAGTCGCAGTTAATGGCGACTGGCCGGCGGGCACCACCGGAGAAGACAATCGGGGGGGTGAAAATTACAGTTTAGCTCCCTGTCTTTTTCAAAATTTTAAGTTTCAGTATTTTAGTTTAAAAAACTTGCAAAACATGGATTTATTTTTTAAAATATACAAAAATCAGATTCATGTTTTATTAATTTTCAGAAATTGTATTTTTTTTATATAATTATTTTCAGAAATTGTTTTTAATTATTTTAAAATTCCAAAATTCATTATTTATTTTCTGAATTTTTTAAATTTAAAAATAAATATTAATTATTTAATTAATTAATTTTAGTTGATAATAAATTATTTAATTAGTCAATTAATTTAAATATTAATTGATTAATTAATTTAATTTGTTATTATTTAATTTTAATTGATTATTTAATTAGATTTAATTATTTTTTTGATTTAAAAATTCCGATAAATAGTTTCGAGCTTTAAAATATTAATTTTAAATTGTTTTCAAGACTCGATAATTATTATTAAATCATTTTAAAGTCAGATTCGGGTGTTTGGACCTTATAATTTAATTATAAAATGATTCGGAGACCAATTTTAATTCCAAAAAATATTCAAAAATTCGTATTAAATAATTGGAAAATTATTTTAAACACGAATTTTCTTTGAATAATTATTTTGATCGAATATCTTACGTGCTATGTGCTATATGTGATCAGATTGATGTGTAATATGCATGTATGTGCATTGTTTGACGGTTTTTATTCTTAACTTTCAATCCGTAAGTCAGATTTGGGTGAAATGAAGGGTAGATAGAAACTTGTAATGAGTACAACAAAATGAGAATAAGTGTTGATAAACACATGTGATGCATAACAGAGGAAACGAGACGTAGAAAAAGAAAACAAGTGGTCAGTAGGTAAGAATCAATTGACGAGTGCAAGTAAAGTGAAAGCGGACTGAGATAAGGCAAGTGCTTCTGCTCTTTCTTATAATGTATTGCAAGTATCTTCGAACTCTTTTATTATATGTTGCAAGTATTTATGTTCATTCTTGTTATATTGCAAGTACTTTGAAAGTACTTAAACCTAAACCCTGATTCTTGCTATTGATCTTGAGCTATAAGCCTTATTCTCTGTAAACCATTGATTGTTGAATTCTCAGATACGAACCACATATATACGATACTACTCCACAAATACATATGAACCATATCCTGATCCTTGATATGGAATTGCTTGACATACAAACCTTTATACCTTATATAACAGAAGGCCATTCCTTGAAACCATTAAACCTTTGGTTTTCTATTTTTTGATTCTTTCTTTGGCTGATAGCCAATCCTCATGTTTACCTTATTATACCTTCATAGTGCTATGAATTACCCTATGCTCCGAGATAAATGTTGTTTATAATTCAGCTTATTGATCGACATTTTTTATCATGTTATTATTATAGAATTGGATTATTTTTAAATATGGACCAGATTCATTGTCGGACCAGATTCGTGGTCATGATAGGCCAATGTGTGCATTGGATCCAGTATAAAGAGCAAAGTTGTGTTCCTTTCTCGGGATTAGTGCGTGACTGATAAGCAGCCTAACCTTGGTTTTTAAAAATGAAAGTGAATATCCAATTATAATCATTGCTTATCAGGAAAATTAATTTCTTATATCATTTCAACTGATTATTGTTAAATCTCAGTGTTCTCATTATGACTTGTTGAGCTAGTTAGCTCACTCTTGCAAACTTGTCTATGTTCTTTTCCGGTTAAAAAGGAAATTGGAGGTAGCGAGGATCCCCAGACAAGTGCACGAGCTTGGTTTCCAGGTTAAATGGAATAAGCTAGCAGAGGATGTTTGTCATAGTTGTGTTTAAAGTTTGTAAGCCTGCTTTACTTTCAGTTGTAAGATAAATAAACTGGGATTTGGTACGTTGTAATATAAATAAGGTTGTGGCTTATGGGCATATTTTGAACTATTACGATTCGTGGTTATGGTAAGTAGGGTCACTGCATACATTATTTTCAAAAACTTGTTTATATATGGTGTGTGTGTGTGTTGTGGACCCCAAACTTCTGACACGGGTTTGGAGGGCGCCTCAGGTTTGGTATAAGAGCTATAGTTTAAAAGTGACTTCCACAAGCCTAGATTATCGGGGATGGGTAGAGGGTTAAGGTTAGAAGTTAGAAATAGAAAAATAGGACATCGAGAGGTTGAGTGTGACTAAATAGTAGGTTTAAGTATGATTAGTGATAAGATTCGAGGTTCTTATCTAGCAGCGTAATTTTCAAATAGCAGCGATGGCAGATTCCTTTATCACAATATCATTTGATCATTCGGAGCCTTCAGTTCGAGGACCGTCATTTGATCCACGCCCTGCTCTTCCACCAGTGACAGCTATAATACCAGTTGTGATGGTTTCACCACTGCAAACTATTCCACTTCCAGGCGTGAGACCACCTACTCGAGGACCCCCGCCAATTGATTCTAATTTTACCAAGCATTCGGTGGCGAGTGCATCATTCCAGTTTACTCCACACCCTGCTCCATACCATAAGTATGAGGCTCTTCTTTTAGAACGAGACACTATATTGGCTCAGATTCAGGAGCTACAGCACATTATAAGGACTATAAATATTGACAGGAAAGTGAGGGAGCTTCGGAATAAGATTCAGGTGACCCGGAGAACACTTAAGGCTAGACTTTATGGAGCTACTTGCGAGTATGCAGCCCCAGATGCTCTTATGGGGTGGGCCAGAGAGGTATTGGAGGATTTTGATAGGCTTGGTGGACCAGAGTTTCCCTGAAAACTAGATGACATAAATGATGTGACAGCTGATATATATATATATAATAGTGTGTAAAATGTATCATCAGACTTTTGATGGGTATATATATAAATTAAGCTTACTAACTAGTGGATAGGCCTGTTTTACCTTTACCTTTGCTGAACGTTGTTATGTTGTACTACCATACTTTAACATATATATCAGTACCTTTCCTTTCTAGCATTGTCATTACTATACCTGTTTTATCTTATTTATTGCACCAGTTATAAAACTCATGTGATAACATGTACCCTTTTCCCATTACAGTTTACATTCTTTAAAGAAGCATGCAATTTACTTAGTTCAACTATTGAAATTGTTTTCAAAAAGAGAAATTTATATTTTATAAAAACTTTTCCGAAAAAGGGATTTGATTAAAAGGTTAAATAATTTGTTTGGTTTTTTACAGAAAATGCCTCCCAGAAGAAATACTCGTTCTACCAACCCGAATGAAGAGACCAACAACAACACCCAAGACAGCAATAACCAGAATGCAAATCTAGGTCCCATAGACCCAACTTCAGCCCAGATTCTTCAGATCTTGACCCAACAAACAGTCCACCTAACTCAACAATAGCAGAGGCAGACTAATCCTTAGATAACCTTTAAGACTTTTCAAGCGGTGAACCCAACAAAATTTAAAAGTTCTGTAGATCCTGTTGAGGCCAGGGTTTGGTTGAAAGAAATTGAGAAGGCAAAAAAATGAGTTTGCAAGTTACTATCTGAAGAATGAAGCCACCTACTAGTGGGAAACTGTTAAGACATTGGAAGGTACGGATGATATTGCGTGGGATAGATTTAAGGAGTTGTTTTTAGAGAAGTATGTCCCTCAGTTTATTCAGGATCAAATGGAATTGAAATTTCTGGAATTAAAGCAGGGAAATATGTCAGTGGCAGATTATGAAAGTAAGTTTGAGGAGTTATCCAGGTTATGTGGACACTGATAGGTAGATTGCTAAGAGGTTTCAGCAAGGTATTAAGTTATGGATCTGAGGGAAGGTGGCCATCTGTGAATTGGATATGTATGCGGGAGTTGTGCAGAAGGCTATGATTGTTGAGACAGAGAGTGAAATGTCTGAGAAGGAGAAGATTAGTAAGAAGAGGAAGTTTAAGGGAAGTGAAGGACAGTCCCAAGCAAAGAAGTTTCCAAATTTTAATCAGAGGAAAGGCAAGTTTCAGCTCGGAAGAAATCTTAATTTCATAAGGCAAAATGTAGGTGACAGAGGACAGGGTAACCTTCCAGCCACTGGGAACCAGCCAACCCAGCAGAGACCTGCTCTACCAGATTGCTAGGTATGTGGAAAGAAACATGATAGAGTTTTGAAAAAGTTTAATGTGGTTTGTTATATATGCAATCAAAGGGGGGCACTATTCTAGAGAGTGCCGTAATCAACCAGCCAGAGAGCCAACGAACAAGGATCAGCCTATTAAGAATCAGGCAGGCAAAGTTCCAGCAATTGGGTTTATATGTTTCAAGTGTGGAAATCCAGGACACATAGAAAGGGATTGCAAAACACCAGTTCCAGTCAATAATACGCTGAGAATCATGGGAGCTACTCAAAAAGTGAATGAACCTCCCAGAGCTAGAGTTTATGACATGTATGTGAAGGATGATATCATGGACACTGATGTTGTGACAGGTACGCTTACTATGAATTCTTTATATGCCAAAGTCCTGAGTGAGATTATGATGGTAGAATCAGAAAATCAAGATCGTGTATCTATTAATCAAGTGTGCACGGAATGTGAGATTGAGATTTCTGGTAATAAGTTTGGTGCTGACTTGATACCATTTAAGTTAGGTGAGTTTGACGTTATTTTAGGAATGGACTGGATATCTAAGCATAATGCTCAGATAGACTATCGTAATAAGAAAGTAATCTTGAAGATGCCGGATGAGAAAGTGGTGACGTTTAAAGGTCAGAGGCAAGCAAAGAAGTTCTTGCCAATGATACAAGCTAATAAATTACTGCAACAAGGATGTGAGCATTTCATTGCTTATGTGATAGATAGGAATCAGGAGCTAGCAAAACTGGAAGATATTCTAGTGGTAAATGAATTTCCATACGTGTTCCCGGACGAATTACCAGGACTTCCTCCATATAGAGAAATTGAGTTTCTGATCGACTTGGCACTGGAACGGAACTAGTATCTAAGGCCCGTAGAGAATGGCACCGGTTGAAATGAAGGAATTAGCAAAGCAATTACAAGAGTTGTTGGAAAAAGAAGTGATTAGGCCCAGTGTATCCCCATGGGGTGCACCGGTATTATTTGTTAAGAAGAAAGAAGGAAGCATGAGATTATGCATCGACTATCGGGAACTCAATAAGCTTATGATAAAGAACAAGTATCCATTACCTCGAATTGACAATTTATTTGATTAGTGAAAAGGAGCCAAGTAATTCTCCAAGATTGATCTCAGATCCGGATATCACCAACTAAAGATTAAGCCCGAAGATATACCAAAGACAGCTTTCAGAACAAGGTATAGTCATTATGAATTCTCAGTGATGTCTTTTGGATTGACTAGTGCCCTAGCAGCATTCAGGACTTGATGATCAGAATTATTAAGGAATGTTTGGATAAGTTTGTCATTGTATGTATCGATGATATTTTGATATGTTCCAAGTCAACGAAGACCATGCGGAACATTTAAGAATAGCTTTGTAAATTTTGAGAAAGCGAAAGTTGTATGCTAAGTTTTTAAAGTGTATGTTTGGTTTTAGAAAGTTTAATTTTTAGGACACATAGTAAGTAATGAAGGGATCAAAGTGGACCCCGCAAAGAATCAAGCTATTATGAATTGGGAAAGACCAAAAACACCAACAAAAATGAGAAGTTTCTTAGGATTGGCGGGATATTATCGACGGATAGATAATAGCTTGTAATTAGTAGAATGAAATGAGAATAAGTATTGTTAAACACATGTGATGCATAACATAGGAAGCGAGACGTAGAAAGGGAAAGCAAGTGGTCAATGAGTAAGAATCAATTTACGAGTGCAAGTAAAGTCAAAGCGGACTGAGATAAGGTAAGTGCTTCTGCTCTTTCTTATAATATATTGCACGTATCTTCGAACTCTTTTTATATATGTTGCAAGTATTTCTGTTCATTCTTGTTATATTGAAGGTACTTTGAAGTACTTAACCCTAAACCCTGATTCTTGGTATTGATCTTGAGCTATAAGCCTTATTCTTTGTAAACCATTAATTGTTGAATTCTCATATATGAACCACATATATACGATACTACTCCATAAATACATGTATACCACATACTGATCCTTGATATGGAATTGTTTAACATACGAACCTTTATAACTTGTATAACAGAATGCCATTCCAAGTAACCATTAAACCTTTGGTTTTCTACTTTCTGATTCTTTGCTTGGATGATAGCAAATCCTCATGTTTATCTAGTTATACCTTCATAGTGTTATGAATTACCTTATGCTCCGAGATAAATGTTGTTTATGATTCAGCTTATTCTTCTACATTGTTTATCATGTTATTATTAAAAAATTGAATTGTTTTTAAATATGGACCAGATTTATGGTCGGACCAGATTCGTGGTCATTATAGGCCAATGTTTTCCTTGGATCCACTATAAAGAGCAAATTTGTGAGCCTTGCCCGGGGTTAGTACGTGACTAATCAGCAGCCTAACCTTGGTTTTTAAAAATGAAAGTGAATATCCAATTCTAATCATTGCTTATCGAAACACGGGATATTATTACATTATTTTCCTATAAAGTGTTTTAGAAAAAGCCCAGTTTTGATAATTATCCAAAACAGGTATCAAATTAGATCATTTTTGCAGTTACTTAGCGGTTAGGTTAATTATTTTTCGATCCAATACGATCCAACGTGTATTTATATTCCATAAATATAAATAGCCTTTTTCTTATTTCATTTTATTCGTATAATCATAATGGAGCAGCAAAAATAGAGAATTTACATAGAAAAACCCAAAAACCAGTCGCGTTCTTGAGAATCAAACCCGAAAATGAAAGCGTTACTGAACTCGGAATCAAGCGGGCCATATATCAAATCGAAGCTCTCGAAAAGGTCTTTCAGAATCAATCATCACTTTTAGTATAGAAATCAAGGTTATTTTGCTATTTAATTATTTTATTTCGAATTTATTTATGATTAAATTATTAAATTTTGATGTTGATGTTATTTGCGTGATTCGATGGCTTAATCTTGTAAATAATTTTGTCCTGGTAATTTTGGTATATTATATGATGAATCTGGAGTTCAATATCATGTATAAAATTGGGTTTAATTATCGAATTACCAAAATTAGGGTTTATAGCTTTGAATGTTCTTAATTGAAATTTGGGCGCTTTTGATTCGAAGGTTATTAGTTAAAATTGATTGTACCAATGAATAGATCATTGAAAACTGAATCTATTGATATATATATGATGAACAAATGATAACTTGAAGGGGCTGATTGGAAAACAGTTCGAAACGGAGGCGGAATTTTCAGACTAATTTTCCTTTCGATTCTTTAATGGTTTGGTCGATTGGTTGCTGTAGATGAATTCCTGGTAGCAAGAAGATCACATCCTGTTAATTTGATCGATTTCTAGACAGTTTTACAGTTAGCCGGAAAAACTTCAGTCGCCGTTAATGGCGACTGGCCGGCGGGCATCAGCGGAGAAGACAACCGGGGGTGAAACTTACAGTTTAGCCCCCGGTCGTTTTCAAAATTTTTAATTTCAGTATTTCAGTTTCCAAAACTTGCAAAACTGGGATTTATGTTTTAAAATATACAAAAATCAGATTCCTATTATATTTATTTTCATAAATTGTATTTTCTTTTTATAATTATTTTCATAAATTGTTTTTAGTTATTTTAAAATTCCAAAATTCATTATTTATTTTCTGAAAATTATTTTTAATTTAAAAATAAATCTTAAATATTTAAATAATTAATTTTAGTTGATAATTAATTATTCTATTAGTCAATTAATTTAAATATTAATTGATTAATTAATTTAATTAGTTATTAAATAATTTTAATTGATTATTTAATTAGATTTAAATATTTATTTTGATTTAAAATTTCCGAAAAATAGTTTCGAGCTTTAAAATATTATTTGAAATTATTTTTAAGACTCGATAATTATTATTAAATCATTTTAAAGTCATATTCGGGTGTTCGGACCTATTATTTAATTATAAAATGATTCGGAGACCTGTTTTAATTCCGAAAAATGTCAAAAAATTGTATTAAATACTCGAAAAATCATTTTAACCCCGAATCTTTTTTGAAATATTATTTTGATCGAATATCTTACATGATATGTGTTATATGTGATCGGATTTGGGTGAAACGAAGGTTAGATAGAAATTTGTAATGAGTAGAATGAAATGAGAATAAGTATTGATAAACACATGTAATGCATAACAGGGGAAGTGAGACGTAGAAAAGGAAAGTAAGTGGTCAGTGAGTAAGAATCAATTGACGAGTGCAAGTAAAGTGAAAGCGGACTGAGATAAGGCAAGTGCTTCTGCTATTTCTTATAATATATTGCAAGTTTCTTCGAACTCTCTTTATATATGTTGCAAGTATTTCTGTTCATTCTTGTTATATTGCAAGAACTTTGAAGTACTTAACCCTAAACCCTGATTCTTGCCATTGATCTTGAGCTATAAGCCTTATTCTTTGTAAACCATTGATTGTTGAATTCTCATATATGAACCACATATATACGATACTACTCCATAAATACATATATACCACATACTGATCCTTGATATGGAATTGCTTAACATACGATCATTTTTACCTTGTATAATAGAAGGCCATTCCTTGTAACCATTAAACCTTTGGTCTTCTACTTTCTGATTCTTTAATTGGTTGATAGCCAATCCTCATGTTTACCATGCTATACCTTCATACTGTTATGAATTACCCTATGCTCCCAGATAAATGTTGTTTATAATTCATATTATTGATCTACATTGTTTATCATGTTATTATTATAGAACTGGATTATTTTTAAATATGGACCATATTCGTGGTCGGACCAGATTCGTGGTCATGATAGGTCAATGTGTGCCTTGGATCCAGTATAAAGAGCAAATTTGTGAGCCTCTCTCGGGGTTAGTGCGTGACTGATCAGCAGCCTAACCTTGGTTTTTAAAAATAAAAGTGAATATCCAATTCTAATCATTGCTTATCAGGAAACTTAATTCATTATATCATTTCAACTGATTATTGTTAAATATCAGTGTTGTCATTAAGACTTGTTGAGCTAGTTAGCTCACTCTTGCAAACCTGTCTATGTTCTTTTCTAGTTAAAAAGGAAATTGGAGGTAGCGAGGATCCCCAGACGAGTGCGTGAGCTAGGTTTCCAGGTTAAATGGAATAAGCTAGCAGAGGATGTTTCTTTTAATTGTGTTTAAAGTTTGTAAGACTGTTTTACTTTCAGTTGTAAGATAAATAGACTGTGATTTAGTACGTGGTAATATAAATAAGGTTGTGGCTTGTGGGCATACTTTGAACTGTTGCAATCTGTAAGTATGGTCACTACATATGTTATTTTCATAAACAGGTTTATATATGGTGTGTGTGTGTGTGTGTTGTGGACCCAAAACTTCTGACCCCGGTTTCGAAGGCACCACAGGTTTGGTATCAGAGCTATAGTTTAAAAGTCACTGCCACAAGCCTAGATTGTCAGGGATGGGTAAAGGGTTAAGGTTAGAATTAAGAAATAGATAAAAAGGATGTCGAGAGGTTGAGTGTGACTAAATAGTAGGTTTTAGTATGATTCGTGATAACATTCGAGATTCTTATCTAGCAGCATAATTTTCAGATAGCAGCGATGGCAGATTCCTTAATCTCGATAACATCTTATCATTCGGAGCCTTCAGTTCGAGGACCGTCATCTGATCCACACCCTGCTCTTCCACCAGTGACAGCTATAATGCCAGTTATTACGGTTGCACCACTACGAGCTATTCCACTTCCATGCATGAGACCACCTACTCGAGGACCCCCATCTGCTGATTCTGATTCTACCGGACTTTCGGTGGCGGGTGCATCATTCCAGTTTACTCCACACCATGTTCCATAACATAAGTATGAGGCTCTTCTTTTGGAACGAAATGCCCTGTTGGCTCAGATTCAGGTGCTACAGCATATCATAAGGACTATAGATATTGACAGGAAAGTGAAGGAGCTTCAGAATGAGATTCAGTTGACCCGGAGAATACTTGAGGCTAGACTTCATGGAGCTACTTGCGAGTATGCATCCCCGTATGCTCTTATGGGGTGGGCCAGAGAGGTATTGGAGGATTTTGAGAGGCTTGGTGGACCAGAGTTTCCCTGAAAAATAGATGACATAAATGATGTGACAGCTGATATATATATATATATATATAATAGTGTGTAATGTGTATCATCAGACTTTTGATGGGTATACAAATAAATTAGACTTACTAACTAGTGGATTGGTCTGTTGTGCCTTTACTTTTGCTAAACGTTATTATGTTGTACTACAAGACTTTGACATATATATCAGTACCTTTCCTTTCCAGCATTGTTATTACTATACCTGTTTTATCTTATTTACTGTACCAGTTATAAATCTCATTTGATAACATGTACCCTTTTCCCATAACTATTTACATTCTGTAAAGAAGCATGCAATTTACTTAGTTTAACTATTGAAAATGTTTTCAGAAGGAGATATTCCCGTTTTATAAAAACTTTTCAGAATAAGGAATTTGATTTAAAGGCTAAATAAGTTGTTTGATTCTTAACAGAAAATGCCTCCTGGAGTAAATACCCGTTCTACCAACCTGAATGAAGAGACCAACAATAACACCAAAGACAACAATAACCTGAATGCAAATCCAGGTCCCATAGACCCAACTGTAGCCCAGATTCTTCAGATCTTGACCCAACAAACAGTCCACATGACTCAACAACAGTGGAGGGAGACTAATCCTTAGGTAGCCTTTAGGACTTTTCAGGTGGTGAACCCATCGGAATTTAAAGGTTTTGTAGATCCTATTGAGGCCATAGTTTGGTTGAAAGAAATTGAGAAGGCATTTGCCTTAGTCAAGGTGAGAGAGGAACAGAAAACTGAGTTTGTAAGTTATTATTTGAAGAATGAAGCCACCTACTAGTGGGAAACTGTTAAGACATTGGTAGGTACGGATGATATTGTGTGGGATAGATTTAAGGAGTTGTTTTTAGAGAAGTATTTCCCTCAGTTTGTTCAGGATCAAATGGAATTGAAATTTCTGGAATTAAAGCAGGGAAATATGTCAGTGGCATATTATGAAAGTAAGTTTGAGGAGTTGTCCAGGTTTGTACCATCATATGTGAACACTGATAGGTAGAAAGCTAAGAGGTTTCAGCAAGGTATTAATCTATGGATCTGAGGGAAGGAGGCCATCTTTGAATTGGATACGTATGCAGGAGTTGTGCAGAAGGCTTTGATTGTAGAGACAAAGAGTGAAATGTCTGAGAAGGAGAAGATTAGTAAGAAGAGGAATTTTAAGGGAAGTGAAGGACAGTCCCAAGAAGGGAAGTTTCCAAATTTTAATCAGAGGAAAGGCAAGTTTTAGCTCGAAAGGAATCTTAATTTTATAAGGCAAAATACATGCGACAGAGGACAGGGTAACTGTCCAGCCACTGGGAACCAGCCAACCCAGCAGAGACTAACTCTACCAGATTGCCGGGTATGTAGAAAGAAACATGATGAAGTTTTCAAAAAGTTGAATGTGCTTTGTTATAGATGCAATCAGAGGGGGCACTATTCTAGGGAGTGTCATAATCAACCAGCCAGAGAGCCAACGAACAAGGATCAGCTCTACCAGGAATCAGGCAGGCAAAGTTCCAGTAATTGGGTTTACATGTTTCAAGTATGGAAAGCCAGGACATATAGCAAGGGATTGCAAAACACCAGGTCCAGTCAATAATACGCTGAGAATCATGGGAGCTACTCCAACAGTGAATGAACCTCCCAGAGCTAGAGTTTATGACATGTCTGTGAAGGATGATATTATGGACACTGATGTTGTGGCAGGTACACTTACTGTGAATTCTTTATGTGCCAAAGTCCTGAGTGATATTATGATGATAGAATTAGAAAATCAAGATCGTGTATCTATTAATCAAGTGTGTACGGATTGTGAGATTGAGATTTCTGGTAATAAGTTTGGTGCTGACTTGATACCATTTAAGTTATGAGAGTTTGACGTTATTTTAGGAATGGATTGGCTATCTAAGCACAATGCTCAGATAGACTGTCATAATAAGAAAGTAATCTTGAAGATGCCAGATGAGAAAGTGGTGGCGTTTAAAGGTCAGAGGCAATGAAAGAAGTTCTTACCAATGATACAAGCTAAGAAATTACTGCAATAAGGATGTGAGCATTTTATTGCTTATGTGATAGATAGGAATCAGGAGACTTGGCACCTGGAACTGAACCAGTATCTAAGGCCCCTACAGAAAGGCGCCGATTAAAATGAAGGAATTAGCAAAGCAATTACAAGAGTTGTTGGAAAAAGGAGTGATTAGGCCTAGTGTATCCCCATG
The DNA here is from genome assembly GCF_009905375.1 of Apium graveolens. Lineage (NCBI taxonomy): Eukaryota > Viridiplantae > Streptophyta > Magnoliopsida > Apiales > Apiaceae > Apium > Apium graveolens. Next base: position 16,134,816 of record NC_133653.1, read on the forward strand.
GGGTGCACCGGTATTATTTGTTAAGAAGAAAGATGGAAGTGTGGGATTATGCATCGACTATCGGGAACTCAATAAGCTTACGATCAAGAACAAGTATCCATTACCTCGAATTGATGATTTGTTTGATCAGTGAAAAGGAGCCAAGTATTTCTCCAAGATTGATCTGAGATCCAGATATCACCAACTAAAGATTAAGCCCAAAGATATACCAAAGACAGCTTTCAGAACAAGGTACCGTCATTATGAATTCTTAGTGATGTCTTTTGGATTGACCAGTGCCCCAGCAGCATTTAGGACTTGATGATCATAATTATTAAGGAATGTTTGGATAAGTTTGTCATTGTATTTATCGATGATATTTTGATCTATTCCAAGTCAACGGAAGACCATGCGGACATTTAAGAATAACTTTGTAAATTTTGAGAAAGCACAAGTTGTATGCCAAGTTTTTAAAGTGTATGTTTGGTTACAGAAAGTTCAATTTTTAGGACACATAGTAAGTAATGAAGGGATCAAAGTGGACCCCGCAAAGATTCAAGCTATTGTGAATTGGGAAAGGCCAAAAATACCAACAAAAATGAGAAGTTTCTTAGGATTGGCAGGATATTATCGAAGGATGGATAAAAGCTTGTAATGAGTAGAATGAAATGAGAATAAGTATTGATAAACACATGTGATGCATAACATAGGAAGCGAGACGTAGAAAGGGAGAGCAAGTGGTCAGTGAGTAAGAATCAATTGACGAGTGCAAGTAAAGTCAAAGCTCACGGAGATAAGGCAAGTGCTTCTGCTCTTTCTTATAATATATTGCACATATCTTCGAACTCTTTTTATATATGTTGCAAGTATTTATGTTCATTCTTGTTATATTGGAAGTACTTTGAAGTACTTAACCCTAAACCCTGATTCTTGGTTGATCTTGAGCTATAAGCCTTATTCTTTATAAACCATTGATTGTTGAATTCTCATATATGAACCACATATATACGATACTACTCCACAAATACATATATACCACATACTGATCCTTGATATGGAATTATTTAACATACGAACCTTTATACCGTATATAACAGAAGGCTATTCCTAGTAACCATTAAACCTTTGGTTTTCTACTTTCTCATTCTTTCCTTGGATGATAGCCAAACCTTATGTTTATCTAGTTATACCTTCATAGTGTTATGAATTACCCTATAATTGATTGTTTGATTAGATTTAATTATTTATTTTGATTTAAAATTTCCGAAAAATAGTTTCGAGCTTTAAAATATTATTTTAAATTATTTTTTAGACTGGATAATTATTATTAAATCATTTTAAAGTCATATTCGGGTGTTTGGACCTTATTATTTATTTATAAAATGATTCGGAGACTTGTTTTAAATCCGAAAAAATATTCAAAAATTCATATTAAATACTCGGAAAATCATTTTAACACCGAATCTTTTTTGAAACATTATTTTGATCGAATATCTTACATGCTATATGTTATATGTGATCATATTGATGCGTAATATGCCTGTATATGCATTGTTTAACGGTTTTTATTCGTAACTTTCAATCCGTAAGTCGAATTTGGGTTAAATGAAGGGTAGATAGAAGTTTGTAATGAGTAGAATGAAATGAGAATAAGTATTGATAAACACATGTAATGCATAACAGAGGAAGCGAGACGTAGAAAGAGAAAGCAAGTAGTCAGTGAGTAAGTACCAATTGATGAGTGCAAGTAAGTGAAAGCGGACTGAGATAAGGCAAGTGCTTCTGCTATTTCTTATAATATATTGCAAGTTTCTTCAATCTCTCTTTATATATGTTGCAAGTATTTCTGTTCATTCTTGTTATATTGCAAGAACTTTAAAGTACTCAACCCTAAACTCTGATTCTTGCTATTGATCTTGAGTTATAAGCCTTATTCTTTGTAAATCATTGATTGTTGAATTCTCATATATGAACCACATATATACGATACTACTCCATAAATATATATATATATATATATATATATATATATATATCAGTGATATAACCAAAGTTTCATATCAAAATAAGTTTATTTGATTTTTCATGTTTACAGTCAAACATTAGTTTGACCAGTACAACTAACTAGTGTTTAGTCCCGAATTTGTGTTTCGATTTTTTCAAAAATATGTTTTCATCAATCCAACCGTTAGATGTCAATAGATATATATATATATATATATATATATATATATATATATATATATTAGTGATATAACCAAAGTTTCAGATCAAAATAATTTTGTTTGATATGCCATTTCAACAGTCAGACATCAGTTTGATTAGTACAACTAACTAGTGTTAAGTCTTGAATTGGTGTTTCAATTTTTTCAAAAATATTTTTCAACGATCCAATCGTATGGATGTCAATAGATATATATATATTAGTGATATAACCAAAGTTTCAGATCAAAATAATTTTTATTTGGTTTGTCATTTTAAAAGTCAAATATAAGTTTGACTAGTACAACTACTTAGTATTTAGTCCTGAACTGGTGTTTCGTTTTTTTAAAAAATATTTTTCATCGATCCAACCGTATGGATGTCAATAGATATATATATATATATATATATATATATATATATATATATATATATATTAGTGATATAACCAAAGTTTCAAATCAGAATTATTTTATTTGGTTTGTCATCCTAACAGTTAAACATCAGTTTAACTAGTACAACTAACTACTATTTAGTCCTGAATTGCTGTTTCGATTTTTTCAAAATTATTTTTCATCGATTTAACCATATGGATGTCAATATATATATATATATATGTATATATATATATGTATTAGTGATATAACCAAAGTTTCAGATCAATATAATTATATTTGATTTGTCATTCTAATAGTCAAACATCAGTTTGACTAGTACAACTAACTAGTGTTAAGTACTGAATTGGTGTTTCAATTTTTTCAAAAATATTTTTCATCGATCCAACCGTATGGATGTTAATAAATATATATATAACATAATAAATAACTAGGAGTAAGACGGTTATGATTGGAAGTAAGTACAGTATAGCAAGCTAGTACCAGGCAAGTGTTCTGAACTTTCTCGAGATATATTGTAGTTGATCGATAATCCTGTTCTATATTGCAAGTGCTTTGAAGCACTGAATCCTAAACCCTGATTCCAGTTATTGATCTTGAGCCGTAAACCTTATTCCTTCTAAACCATTGATTGTTGTATACCCAAATACGAACCACAAATATACGATACTACTCCACAAATACATACAAACTAAATACCAAACACTGAACCGAATCACTTACATATTCAAACCATTGTACCTTATGCTTTGAAAGACCAAATCCTTGTAACCCTGAAATGTTGATTCCTTTGTTATCCAATTCTTTCATTACTTAACAGCTAAGCATGGAAATTTCCATATTGATCCTTGTGAAGATTGAAACCATTTCATTATCGAACATCCAATGTTATTTATGATCCTTGTTTATTTTTCATTGGAGTATAAAGAGAAATGCTTTGACCCTTTCTCGGGGTTAGTGCGTGATTGATCAGCAGCCTAACCTTGGTTTTTAAAAATGAAAGTGAATATCCAATTCTAATAATTGCTTATCAGGAAACTTAGTTTCTTATATCATTTCAACTGATTATTGTTAAATCTCAGTGTTGTCATTATGACTTGTTGAGCTAGTTAGCTCATTCTTGCAAATATGTCTATGTTCTTTTCCAGTTAAAAAGGAAATTGGAGGTAGCGAGGATCCCCAGACAAGTGCACGAGCTAGGTTTCCAGGTTAAATGGAATAAACTAGCAGAGGATGTTTGTCTTAGTTGTGTTTAAAGTTTGTAAGACTGATTTACTTTCAGTTGTAAGATAAATAAACTAGGATTTGGTACGTTATAATATAAATAAGGTTGTGGCTTGTGGGCATACTTTGAACTATTTTGATCCGTGGTTATGGTAAGTGGGGTCACTGCATATATTATCTTCATAAACAGGTTTATATATGGTATGTGTGTGTGTTGTGGACCCCAAATTTCTGACCCGGGTTTGGAGGGTGCCACAGGTTTGGTATCAGAGCTACAGTTTAAAAGTCACTGCCACAAGCCTAGATTGTCGGGGATGGGTAGAGGGTTAAGGTTAGAATTAAGAAATAGAAAAATAGGACGTCGAGAGGTTGAGTGTGACTAAATAATAGGTTTTAGTATGATTCGTGATAACATTCGAGATTCTTATCTAGCAGCGTAATTTTCTTATAACAGCGATGGTAGATTCCTTTATCCCGATATCATCTGATCATTCAGAGCCTTCAGTTCGAGGACCGTCATCTGATCCACGCCCTGCTCTTCCACCAGTGATAGCTATAATACCAGTTATTACGGTTGCGCCACTACGAGCTATTCCACTTCCAGGCGTGAGACCACCTACTCGAGGACCCCCACCTGCTGATTCTGATTCTACCGGATATTCGGTGGTGGGTGCATCATTTCAGTTTACTCCACACCCTGTTCCATACCATAAGTATGAGGATCTTCTTTTGGAACAAGACACCATATTGGCTCAGATTCAGGAGCTACAGCACATTACAAGGACTATAGATGTTGACAGGAAAGTGAGGGAGCTTCGGAATGAGATTCAGGTGACCCGGTGAATACTTGATGCTAGACTTCATGGAGCTACTTGCAAGTATGCCGCCCTAGATGCTCTTATGGGGTGGGCCAGAGAGGTATTGGAGGATTTTGAGAGGCTTGGTGTGTAACGCCCTCCAGACCCGGGTATAAGTTTGGGGGTTACTAGCTAATCACCAAACATGAACAATCTGAATAAAAATAATAATGAAATGTATCTAAACCCCTTTAACACTAACTAGGATCTTTTTAGGTTGAAGTATGAAAACAAGAACCACTAACTACTTTATTACAAACCCAATTTAAAATCTTACAAACTCTCTTAATTACAAACCATTGTCTAACCGATTTTAAACTAAGTTTATCTTTTATTCAAACACACACACTAACTATCTACAATCCACCTGTTCGGGCAACTCAAAGCTTTCTTCCTGGATTGGGATCAACACCTTGGGTATGAGAGGATCCCGAGGCTTGACCCGCTTCTTTACCACTCGAGTCCTAATGGGTTTCATATTCCTTCTTAACTGAAAATAATGAGGTAAATAACACAAAAAGAGGTGAGCCAAAAATTGCTCAACAAGTGCGCAAAATATAAATAGGGTTAAAGCAGTTTAAATGAATCGGTAATCTGGGTACATCTGCAAAGACATAACCCTGTAAGAATAGAAAGAAGGCCACTGTTGGCGAATACAAACGAACAAAACTGGACACAAGTTCGCATCTATACCCTGCTGATCAGCCAGGATACACTGCAGATATGTATCTCCCTATATAGATCAAGTCGGGCATCCAGGCTCTACGACCCATCTCAAGGATCCGGTTATGTCCCGGTCCTTAGGTACAAGTAAAACTTAATCCCAAAATATCAATATCCAGTCCATGGAGTAGCAACTGGAATAATCGGTATATTTTGATATATTCTAATTACTAGAATATATCAATGTGTATGTGTAACAATTGGAATAAGAATAAGGAATTCAAAGAAAAAGGAGAAATCAAGAATTGAAATGAAATATGAACAAGAGAATAACAAGTGTGTATCAGTGTTTATGAATAAGGATCAAAAGAGTGCAAGCGTGATATGAATCTGAAGAAATATCACTAATCTGAAATTAGAATAAGGGAAAAACTTGCCTTCTACGCGACTCACTTCAGATATGTCACATTCGTCTATCATCGGATCAACCTGCCTTGTTGGCTTGGCTTCTGCTAGAGTAATAGACTAATTTAGTCATCTCATACTTCAATTACGTCTCAAACCGACTTCACATCATTCATATTGTCTACCCATGCGCGTATTATTGACTCGTATATTATTTATTAACAAACAAGACTCGATTAACCAAATAGTACACATAAGCACATAAGCCACATAATCATTTTTATGGTTAAAATAATTTTTAGAATCAAAATCGACTCGTTGTTCGCTTAACCGATCATTATCTAACTGGTTTCCTATTTTTTGTGATTTATCGGATTCGTCTCTGCACGCAATTTGACTTATAATCAGATAAATATCAAAGGTCAACTAATTTCTAGAAGAAATTAGGTTTTAATATCATTTTTACTGAAAAAATTTCAATTTTTGAAGTCAAAGGGCTTTCGTTTCGCTCGAATCGGATTAATGATCTAATTAATATCAATTAAACACAGATAAATCAATTTATTATTCAATATAAATATTTATTACTAATTATTAAACACTAAAATAATTTTTAAATAATTACATAGGAAAAATTAGAACTAAAAAATTGATTTTTCTATAATTTTTGGAATTAAAATAAATTTATTATGATTTATTGAAAAATTTTTGATTAATTATCAAAATATTTAATCATTTTTAAATAATTAATAAATAATAAATAAATAATAGATAATTAAGAAAATAATTAAATCTAATTTTTAGAAAATATTTTAGAATTATTTATAATATAAATCAATTAACTAAATAATTAATTAATCAATTTATAAAAGAAATAAAACTGATTTTTCTAATAAAATAAAATAAAAATAAAATAATTTCCAGAAACATTTGTCAGAAATCAAACTCTAACAAAGATGGATCAAAACCGGGTTAATTAAACAAGTCAAACGGGTCAATTCCGGGTCATAAAGAACATGACCGGAATTTTTTCGGAAACCGGCCACCGGAACAGATTCCGGCGAGCCAATTTCAGGGCAAAAACCACTGGGTTTGGTTCATTTTTCACAGGGTTTCGATTCCAGTTAACTCCAGTAATTCATTCCCGGCCAAAACAGACCACAAACATCACGGAATCACCATCTCCGATCATAACTGCCATCAACTCCAAAAGAGATTGATAGTCGCACAGGACCGTCAAAGGAAATATGCAGACCAGTCAAGGAAAGACATGGAATTCGAAGAAGGAAGCTTGGTATTACTGAAAGTATCACCGTGGAAGGGACTAACGAGGTTTGGAAAGAAAGGAAAGCTGAGCCGAAGATATGTTGGACCTTTTGATATTCTAAAGCGCGTTGGCAAAGTAGCTGACGAATTGGCGTTACCTCCGCAAATGGAGCACATTCACAATGTTTTTCACGTATCGATGCTAAAGAAGTATAATCCAGACTCCATGCATGTAATAGAATATGAGCCAATAGAGCTTCAGGCAGATATGTCATATGTAGAGAGTCCGATAGAGATTCTAGAGGAAAGAGAGAAGGTATTGAGGAATAAAGTGGTAAAGCTAGTAAAAGTGTTATGGAGAAACCCAAAGGTTGAAGAGTCAACCGGGGAGTTAGAAAGTGATATAAGAAAAAAGTATCCTCATTTGTTTTCTTAGGAGATTCTGAGGACAGAATTCTTTTAAGGGGAAAGGATGTAATATCCTGGCTATATCGTGTAATTATTTTTGCTAATAAATAATTAATATATGTGTTCAGTATCTATTTTGTGAATTATTTGTTAAATGTTAAATGTGTTTGGATGTTTAAAAATATTATTAATTAAGTATTTTAATTTTTATATGTCCAAAATAAAATATAGATAATTGTCATATCTTCCTAATTATTTTTATGTTGATTTATGAATTTTTAAGAATCATATGAAATTTATAAAATCTTTTTTCTGGTATTTAAAATCTATTTTCTAAAAACGGGAACCAACCGACTTCATCCGTTGTTACGTTTTTGGAACCCGAAACTCTTCCGAGAACTCCTTCCTAACCTAATTGTAATATTCCGAGCATATTCCATGTTTCGACTTTTTCGATCCGGCGTACGGTTTGTCCTGCGCGAGTACCGGGGCAACATATTCGATACAATATTCATTTCGGTAAATCAATAAAACTCGTATTTTCGATAAACGGAAGCTTTTTATTAAACTATCCCAATTATCACCTCGTAGTACGTGTAACCAGGCGCTGAGACCAAGACCGCAGTACAAATTGTACTGATTTGGATAATTGTCCCGAAAACCGATACCGTTTGGATCTGTTTTTATAAATAAACGTACCGTTTTATATCCGGAATGATCCAACGGGATACTAATTTTCCGTAATTATAAATAGCCTTTTACCGTATTTTATTTCGTATCAAAATCATTTGTAGTCAGCTAATATATAATTTTCCAGAGAAAAACCCTAAATTCATAAACCTTTCTGAGAATCAAACCAACAATCGGAGGTGTTACCGGAGTCCGTTCGAAAAGATTGAGTACTCAAAACGAAGGTCTTGAGGTGTTCTATCAAATTCTATGTTCCAAATTACTGCAGAAATCATGGTTTATTTTCTGAAAAATTATTTATTTTCGAATTAATTTTATTAAAAATATGAATTTTTGTTTGGATGATTGTTTTTATGATTTGATGCTTGCATGTTGTAGAGCTTGTTTTCCTGATGATTTCTATATGTCATACGTCTGATTTGGAGTTCAATAACATGCTCAAAAGTGGGTTTAATTCTCGAATTTTAAAATTAGGGTTTATAACCCGTATGAATATTTTCAATTGAAATTTGGGGCTTTTTGATTTAGGGGATATTAGCTGTAGATTTATAGTGGATTATGTTTCTTATGAAATTTGCAATCGATTGGTATATAGCTCGTTAACAAAGGATGCTTGAATCGTAGAGAGTTGTCTTTTTAAGTTTTCGATGTTTCGCCGGAAACTGGCGATGTTCTTGGCCAATTTCCGGCCAGGACAGGGATGATTGATGTGTTTTGATTGCATAAATAAGTTCATGGTAATGTGTAGATTAATTCTGGACAGTTTGGTGGCCTGAGGTGGCCGGAATCGTGTTTTCCGGCCACACTCCGGCGAGTCGACGGCGGGGGTTTGCAAAATTGCAAACAGGCCCCTGGACTTTTGGGGAAGAAACAGTTTAGTCCCCCAGCTTTCCAGATTTTGCATATTTTGGATTCCTGTTTATAAATTATTTAAAAATCATATTTCCTATTTATTTCAATTATAAAAATTCGATTTTAATTTCTGAAAATTCCAAAAATCATTATTTTAATTCCAAAAATTATATTTAATTCAAAAAATAAATTTGAATTAATTAGTTAATTAATTTCAGTTAATTTTTAATTGATTAATTAGTCAATTAATCTGAAAATTAATTGATTTAATTAATAATTAATTGATTTTACTAAATTATTTAATAAGATTTAATTATTTAAAAATAATTTAAAAATTCCGAAAAATAGTTTCGAGCTTTAAAATATTATTTTAAATTGTTTTCAAGGCTCGATAATCATTATGAAATTGTTTTGAAGCCAGAATTGGACAACCGAACCCTGTTTACTACTTCGAAATTGATTCAATGATCTGTTTTAATTCCGAAAAATGTTTTAAAAATCATTTTAAATATCCGAAAGCCTATTTATGACCCGAGACTTCTTTATAAATGATATATCATTGATTATGTGACGTGTTATGTGTTATTCGATGGTTAATTGTTTATTGCGTAACTTTCAATCCGTTAATCGGATTTGGGTGAAACGAAGGGTAGATAGAAGTATGTGTTGAATCAAATCGTATGAGTTGAATATTGATAGATGCTTAAGATATGTGAGCAGAAGAGGCAAGGCATAGGAAAGGGAAACAGATAGTCAAGGAGTAAGACAGTGGTGATCGAGAGCAAGTGCAGTGTAGTAAGCTAGTACCAGGAAAGTGTTCTGAACTTTCTCGAGATATTATAGTGATTGATAGTCCTGTTTTATATTGCAAGTGCTTTGAAGCACTGAACCCTAAACTCTGATTCCAGTTATTGATCTTGAGCTGTAGACTTGATTCTTTCTAAACCACTGATTGTTGTATCCCCAAATACGAACCTCAAATATACGATACTACTCCACAAATACATGCAAACTAATTATCAAACACTGATCCAGATTGCTTACACACTCAAACCATTGTATCTTATGCTTTGAAAGACCAAATCCTTGAAACCCTGAAACACTGATTCTTTTGTTATCCAATTCTTTCACTACCTAGCAGCCAAGCTTTGGAAATACCATATTGATCTTTATGTAGATTGAAACCATTTTCATTATTGAATGTCCAATGTTGTTAATGATCCTGTTTATTGTTTATTACTGCTTATTCTGTTATTATGGTAGAATGGGATTGTTTTTATAAAATTGTGGACCAGATTCGTGGTCAGACCATATAATGGTCAAGTTTGGCCAATGTGTGCCTTGGATCCAGTAGTTAGAGCAGTGTTGTGTGCTTTGCTCGGGGTTAGTGCGTGACTGATCAGCAGTCTAACCTTGGTTTTTAAAATGAAAATATAATATCCAATTCTAAATCATAATCCATTGTTCACTTGTTATCGTAACCATATTTACCTGATGATCATTATTCTCGGTTTTATCATTGTGACTTGCTAAGCTAGTTAGCTCATTTGTGCGATGTTGTTTATGTTCTTTTCCAGTTAAGAAGGAACCGGTTGGTACCGAGGATCCCCAGTCCAGCGCGAGAGCTAGGGGTTCAGGTTGATCGAGTTGAGCTAGTAGGCTTCTTTTGGGAGTAATTTAAATTTATAAAAGTTTTTAATAATGTTTAATACTCAGTTCTGAGTTTGGATAGTTGTGATTTGAACGGTTTGTAATATAAATAAGTGTGTTTGGCTTGTGTGCATACTTTAACCTGTTGCGGTCCGTGATAGTTGGTAAGTAGGGTCACTGCATATTATTATCTTTATTATTGTTATAAGCAGGTTATAAATAAGGTGTGTATGTGGACCCCAAACTTCTGACCCGGGTTTGGAGGGCGCCACAGGTTTGGTATCAGAGCTACAGGTTATAAGTCACTGACACAAGTCTAGGATTGACGGGAATGGGTAGAGGGTTAGGATCAGAAGTAAGGAATAGAAAGATAGAACGTCGAGAGGTTGAGTGCTTCGGTATAACAGGTATTGGTATGATTCGCGTCGTGGTTCGAGATTCTTATATTGTGATTTGATTTCAGATAGCAGCGATGGCCGATTCTTTTATTCCCGTATCAGGTGATCACTCAGAGCCTTCAGTCGGAGTATCGTCTTCAGATCCACATCCTGTTGTTCCACTAGTGTTGGCTATACTACCTCCACCTGTATTGCAGCCCGTACCATTGTAGGTTATTCCGCCTCCAGGCATGAGGCCACCTATCAGAGGACCCCCACCTGCTGATTCAGGCTTTACTAGTCACTCAGTTACAGGAGTACCTTTCCAGTTCTCTTCCTATCCTGTCCCATATCATCAGTTTGAGGCTTTCCTTATGGAGCAGCGATTTCTACAGGGTCAGATTCGGGAGTTACTACATATTATGCGTACCAGAGAGGTTGGGAGTGGTGAGAGGTGACTCAGAGAGAGGCTCCAGGCTTTTCGTAGAGCAGCTGCAGTGAGGATTGCTGAGGCTACACATGAGGACATCACCCCTGATTTCCTAGTGGAGTGGGCTAAGTGGGTTCTAGAGGAGCTTGAGGAGATTGGAGGTCCAGACTTGCCCTGAGTTAGAGATCTAGAGATACTGAGCAGTATTGTGATGGTTATGTATTATGTACAGTAGTGTGTAGTGTGTATCAGTGGACTTTTGGGTTGTATTTACAGACTAGCTATGCTGACTAGTGAGTAGGTTATTGTACCCTTTTGCTTTTACTTTCGAAGAGTCTTTACGCTTGTACTACCCAAAACTTTTGATCTATATATATAAGTACATTTTCATTTCCAGTATTGTCATTCATTTTACTGCACCTGTTTTACTTTACCTTATTTATTGCACCAGTTATACCCCTGTGATACCATGTACCCTGTTTTTCATAACTGTTTATATTTTGTAAAGAAGCATGCAATTTACTTAGTTACAACTGTTTTAAAAAAGAGATATTTCTGTTTTACAAAACTTTTCTTTTATGCAAAGAATTTGATTTAAAAGCTAAATAAGTTGTTTGATTCTTTACAGAAAATGCCTCCCAGAAGAAATACCCGCACCAACACCCAGAATGAAGAAACCAACAACAACAATAATAATAACCAAGATGATACAAACCAGAATGCAAACCCAGGACCTATAGACCCAGCAATAGCCCAGATTCTTCAAATCTTGGCCCAACAAACAGTTCACCTGGTACAACAACAACAAAGACAGACCAATCCCCAGGTATCTTTCAAAACTTTTCAGGCAGTAAACCCACCAGAATTCAAGGGTTCCTTAGAACCGATTGAAGCAAATGTTTGGTTAAAGGAGATAGAGAAGGCATTTGCCTTAGTAAAAGTAAAGGACGAACAGAAGGTTGAGTTTGCAAGTTACTATTTGAAGAATGAGGCCACCTATTGGTGGGAGATGGTGAAGACGTTGGAAGGAACAGATGTTATTACTTGGGAGAGGTTTAAGGAGTTGTTTTTAGAAAAGTATTTTCCTCAGTTTTTCCAAGACCAGATGGAGCTGAAGTTTTTAGAAATAAAGCAAGGAAACATGTCGGTGACAGATTATGAGAGCAAGTTTGAGGAATTGTCAAGGTATATGCCGTCGTATGTGGATACTGACAGGAAGAAGGCTAAAAGATTCCAGCAAGGTTTTAAACCATGGATCAGAGGGAAGGTAGCCATTTTTGAATTGGATACCCATGCAGGAGTTGTACAGAAGGCTATGATCGCAGAGACAGAGAGTGAGATGTCACAAAATGAGAAAGAAAGCAAGAAAAGGAAAGGTGAAGGAAATGAAGGTCAGTCACAACCAGGGAAGTTTCCAAATTTTAAGAAGGGCAAGTTTCAGCCAGGGAGGAATTTTAATTTCAAGAGACAAAATGCAGGCGATGGAAGCCAGGGCAACCGTCCAGTTAATGCGAATCAGCCAAATCAGTTGAGATTAACTTTTCCAGATTGTCAAGTATGTGGTAAGCCAGGACATATGGCCAGGGATTGCAAGACACCAACCCCGGTCAGTAATGCATTGAGGATTATGGGGTCTACCCTAGCAGTGAATGAGACTCCAAGGGCTAGAGTTTTTGACATGTCTGTGAAGGATGCTATCTAGGATACGGATGTCGTGGCAGGTACGCTTAATGTAAATTCTTTATGTGCCAAAGTGTTAATAGATTCGGGAGCAACTCGATCGTTTGTTTCACAAGATTTTGTTAGTAAGTTAAATTGTCCAGTTGAGTATTTAAATGAAATAATGACTGTGGAATTGGCAAATCAAGAATGAGTATATGTTAATCAAGTTTGTGGGAATTGTGAGATTGAGATTTCTGATAGTTAGTTTTGTGTAGATTTGATACCATTTAAGTTAGGAGAATTTAACGTTATCTTAGGAATGGATTGGTTATCTAAGCACGATGCCCAGATAGATTGTCGAAATAAGAAGGTAATGGTGAAAACGCCAGACGAAAGAATAGTAACGTTCAAGGGCTAGAAACAAGTAAAGAAGTTCTTAACGATGATTCAAGCCAAGAAGTTACAACGACAAAAATGCGAGCATTTCGTGGCATATGTGATTGATAGGAGTCAGGAGCCAGCGAAACTTGAAGATATTCCAGTAGTGAATGAATTTCCAGACGTTTTTCCCGAAGAGTTACCAGGACTTCCTCCAGATAGAGAAATTGAGTTTGCAATCGACTTAGCACCTGGAACAGAACCGCTATCCAAGGCCCCGTATAGAATGGCGCCCGTTGAGATGAAAGAGCTAGCGAAGCAATTGCAAGAGCTGTTAGAGAAAGGAGTAATCAGACCCGGTGTGTCCTCGTGGGGTGCACCGGTATTATTTGTCAAGAAGAAAGATGGAAGAATGAGACTGTGCATCGACTATAGGGAGCTCAACAAGCTTACAATCAAGAACAAGTATCCGTTACCCAGAATTGACGATCTATTTGACCAACTCAAGGGAGCCAAGTACTTCTCCAAGATTGATTTAAGATCGGGATATCATCAACTGAAAATTAAGCCAGAAGATATACCGAAGACAGCTTTCAGAACAAGGTATGGACATTACGAATTTTTAGTGATGTCTTTTGGACTGACCAATGCCCCGGCAGCGTTTATGGAACTGATGAATAGAATTTTCAAGGAAAACTTGGACAAGTTCGTCATTGTGTTTATAGACGATTTTTTGATTTATTCAAAGGCGGAAGGGGATCATGCGGAAAAATTGAGAACAACTTTGGAGATTTTAAGGAAAAAGAAGTTATATGCTAAATTCTCGAAGTGTGAGTTTTGGCTACAGGAAGTTCAGTTCTTAGGACGCATAGTCAGTAATGAAGGGATCAAAGTGGACCCAGCAAAGATTGAGGCAATTACAAATTGGGAAAGACCGAGAACATCCACCGACGTAAGAAGTTTCTTGGGATTAGCGGGATATTATCATCGATTCGTTCAAAAATTTTCAAGGATTGCAATACCATTGACAAAGCTTACCCGGAAGAATGAAAAGTTTATATGGAACGACAAGTGCGAAGAAAGTTTTCAAAATTGAAGCAACGATTAATCACATCACCTGTTTTGTCACTTTCAGACGATCAAGGGAATTTTGTAATTTATAGCGATGCTTCTCATAAAGGACTAGGGTGCATTTTAATGCAGCACGAGAAGGTGATTGCGTATGCGTCAAGGAAATTGAAACCACACGAACAAAAATATCCTACTCATGATTTGGAGCTAGCAGCCATAGTTTTTGCTTTGAAAATTTGGAGACATTATCTGTATGGAGAAAAGTGCGAGATTTACACGGATCATAAAAGCTTAAAGTACATATTCACACAGAAGGAGCTTAATATGAGGCAAAGGAGATGGTTAGAATTGATCATGGATTACGACTGCTCGATTATTTAACATCCCGGTAAAGCGAATGTTGTAGCAGACGCGTTGAGTCAGAAGGAAAAGTTAAATGTGTTATCAGTACCTGAAGAGATATATAAGGAATTTCGGAAACTGGAATTGGAAATTAAAGTTTGGAGGCCTAATGAAGCAAAAGTGTACAGTATGACTTTGCAGCCGGAGTTGCTAGAGAAAATAAAGAAGTGTTAGGAAGTTGTAATGGATCAAGATGTAAATCATTTGGTAGGTGAGGAATTGTGTACGCAGAAGGATGATCAAGGTGTTCTTAGGTTTTCTTCAAGAATTTGGATTCCACCGTTGATGGAGCTGAAGAATGAAATTTTACAGGAAGCACATAATTCAAGGTATTCAATCCATCCAGCAAGTACCAAAATATATAGAGATTTAAAGGAAAATTATTGGTGGCCAGATATGAAGAGGGAAATTACGGAATAGGTTAGCAGATGTTATACATGTCAGAGAGTTAAAGCCGAACATCAAAGACCAAGTGGATTGCTACAGCCATTGGAGATCCCAGAGTGGAAGTGGGAACATATTTCCATGAATTTTATAGTTGGATTACCAAGGACAAGGGCTAATCATGATCCCATTTGGGTTATAGTGGATAGACTTACCAAGTCAGCTCATTTTCTGCCTATAAATGAAAGATTTTCACTCGACAAGTTGGTCCATATGTACCTGAAGGAAATTGTAGTTCGTCATGGAATTCCTGTGTGTATCATATCTAATCGAGATCCAAGATTTAATTCAAGATTTTGGAAGAGTTTTCAAGAATGTTTGGGAACAAGACTGAATATGAGTACAGCCTACCACCTATATACGGACGACCAAAGTGAAAGAACGATCCAGACGATTGAGGACATGTTACGTGTTTGTGCTATTGATTTCAAAGGAAGTTGGGACGAGCATTTACCTTTGGTAGAATTTGCTTATAACAATAGTTATCATGCCAGTATTGGGATGCCACCCTATGAAGCCCTTTATGGACGCAAATGCAGATCTCCAGTATATTGGGACGGAGTAGGAGAACGCAAAATACTTGGACCTGAACTAGTACAGCAGAAAAAAGAAGTGGTTGAAATTATCCAAAAGAGATTGATAGCCGCATAGGACCGTCAAAGGAAATATGCAGACCAGTCAAGGAAAGACATGGAATTCGAAGAAGGAAGCTTGGTATTACTGAAAGTATCACCGTGGAAGGGACTAACGAGGTTTTGAAAGAAAGGAAAGCTGAGCCCAAGATATGTTGGACCTTTTCAGATTCTAAAGCGCGTTGGCAAAGTAGCTTACGAATTGGCGTTACCTCCGCACATGGTGCACATTCATAATGTTTTTCACGTATCGATGTTTAAGAAGTATAATCCAGACTCCAGGCATGTAATAGAATATGAGCCAATAGAGCTTCAGGCAGATTTGTCATATGTAGAGAGTCCGATAGAGATTCTAGAGGAAAGAGAGAAGTATTGAGGAATAAAGTGGTAAAGCTAGTAAGAGTGTTATGGAGAAACCCAAAGGTTGAAGAGTCGACCTGAGAGTTAGAAAGTGATATAAGAAAAAAGTACCCTCATTTGTTTTCTTAGGAGATTCTGAGGACATAATCCTTTTAAGGGGGGAGGATGTAATATCCGGGATATATCGTGTAATTATTTTTGCTAATAAATAATTAATATATGTGTTCAATATCTATTCTGTGAATTATTTCTGAAGTGTTAAATGTGTTTGGATGTTTAAAAATATTATTAATTGAGTATTTTAATTTTATATGTCCAAAATAAAATATAGATAATTGTCATATCTTCCTAATTATTTTTATGTTGATTTATGAATTTATAAGAATCATATGAAATTTATAAAATCTTTTTCCTGGTATTTAAAATCTATTTTATAAAAACGGGAACCAACCGACGTCATCCGTTATTACGTTTTTGGAACCCGAAACTCTACTGAGAACTCCTTCTTAACCTAATTGTAATATTCCGAGCATATTCCATGTTTCGACTTTTTCGATCCGGCGTACGGTTTGTCCTGCGCGGGTCCCGGCGTAACATTTTCGATACAATATTCCTTTCGGTAAATCAATAAAACTCGTATTTTCGATAAACGGGAGCTTTTTATTAAACTATCCCAATTATCACCTCGTAGTACGTGTAACCAGGCGCTGAGACTAAGACCGCAGTACCAATTGTACTGATTTGGATAATTGTCCCGAAAACCGATACCGTTTGGATCAATTTTTATAAATAAACTTACCGTTTTATATCCGGAATGATCCAACGGGATACTAATTTTCCGTAATTATAAATAGTCTTTTACCGTATTTTATTTCATATCAAAATCATTTGCAGTCAGCCAATATATAATTTTCTAGAGAAAAACCCTAAATTTATAAACCTTTCTGAGAATCAAACCAACAATCGGAGGTGTTACCGGAGTCCGTTTGAAAAGCTCGAGTACTCAAAACAAATGTCTTGAGGTGTTCTATCAAATTATGTGTTCCAAATCATTGCAGAAATCAAGGTTTATTTTCTAAAAAATTATTTATTATCGAATTAATTTTATTAAAAATATGAATTTTTGTTCGGATGATTGTTCGTATGATTTGATGCTTGCATGTTGTAGAGATTATTTTCATGATGATTTTCATATGTCATACGTCTGATTTGGAGTTCAATAACATGCTCAAAAGTGGGTTTAATTCTCGAATTTTAAAATTAGGGTTTATAACCCGTATGAATGTTTTCAATTGAAATTTGGGGCTTTTTGATTTAGCGGTTATTAGTTGTTGATTTATAGTGGATTATGTTCCTTATGAAATTTGCAATCGATTGGTATATAGCTCGTTAAAAGAGGATGCTTGAATCGTAGGGAGTTGTCTTTTTAAGTTTTCGATGTTTCGCCAGAAACCAGTGATGTTCTTGGCCAATTTCCGGCCAGGACAAGGATGATTGATGTGTTTTGATTGCATAAATACGTTCCTGGTAATGTGTAGATTAATTCTGGAAAGTTTGGTGGCCTGAGGTGGCCGGAATCGTGTTCTCCGGCCACCCTCCGGCGAGTCGACGGCGGGGGTTTGCAAAATTGCAAACAGGCCCCTGGACTTTTGGGGAAGAAACAGTTTAGTCCCCCAGCTTTCCAGATTTTGCATATTTGGGATTCCTGTTTATAAAGTATTTAAGAATCATATTTCCTATTTATTTTAATTATAAAAATTCGATTTTAATTTCTGAAAATTCCAAAAATCATTATTTTAATTCCAAAAATTATATTTAATTTAAAAAATAAATTTGAATAAATTAGTTAATTAATTTCAGTTAATTTTTAATTGATTAATTAGTCAATTAATCTGAAAATTAATTGATTAATTGATTGAATTAATAATTAATTAATTTTAGTTAATTATTTAATTAGATTTAATTATTTAAAAATGATTTAAAAATTCCGAAAAATAGTTTCGAGCTTTAAAATATTATTTTAAATTGTTTTCAAGGCTCGATAATTATTATGAAATTGTTTTGAAGCCGGAATTGGCCAACCGAACCCTGTTTACTACTTCGAAATTGATTCAATGATCTGTTTTAATTCCGAAAAATGTTTTAAAAATCATTTTAAATATCTGAAGGCCTATTTATGACCGTCTTTATAAATGATATATCATTGATTATGTGACGTGTTACGTGTTATGTGTTATATGTGACTTGTTGGTTAACTGTCGGTCTATATATTCGATGTTTACCTGTTTAGTGCGTAACTTTCAATCCGTTAATCGGATTTGGGTGAAACGAAGGGTAGATAGAAGTATGTGTTGAATCAAATCGTATGAGTTGAATATTGATAGATGCTTATGATATGTGAGCAAAAGAGGCAAGGCGTAGGAAGGGGAAACAGATAGTCAAGGAGTAAGACAGTGGTGATTGAGAGCAAGTGCAGTGTAGTAAGCTAGTACCAGGCAAGTGTTCTGAACTTTCTCGAGATATTATAGTGATTGATAGTCCTGTTTTATATTGCAAGTGCTTTGAAGCACTGGACCCTAAACTCTGATTCCAGTTATTGATCTTGAGCTTTAGGCTTGATTCTTTCTAAACCACTGATTGTTGTATCCCCAAATATGAACCTCAAATATATGATACTACTCAACAAATACATGCAAACTAATTATCAAACACTGAACCAGATTGCTTACACACTCAAACCATTGTATCTTATGCTTTGAAAGACCAAATCCTTGAAACCCTGAAACACTGATTCTTTTGTTATCCAATTCTTTCACTACCTAGCAGCCAAGCTTTGGAAATACCATATTGATCTTTATGTAGATTGAAACCATTTTCATTATTGAACGTCCAATGTTGTTAATGATCCTGTTTATTATTTATTACTGCTTATTCTGTTATTATGGTAGAATTGGATTCTTTTTATAAAATTGTGGACCAGATTCATGGTCAGACCATTTATTGGTCAAGTTAGGCCAATGTGTGCCTTGGATCCAGTAGTTAGAGCAGTGATGTGTGCTTTGCTCGGGGTTAGTGCGTGACTGATCAGCAGCCTAACCTTGGTTTTTAAAATGAAAATATAATATCCAATTCTAAATCATAATCCATTGTTCACTTGTTATCGTAACCATATTTACCTGATGATCATTATTCTTGGTTTTGTCATTGTGACTTGCTGAGCTAGTTAGCTCATTTGTGCGATATTATTTATGTTCTTTTCCAGTTAAGAAGGAACCGGTTGGTATCGAGGATCCCCAGTCCAGCGCGAGAGCTAGGGGTTCAGGTTGATCGAGTTGAGCTATAAGGCTTCTTTTGGGAGTAATTTAAGTTTATAAAAGTTTATAATAATGTTTAATACTCAGTTCTGAGTTTGGATAGTTGGGATTTGAACGGTTTGTAATATAAATAAGTGTGTTTGGCTTGTGTGCATACTTTAACCTATTGCGGTCCCTAGTAGTTGGTAAGTAGGGTCACTGCATATTATTATCTTTATCATTGTTATAAGCAGGTTATAAATAAGGTGTGTGTGTGGACCCTAAACTTCTGACCCGGGTTTGGAGGGCGCCACAGGTTTGGTATCAGAGCTACAGGTTATAAGTCACTGACACATGTCTAGGATTGACGAGAATGGGTAGAAGATTAGGATCAGAAGTAAGGAATGGAAAGATAGAATGTCGAGAGGTTGAGTGCTTCGGTATAAAAGGTATTAGTATGACCCGAACTGGTTCTTCCCGACCCGATTTCAGAGAATTTTGTGATTTTTCAGAATTTTAATTAATTAATCAATAATAATTAGGCTATTTATAGTAGTAAAATTAATACTCCTAATTAAAATTAAGGCACTAATTCTACATCATTTAAAATTAATTGACCCCTAATTTTATAATTTCTGAGTATTAAAATTTAATTTATAAATATTTTATATATACAATATATATGCCAAAATTTCCCAAAAAATGTGAATAATGCAAAAATACAAAGAAATGGTATAAATAAAAGTCTTTAATTTTATAAAAATAAAAATGTGATTTTTGTGGGGTTTTTGACACCAATGCGGCCCGAAAAAGTCATTTTTCGCGAAATGAGAAAATTTGTAAAATACCTAGATGTTCAGAATGATGCGATGGTACAACCCCTTTGATTAAAAATAAGGCCCATTAGTTTATTTCAAATATCAGCTATAAAATCATGATTCGGGTCGTATAACTTTTGACATGAAAACTATAGATGCATAATAAAATATCTGAAAAATACCCTGAAAATACCTGGACGATAAAGAATGCACGTAACACATAGCAATTAGGGTTTTTATAGCTAATTACACATAAATCAGACATTAATACACATAATTTATTATAAATATGATATAATACAGACATAATTTCCCAAGACGTTACATCCTTCCCCCCTTAATAGGATTCTGTCCTCAGAATCTCGCTAAGAAAATAAATGAGGATATTTCTCTAACATCTCACTCTCAAGTTCCCAGGTTGATTCTTCAACCATAGGGTTTCTCCACAAAACTCGCACTAAAGATACAGACTTATTCCTCAACACTCTCTCTTGCCGATCTAAAATGCTTACCGGCTGTTCTACAAAAGACAAGTCAGGTTGGATATCTACTGGTTCATATTCTATTACATGTCTAGAATCATGATTATATTGCTTAAGCATTGATACATAAAACACATTATGAATATGCTGCATATGAGGCGGTAAGGCTAACTCGTAAGCAACTTTTCTGACTTTCTTCAATATTTCAAATGGTCCGACGTATCGTGGCTTCAATTTACCCTTGTTTCCAAATCTGGTCAATCCTTTCCATGGAGATTTTTTGAGTAGTACATGCTCTCCTTCTTGGTAGTCCATATCCTTCCTAGTTTGATCTGCATATTTACGTTGCTGATTCTGCGCTATATCTAGTCGTTTCCAAATAAGTTCTATCTTTTCTTTAGTCTGTTGAATTAATTCTGGACCCAAAATCTTGTGTTCCCCAACTTCATCCCAATACACTGGTGATCTACATTTTCTTCCATATAGAGTTTCGTAAGGTGGCATTCCAATGCTCACATGATAGGTGTTATTGTAAGAAAATTCAACTAAAGGTAAATGCTCATCCCAACTGCCTTCGAAATCAATCGCACAAACTCGTAACATGTCTTCGATTGTTTGGATAGTTCTTTCACTTTGCCCATCAGTTTGCGGATGATAAGCGGTACTCATATTTAATTTGGTTCCAAGATATTCTTGAAATTGTCTCCAAAATCTTGAATTGAAACGGGGATCTCGATCAGATACAATAGATATTGGAACTCCATATCGTATCATAATTTCCTTGAAATATAAGTGTACTAGCTTGTCGAGTGAAATCTTTCATTAATCGGTAGAAAATGTGCCAACTTTGTTAGTCTGTCAATGATTACCCATATCGCATCATGATTTGCTTTAGTCCTTGGAAGTTCTACCATAAAATCTATTGCTAGATGTTCCTATTTCCATTCTGGAATATCCAATGGCTGCAATAATCCACTGGGGCGTTGATGTTTCGCTTTAACTCGGTGGCATGTGTAGCATTTACTTACCCATTCTGCTATCTCTTTCTTCGTATTTGGCCACCAAAAGTTTTTCTTTAGATCGCGGTATATTTTTGTACTTCCCGGATGAATGGAATATTTTGAAATGTGCGCATCTCGTAATATTTCTTCCTTTAGTTCAGCCACATTAGGGATCCAGACTCTTGATGCAAAGCATAGAATTCCTTCATTATCCTCCTGGGTTGTGATTTCTTCTCCCGTTAAGTTGTCATCTTGACTCATCACTTTTTCTTGACATCATCGAATCTTTTCCAATAAATTTAGTTGAAAAGTCATCACATAGATAGCTTCAGTAGATTCATTGGGAACATGATTCCCAATTTCCAACTTGTCAAATTCCTTGGCTAATTCTTCAGATGAAGTTAACAAATTCAATTTTTCCTTTCGGCTCAGCGCATCTGCCACAACATTCGCTTTCCCTGAATGATAACTAGTCGTAACATCGTAATCCTTAATCAGTTCTAGTCATCGTCATTGCCTCATGTTAAGTTCTTTTTGCGTAAAGATGTACTTCAAACTTTTATGATCCGTGTAGATTTTGCATTTTTCACCATAAAGATAATGTCTCCAAAGTTTTAATGTAAATACGATCGCGCTAATTCCAGATCATGTGTAGAATACTTCTGTTCATGAGGTTTTAATTGTCACGAGGCATATGCAATGACATTACCATGTTGCATTAGTACACATCCTAATCCATGGTATGAAGCATCATTGTAAATGACAAAATTTCCATGTTCATCTGAAAATACAAGTACCGGGGCGGTTACTAACCGATTTTTCAGTTCCTGGAAACTTTCTTCATATTTGTCATTCCATATGAACTTTTCACTTTTTCGAGTCAACTTGGTCAGTGGTGTTGCTATCTCCGCAAAATCTTTGACGAACCTTCTATAGTATCCTGCCAATCCCAAGAAACTTCGAACTTCTGTTGGTGTCTTCGGCCTTTCCCAATTTAACACGGCTTCAATCTTTACTTGGTCAACTTGAATGCCTTCTTTACTAATGATATGCCCTAAAAATTGTAATTCCTTTAACCAAAACTCGTATTTCGAGAACTTCACGTACAGTCGTTCTTTTCTTAGAATTTTTAAAGCAATCCTCAAATGCTAGGCATGCTCTTCTTCAGTCTTTGAGTAAATCAAGAAAGTACCTCTTGAATACCCTGTTCATCAAGTCCATGAATACTGTTGGCGCATTGGTCAAACCACATGCCATTATGAGGAACTCATAATGTTCGTATCTGGTATGAAAAGCAGTCTTGGGAATAACTTCAGCTTTGATCTTCAATTGATGATAGCCCGATCTCAAATCTATCTTAGAAAACCATGTGGCTCATTTTAGTTGATCAAACAAATCATCGATTCTCGGTAAAGGATATTTATTCTTGATAGTCAGCTTATTCAATTCCCGGTAATCAATGCATAGTCGCGCTATCATCTTTCTTCTTTACGAACAATACCGGTGCACCCCATGGGGATACACTGGGTCTTATTACTCCTCTATCTAGAAAATCTTGCAATTGCGTTGACAATTCTTCCATCTCGATTAGTGCCATTCGATACGGAGCTTTCAAAACTGGTTCTGTACCTGGCGCTCGATCAATCGTAAATTGAATTTCTCGGTCTGGCGGTAACCCTAGAAGCTAATCTGGAAAGACGTCAGGAAATTCACATGCAACTGGAATATCTTCTATTTTGGGACTTCCTTTCTCTGTATCTAACACGTAAGCTATATACATCTCACATCCCTGTCGAAGCAATCTTTTGGTCTGCATTATTATCAGAAATTTCTTTCGCTATTTTTCGCCTCTGAACATTACTGTTGCATTTTCCACAGTTCGCAATTTTACTTTCTTGTTTGCACAATCGATTTCAACATTTTGACAAGCTAACAAATCCATTCCCAGAATAACGTCAAATTCTCCTAACTTAAAAGAAATCATGTCTACGGAGAACTGATGTCCGGCTATTTCGATATCGCACGCAGGACATACTCGATCTACCGGAACTTGATCGTCATTCGCTAATTTTATAATTAACATCTCGCCCAACCATTCAATTTCACAATATTACTTATCAAGGAATTCCTCAGAAATAAAAGATCATGTAGCTCCAAAATTAATTAGTACTTTTGAATTTACGGAGTTCACCAAAAGCGTACATGCAATTACACTAGGACACTGCACGGCTTCTTTCATTGTCATGTTGAAAGTTCTTCCTCTGGGCTGATTAGGCTGCGGTGAAGGAGGTAATGCCAACACTTTAGAAATGCTAGCTGCCATTGCTGGTCCTTTATAATTCCTAGCGATATGCTCATTCTTTCCACACTGGAAGCAAGTAACTTCTATTTTTCCCGTTGGACATTCATTAGAATAGTGCCCTTTCTGCTTACATTTGAAACACGTCACATCTACTTTGATACAGACGCCGATATATTTTCGACCACAAGTCTTGCAGTACGGCACTGGGACTCTGATAATTCCCTGCTGGCTGGAGCTTGAAAATGATTACCTGTTTGATGGTTGCCTTGTCCTATCCTTTTAAAATTCATATTTGTTCGAGCATGAAATCCCGGCTTCCTGTTGGAGCGGCTTTGCAAACTTCCCTGTCCTTTTTCCTTTTAAGATCTTTCACTTTCTCCCTCAATAATCAGGGCTTTATGGACCACGGCGGTATAAGTCGTTAGTTCAAAAACTGCAACTTGGCCGCGAATCCATGGCCACAATCTTTCTTGAAATCTTTGGACTCATTTCTCCTCAGTATCAACTTGTTCTGGAACAAATCTACCCAACTCAGTAGACTTGGCTTCATATTCTATCATACTTCCTTCCTTTAATTCCAAAAACTTAATCTACATCTGATTCTTCACATAGCGAGGAAAATGTTTCTCTAAAAACAGCTCTCTAAACCTATCCCAGGTTACAACGTCTTCACCTTCTAAGGCCTTCTTAGATTCTCACCAATAATTCGCTTCTCCTTTCAACAAGTAACTAACAAAATCAATCTTTTGGTCTTCACCTACCTTCACGAGTGAAAATGCTTTCTCTATTTCTTTCAACCAAGTGGTAGCCTTAATAGGATTTGTTGTTCCCTCAAATTCTAGAGGCTTAACCGACTAAAATTGCTTGAAAGTAACAACAGGTATAGCTGGTGGTATCTGGGGTTCAGGATGAGGTGTTGTTGTAACGTTTGCTGTTGAATCTGTTGCTGCTGTTGTTGCATCTACTGCTGCATCATTACCATTTGTTGTTGCATCATATGGAACATTTGGTTCATGGTATCATTGGTCTGTTCTTCAGAGTTGTTGTTGGAGGTTTCAGTTATAGTCTTTCTCTTTGGTGCCATTTTCTGATAATAAAACAAGTGATGTCTTTTTAACAGTTTATTAAATAATTGATAATAGGTAAGAAAACAATTTATCTTGTATTAACAAAATTTAAATAATGGTTCGGAAAAAAAATAGTTTGCTTAATATAAAAACGGGGAATGTAAACAGTTAAATAAAATGATTTGATTGATATTTATATTATTTTTTTACAGAATTTAAAGTACGAAAAGCTGTAAAACAATAAAGTAAAGGCAAATGCTATAAAACTGTAAAGACTGAAATTTAAATAAAAGAAAATTTGAAAAAGTTCCTTTTATATATCTAACACCAGCCTCAGGTGTGAATGTTTGATATACAAAAAGTCTCGCTCAAGTGGTCATGGATGCTGCTACAAGTCAGGCTACTACTACACACATACACTACTACCCATACTATACTAGCTGCATCTATATATATCAGTCATCTACACTACATCTGTCTCATATAGTCAGAACCTTAAAACCCCGGCGGTATACGCCTCAACTCGTCTCGGAGTACCTGAACCACTGTCTGTGCTAGAGGGAAAACCCTATAAAACTCCGCAAAGGAAGGCGGCCCGTCATGTGTCAAAGCATCTAACTCAAATGTAGCACCCATCAGGGTAGACTGTAACCTCTGTCTCATCATATAATCTGGTTGTAGTGCGGCTAATGGTCCTCAGTCTCTCTGATCAAACAAATACATAATTTCTCTACACTAAGCTCTCCAGTACTCGGTGTCCTCTCTCATAACATTGTAGTCATGATACGGGTGCATGTATGGCTGTGCAATATGACCTACTGACTCCTGTGACGGAACTCCCTACATCCCTGCAGCACCCTATTGTGGTAATCCCAACTGTAACTCTACCTCATGCTCACTCATACCCTCAACTGGAACCATCTGGAATATCTCTGGTCTGGAGCATGTACCGAAATAGGAGGTAACACTGCTGGTGGTGGAAGCTCTGGCTCAATCCCTGGCATAACCTGATGTTCTACTGGAAGTGGAGGTGGAAGCATCGGCTCAAAGAACTCTAGTGGATTAAATATCTCTACTGGATCAGGAATCAGATCTGGCACTGGTGGTGCTGGCTCCTGGGGCAATGGTGGAGGAGGTGGAAGAGGTGGAAACATATACTAAGACACTGGTGGAATGACTGGTGCAACTTGTCATGTAACTGTCCTCTCAGATGAAACCGAATAACCTGACGACGCCATCTGATAATATACCAAATAAAGAAGAAAGGTCACTAAATAATTCCTAGAACTTATACTTCCCTATTTTAATCATATCTAGGTCCTAACACTACTCTTACCATTTGACTATCCCTATCCTATGTTATCTCCCTATCTTATCTTAATCCTAATGTTCTTGTTTTCAACAACCTAACCTACAGCTTTGATGCCAAACCAGTAACGCCCTCCAGACCCGGGGTATAAGTCTGGGGGTTACTAGCTAATCACCAAACCTGTACAATCTGAATAATAATAATAATGAAATGTATCTAAACCCCTTTAACACTAACCAGGATCTTTTTAGGTTGAAGTATGAAAACAAGAACCACTAACTACTTTATTAAAAACCCAATTTAAAATCTTACAAACTCTCTTTATTACAAACCATTGTCTAACCCGTTTTAAACTAAGTTTATCTTTTATTCAAACACACACACTAACTATCTACACTCCACCTGTTCGGGCAACTCAAAGCTTTCTTCCTGGATTGGGATCAACACCTTGGGTATGAGAGGATCCCGAGGCTTGACCCGCTTATTTACCACTCGAGTCATGATGGGTTTCATATTTCTTCTTAACTGAAAACAATAAGGTGAATAATACAAAAAGAGGTGAGCCAAAAATTGCTCAACAAGTCCGCAAAATATAACAGTGTTAAAGCAGTTTAAATGAATCGGTAATCTGGGTACATCTGCAAAGACATAACCCTGCAAGAATAGAAAGAAGGCCACTGCTGCCGAATACAAATGAACTAAACTTGACACAAGTCCGCATCTATACCCTGCTGATCAGCCAGGATATAGTGCAGATCTATATCTCCCTATATAGATCCAGTCGGGCACCCAGGCTCTACGGCCCATCTCAAGGATCCGGTTATGTCCAGGTCCTTAGGATCAAGTAAAACTTAATCCCAAAATATCACTATCCAGTCCATGGAATAGCAACCGGAACAATCGACATGTTTAGATATATTCTAATCACCAGAATATATCAATATGTATGTGTAACAATTGGAATAAGAATAAGGAATTCAAAGAAAAAGAAGAAATCAAGAATTGAAATGAAATATGAACAAGAGAATAACAAGTGCGTATGAGTGTTTATGAATAAGGATCAAAAGGGTGCAAGCGTGATATGAATCTGAAGAAATATCACTCTTCTAACATTAGAATAGGGTAAAAAATTGCCTTCTACGCGACTCACTTCATATATGACACCTTCGTCTATCACTGAATCAACCTGCCTTGCTGGCTTGGCTTCTGCTAGAGAAATATATAGATTTTAGTCATCTCATACTTCAATTGTGTCTCAAACCGACTTCACGTCATTCCTATTGTCTACCCATACGCGTATTATTGACTCGTATATTATTTATTAACAAGCAAGACTCGATTAACCATATAGTAAACATAATCACATAAGTCACATAATCATTTTTATGGTTAAAATAATTTTTGAAATCAAAATCAACTCGTTGTTCGCTTAACCGATCATTATCTGACTCGTTTCCTATTTTTCGGGATTTATCGGATTCGTCTTTGCACGCGATTTGGCTTATAATAAGATAAATATCAAAGGTCAACTAACTTCTAAAAGAAATTAAGTTTTAATATTATTTTTAATGAAAATAATTCATTTTTCTAAGTCAAATGGCTTTAATTTCGCTCGAATCGGATTAACCGTCAAATTAATATCAATTAAACACAGATAAATCAATTTATTATTCAATATAAATAATTATTACTAATTATTAAACACTAAAATAATTTTTAAATAATTTTTTAGGAAAAATTAGAACTAAAAAATTGATTTTTCTATAATTTTTGGAATTAAAATAAATTTATTATGATTTATTGAAAATTATTTGATTAATTATCAAAATAATTATTCATTTTTAAATAATTAATAAATAATAAATAAATAATATATAATTAAGAAAATAATTAAATCTGATTTTTAGAAAATATTTCAGAATTATTTATAATATAAGTCAATTAATTAAATAATTAATTAATCAATTTATAAAATAAATAAAACTGATTTTTATAATAAATTAAAAATAAAATAAAATAATTCCAGAAACATTTGTCAGAAATCAAACTCTGACAGAGATGGATCAAAACCGGGTTAAACGGATCAATTCCGGGTCATGAAGAACATGACCGGAATTTTTCCAGAAATCGGCCACCGGAACAGATTTCGGCGAGCCAATTTCAGGGCAAAAACCACTGGGTTTGGTTCGTTATTCACAGGGTTTCGATTCCAGTTAACTCCAGCAATTCATCCCCGACCAAAACAGACCACAAACATCACGGAATCACCATCTCCGAGCACAACCGCCATTAAATCCGGCCAAAATACGAAATCACGGAATCGTACATGAAATCAAATGTTCTATAGTGCAAATTAAAGCTACGAACACATACAATCAAAGCCCTAAACTTTCAAGAACCAGATATTCATAGAAATCATGGAGTTATGATTTGAAAATTAAGCATAACCCTAATAATCGTTAATCACTATCCCGGTATCGTTTATTCAATTAAACACCATGAATCGACTGTAAATCATCTAACACGGCTATATCAATCATCAAAACATCATAATAACCCTAGAATCAAAAAGCCTTGATTCGAACATAAAACCTATAAATCGAAAATCAAAAACTACGAATTAAAACATAAAATTGATGCTAGAAACAGAAAGAACAAATCAAAACCTTCGATTTGAGTACTTAAATCACATGATTTGATGCAGAAATCAGCTAGAAATCACGGCTTAAATTCTTGACCCGAACTGGTTCTTCCCGACCCAATTTCAGAGAATTTTGTGATTTTTCAAAATTTTAATTAATTAATTAATAATAATTAAGCTATTTATAGTAGTAAAATTAATACTCCTAATTAAAATTAAGGGCACTAATTCTACATCATTTAAAATTAATTGACCCCTAATTTTATAATTTTTGAGTATTAAAATTTAATTTGTAAATATTTTATATATACAATATATATGCCCAAATTTCCCAAAAATGATAAATAATGCAAAAATACAAAGAAATAGTATAAATAAAAGTCCTATAATTTTATAAAAATAAAAATGTGATTTTTGTGGGGGTTTTGACACCCAATGGGGCCCAGAAAAGTCATTTTTTGCGAAATAAGAAAATTTGTAAAATACCTAGATGTTCAGAATAATGCGATGGTACAAGCCGTTTGCTGAAAAATAAGGCCCATTATTTTATTTGAAATATCAACTATAAAATCATGATTCGGGTTGTATAACTTTTGATATGAAAGCTATAAATACAAAATAAAATATCTGAAAAATACCCTAAAAATACCTAGACGATACAGAATGCACGTAACACATAGCAATTAGGGTTTTATAGCTAATTACACATAAATGACACATTAATACACGTAATTTATTACAAATATGATATAATACAGACATAATTTCCCCAGATATTACAAGGTGGACCATAGTTTCCCTGAAAACTAGATGACAGAAATGATGTGACAGCTGATATATATATATATAATAGTGTGTAATGTGTATCATCAGACTTTTGATGGGTATATAAATAAATTAGACTTACTAACTAGTAGATAGGCATGTTGTACCTTTACCTTTGCTGAACGTTGTTATGTTGTACTACCATACTTTGACATATATATCAGTACCTTTCCTTTTCAGCATTGTCATTACTATACCTGTTTTATCTTATTTACTGCACCAGTTATAGAACTCATGTGATAACATGTACCCTTTTCCCTTAACTGTTTACATTCTGTAAAGAAGCATACAATTTACTTAGTTTAACTATTGAAAATGTTTTCAGAAAAAGATATTTCTATTTTTAGAGAAGTATTTCCCTCAGTTTTAGAGAAATTGTTAATACATTGGAAGGTACAGATGATATTGTGTGGGATAGATTCAAGGAGTTTTTTTTAGAGAAGTATTTCCCTCAGTTTGTTCAGGATCAAATGGAATTGAAATTTCTGGATTTAAAGCAGGGAAATATGTCAGTGGCAGATTATGAAAGTGAGTTTGAGAAGTTGTCCAGGTTTATATATGGTGTGTGTGTGTGTTGTGGACCCCAAACTTCTGACCCGGGTTTGGAGGGCGCCACATTTAACACCACGCCGCAACAACAACAGTAGCAGCCTCAGGAGTCTCTATCAAGCTCTCGGAAGAAGAGCCAGTTAGGCTCATTTAGTTCCTAATGAGTCAGGCTACTGAAAACACAAAATTGAAGTGAATGGGTAGAAATGAAAAGCAAGGGGGTTAGACCTGAATGTCGCGATCGGCGAGAGAGAAAAGGATGGGAGCAACAGGAGCCATTTGAATAGTAAGTTGTGAATTAGCATAAGAAGTAATCACACCAAAAGGAAACGCATGAGGTTGTTGTTGTTGTGATTTAGAGGCGGTGAAATATGGTTTGGGGATTTGATTGCCATTTTTTAGTTTTGTTTTGGGTTCAGGAGATTTAGAACCGGAGACAGGGTTTGTAGAAGTGAGTGAAAAGAGGCGCTTAAGAGATGGCATTCAGGATTGTGTTCACCATGCTTTATATCAAGATGATAAATTGCTAGGGTTTCTTATTAGGTCGGGCCTTTGTTAAACGACTACTGTTTGTTGAAAGCTTGACTATATATAATAGGAGTTCATACTTTATTATAAAATATAAATATAAATAATGATTAAATTATTTAATAATAAATATCTGTATAGTTTTATTATCCAAAAACATATATAAAATTTAATAAATTACAAAGTCTTACCTATTCCTAATTCATATCCTAATCTTAAAAAAATATTTAAATTTAAGAAAATTATAAAATTCAAGAAAAATCAAAATTCTCTACTCACGTATATATTTTTCTTCCGAAAAATATTTGTACATATCATGAATGTTATCCTTTTATATTAAAAAATTAATTTTTTTTGTAATATACAAAACTATTTGATTTTTTAAATATTTTTTTGTGTTTTCGATTTTTTTCTCATTTCAACAATTTCAAACAAGTGAGTAAAAAAATATCTACGTTTCGATTCTTTTAAAAATATTATGAATGATCCAACCATACAAATGTTAAGATCCATATATATTAGTTATATGACAAAGTTTTTATAAAAAAATTAAATTTATTTGGCTTGTTATTTTTACTGTCAATGAGTGGTTTGACTAGTAGTTCCTACTAGTGTTTAGTCTCATGTTGATATTTCAATTTTTTTTATAAATATTTATGAATGATCCAACAACACGGATGTCAAGATCCATATATATTAGTGATATGACAAAATTTACAGAAACAAATTATATAGTTTGTAATTTTAACGATGAACTGGTGGTTTGCTATTTCAAAAATATTTTCATTGAACCAACTGTATACATATATATATATATATATATTAGTGATATAACCAAATTTTCAGATCAAAATACCTTTATTTGGTTTGCCATTTTAATAGTCAAACGTCAGTTTCACTAGTACAACTAACTAGTGTTAAGTCGTGAATTGGTGTTTTAATTTTTTCATAGATCCAACCATATGGATGTCAATAAATATATATATCAGTGATATAACCAAAGTTTCAGATCAAAATAATTTTATTTGATTTGTCATGTTAACAGTTAAACATTGGTTTGACTAGTACAACTAACTAGTGTTTAGTCCCGAATTGGTGTTTCGATTTTTTCAAAAATATTTTTTCATCAATCCAACCGTTAGATGTCAATAGATATATATATATATATTAGTGATATAACCAAAGTTTCAGATCAAAATAATTTTATTTGGTTTGCCATTTCAACAGTCAGACATCAGTTTGATTAGTACAACTAACTAGTGTTAAGTCTTGAATTGGTGTTTCAATTTTTTCAAAAATATTTTTCAACGATCCAATCATATGGATGTAAATAGATATATATATATTAGTGATATAACCAAAGTTTCATATCAAAATAATTTTTATTTGGTTTGTCATTTTAAAAGTCAAATATAAGTTTGACTAGTACAACTACCTAGTATTTAATCCTGAATTGGTGTTTCGATTTTTTTAAAAATATTTTTCATCAATCCAACCGTATGGATGTCAATAGATATATATATATATATATATATATATATATATATATTAGTGATATAACCAAAGTTTCAAATCAGAATTATTTTATTTGGTTTGTCATCCTAACAGTCAAACATCAGTTTGACTAGTACAACTAACTACTATTTAGTCCTGAATTGGTGTTTCGATTTTTTCAAAATTATTTTTCATCGATTTAACCATATGGATGTCAATATATATATATATATATATGTATTAGTGATATAACCAAAGTTTCAGATCAATATAATTATATTTAATTTGTGATTCTAATAGTCAAACATCAGTTTGACTAGTACAACTAACTAGTGTTAAGTACTGAATTGGTGTTTCGATTTTTTCAAAAATATTTTTCATCGATCCAACCGTATGGATGTCAATAAATATATATAACATAATAAATAACTAGGAGTAAGACGGTTGTGATTGAAAGTAAGTACAGTATAGCAAGCTAGTACCAGGCAAGTGTTCTAAACTTTCTCGAGATATATTGTAGTTGATCGATAATCTTGTTCTATATTACAAGTGCTTTGAAGCACTGAATCCTAAACCCTTATTCCAGTTATTGATCTTGAGCCGTAAACCTTATTCTTTCTAAATGAACCACAAATATACGATACTACTCCACAAATACATACAAACTAAATACCAAACACTGAACCGAATCACTTACATATTCAAACCATTGTACCATATGCTTTGAAAGACAAATCCTTGTAACCCTGAAACGTTGATTCCTTTGTTATCCAATTCTTTTATTACTTAACAGCTAAGCTTGGAAATTTCCATATTTATCCTTGTGAAGATTGAAACCATTTCATTATCGAACATCCAATGTTATTTATGATCCTTATTTATTTTTCATTGGATCTAGTATAAAGGGAAATGCTTTGACCCTTTCTCGGGGTTAGTGCGTGACTGATCAGCAGCCTAACCTTGGTTTTTAAAAATGAAAGTGAATATCCAATTCTAATCATTGCTTATCAGGAAACTTAGTTCTTTATATCATTTTAACTGATTATTGTTAAATCTCAGTGTTGTCATTATGACTTGTTGAGCTAGTTAGCTCATTCTTACAAATATGTCTATGTTCTTTTCCAGTTAAAAAGGAAATTGGAGGTAGCAAGGATCCCCAGACAAGTGCACGAGCTAGGTTTCCAGGTTAAATGGAATAAGCTAGCAGAGGATGTTTGTCTTAGTTGTGTTTAAAGTTTGTAAGACTGATTTACTTTCAGTTGTAACATAAATAAACTAGGATTTGGTACGTTATAATATAAATAAGGTTGTGGCTTGTGGGCATACTTTGAACTGTTGCGATCCGTGGTTATGGTAAGTAGGGTCACTGCAAACATTATTTTCATAAACAGGTTTATATATGGTATGTGTATGTGTGTGTTGTGGACCCCAAATTTCTGACCCGGGTTTGGAGGGTGCCACAGGTTTAGTATCAGAGCTACAGTTTAAAAGTCACTGCCACAAGCCTAGATTGTCGGGGATGGGTAGAGGGTTAAGGTTAGAATTAAGAAATAGAAAAATAGGACGTCGAGAGGTTGAGTGTAACTAAATAATAGGTTTTAGTATGATTCGTGATAATATTCGAGATTCTTATCTAGCAGCGTAATTTACAGCGATGGCAGATTCCTTTATCCCGATATCATCTGATCATTCGGAGCCTTCAGTTCGAGGACCGTCATCTGATCCACGCCCTGCTCTTCCACCAGTGATAGCTATAATACCAGCTGTGATGGTTGTGCCACTACGAGCTATTCCACTTCCAGGCGTGAGACCACCTACTCGAGGACCCCCACCTGCTAATTCTGATTCTACCGGATATTCGGTGGTGGGTGCATCATTTCAGTTTACTCCACACCCTATTCCATACCATAAGTATAAGGCTCTTCTTTTGGAACAAGACACCATATTGGCTCAGATTCAGGAGCTACAGCACATTACAAGGACTATAGATGTTGACAGGAAAGTGAGGGAGCTTCGGAATGAGATTCAGGTGACCCGGTGAATACTTGATGCTAGACTTCATGGAGCTACTTGCAAGTATGCAGCCCCAGATGCTCTTATGGGGTGGGCCAGAGAGGTATTGGAGGATTTTGAGAGGCTTGGTGTGTAACGCCCTCCAGACCCGGGGTATAAGTCTAGGGGTTACTAGCTAATCACCAAACATGAACAATCTGAATAAAAATAATAATGAAATGTATCTAAACCCCTTTAACACTAACTTGGATCTTTTTAGGTTGAAGTATGAAAACAAGAACCACTAACTACTTTATTACAAACCCAATTTAAAATCTTACAAACTCTCTTCATTACAAACCATTGTCTAACCGGTTTTAAACTAAGTTTATCTTTTATTCAAACACACACACTAACTATCTACAATCCACCTGTTCGGGCAACTCAAAGCTTTCTTCCTGGATTGGGATCAACACCTTGGGTATGAGGGGATCCCGAGGCTTGACCCGCTTCTTTACCACTCGAGTCCTGATGGGTTTCATATTCCTTCTTAACTGAAAATAATAAGGTGAATAACACAAAAAGGGGTGAGCCAAAAACTGCTCAACAAGTCCGTAAAATATAAATAGGGTTAAAGCAGTTTAAATGAATCGTTAATCTGGGTACATCTGCAAAGACATAACCCTGCAAGAATAGAAAGAAGGCCACTGTTGTCGAATACAGACGAACAAAACTGGACACAAGTTCGCATCTATACCCTGCTGATCAGCCAGGATACACTGCAGATCTGTATCTCCCTATATAGATCCAATTAGGCATCCAGGCTCTACGGCCCATCTCAAGGATCCGGTTATGTCCCGGTCCTTAGGATCAAGTAAAACTTAATCCCAAAATATCAATATCCAGTCCATGGAGTAGCAACCGGAACAATCGGTATGTTTTGATATATTCTAATTACCAGAATATATCAATGTGTATGTGTAACAATTGGAATAAGAATAAGGAATTCAAAGAAAAAGGAGAAATCAAGAATTGAAATGAAATATGAACAAGAGAATAACAAGTGTGTATCAGTGTTTATGAATAAAGATCAAAAGAGTGCAAGCGTGATATGAATCTGAAGAAATATCACTATTCTGAAATTAGAATAAGGGAAAAACTTGCCTTCTACGCGACTCACTTCAGATATATCACATTCATCTATCATCGGATCAACCTGCCTTGTAGGCTTGGCTTCTGCTAGAGAAATAGAATAATTTAGTCATCTCATACTTCAATTGTGTCTTAAACCGACTTCACATCATTCCTATTGTCTACCCATGCGCGTATTATTGACTCATATATTATTTATTAACAAACAAGACTCGATTAACCACATAGTACATATAAGCACATAAGCCACATAAACATTTTTATGGTTAAAATAATTTTTAGAATCAAAATTGACTCGTTGTTCGCTTAACCGATCATTATCTGACTGGTTTCCTATTTTTCGCGATTTATCGGATTCGTCTATGCACGCAATTTGACTTATAATCAGATAAATATCAAAGGTCAACTAATTTCTAGAAGAAATTAGGTTTTAATATTATTTTTACTGAAAATAATTCATTTTTTAAGTCAAAGGGCTTTTGTTTCGCTCGAATTGGATTAACGATCTAATTAATATAAATTAAACATAGATAAATCAATTAATTATTTAATATAAATATTTATTACTAATTATTAAACACTAAAATAATTTTTAAATAATTATATAGGAAAAATTATAACTAAAAAATTGATTTTTCTATAACTTTTGGAATTAAAATAAATTTATTATGATTTATTGAAAAATATTTGATTAATTATCAAAATATTTAATCATTTTTAAATAATTAATAAATAATAAATAAATAATAGATAATTAAGAAAATAATTAAATCTGATTTTTAGAAAATATTT
Organism: Apium graveolens; assembly: GCF_009905375.1. Classification (NCBI taxonomy): domain Eukaryota; kingdom Viridiplantae; phylum Streptophyta; class Magnoliopsida; order Apiales; family Apiaceae; genus Apium; species Apium graveolens. The sequence goes on from NC_133653.1 coordinate 16,171,408, forward strand.
CAGAATTATTTATAATATAAATCAATTAACTAAATAATTAATTAATCAATTTATAAAATAAATAAAACTGATTTTTCTAATAAAATAAAATAATTTCCAGAAACATTTGTCAGAAATCAAACTCTAACATAGATGGATCAAAACCGGGTTAATTAAACGGGTCAAACGGGTCAATTCCGGGTCATAAAGAACATGACCGGAATTTTTCCAGAAACCGGCCACTGGAACAGATTCCGGCGAGCCAATTTCAGGGCAAAAACCACTGGGTTTGCTTCATTTTTCACAGGGTTTCGATTCCAGTTAACTCCAGTAATTCATTCCCGGCCAAAACAGACCACAAACATCACGGAATCACCATCTCCGATCACCACCGCCATCAACTCCAAAAGAGATTGATAGCCGCACAGGACCGTCAAAGGAAATATACAGACCAGTCAAGGAAAGACATGGAATTCGAAGAAGGAAGCTTGGTATTACTGAAAGTATCACCGTGGAAGTGACTAACGAGGTTTGGAAAGAAAGGAAAGTTGAGCCGAAGATATGTTGGACCTTTTGAGATTCTAAAGCGCGTTGGCAAAGTAGCTTACGAATTGGCGTTACCTCCGCACATGGAGCACATTCACAATATTTTTCACGTATCGATGCTTAAGAAGTATAATCAGGACTCCGGGCATGTAATAGAATATGAGCCAATAGAGTTTCAGGCAGATTTGTCATATATAGAGAGTCCGATAGAGATTCTAGAGGAAAGAGAGAAGGTATTGAGGAATAAAGTGGTAAAGCTAGTAAGAGTGTTATGGAGAAACCCAAAGGTTGAAGAGTCAACCGGGGAGTTAGAAAGTGATATAAGAAAAAAGTATCCTCATTTGTTTTCTTAGGAGATTCTGAGGACAGAATTCTTTTAAGGGGAAAGGATGTAATATCCTGGCTATATCGTGTAATTATTTTTGCTAATAAATAATTAATATATGTGTTCAGTATCTATTTTGTGAATTATTTGTTAAATGTTAAATGTGTTTGGATGTTTAAAAATATTATTAATTAAGTATTTTAATTTTTATATGTCCAAAATAAAATATAGATAATTGTCATATCTTCCTAATTATTTTTATGTTGATTTATGAATTTATAAGAATCATATGAAATTTATAAAATCTTTTTCCTGGTATTTAAAATCTATTTATAAAAACGGGAACCAACCGACGTCATCCGTTGTTACGTTTTTGGAACCGAAACTCTTCCGAGAACTCCTTCCTAACCTAATTGTAATATTCCGAGCATATTCCAAGTTTCGACTTTTTCGATCCGGCGTACAGTTTGTCCTTCGCGGGTCCCGGCGCAACATTTTCGATACAATATTCCTTTCGGTAAATCAATAAAACTCGTATTTTCGATAAACGGGAGCTTTTTATTAAACTATCCTAATTATCACCTCGTAGTACGTGTAACCAGGCGCTGAGACCAAGACCGCAGTACCAATTGTACTGATTTGGATAATTGTCCCGAAAACCGATACCGTTTGGATCAGTTTTTATAAATAAACGTACCGTTTTATATCCGGAATGATCCAACGGGATACTAATTTTCCGTAATTATAAATAGCCTTTTACCGTATTTTATTTCGTATCAAAATCATTTGCAGTCAGCTAATATATAGTTTTCCAGAGAAAAACCCTAAATTCATAAACCTTTCTGAGAATCAAACCAACAATCGGAGGTGTTACCGGAGTCCGTTTGAAAAGATCCAGTACTCAAAACGAAGGTCTTGAGGTGTTCTATCAAATTCTCTTTTCCAAATTACTGCAGAAATCAAGGTTTATTTTCTGTAAAATTATTTATTTTCGAATTAATTTTATTAAAAATATGAATTTTTGTTCGGATGATTGTTTGTATGATTTGATGCTTGCATGTTGTAGAGCTTGTTTTCCTGATGATTTTTATATGTCATACGTCTGATTTGGAGTTGAATAACATGCTCAAAAGTGGGTTTAATTCTCGAATTTTAAAATTAGGGTTTATAACCCGTATGAATGTTTTCAATTGAAATTTGGGGCTTTTTGATTTAGGGAATATTAGATGTTGATTTATAGTGGATTATGTTTCTTATGAAATTTGCAATCGATTGGTATATAGCTCGTTAACAGAGGATGCTTGAATCGTAGGGAGTTGTCTTTTTAAGTTTTCGATGTTTCGCCGGAAACCGGCGATGTTTTTGGCCAATTTCCGGCCAGGACAGGGATGATTGATGTGTTTTGATTGCATAAATAAGTTCCTGTAATGTGTAGATTAATTCTGGACAGTTTGGTGGCCTGAGGTGGCGGGAATCGTGTTCTCCGGCCACACTCCGCGAGTCGACGGCGGGGGTTTGCAAAATTGCAAACAGGCCCCTGGACTTTTGGGGAAGAAACTGTTTAGTCCCCCAGCTTTTCAGATTTTGCATATTTTGGATTCCTGTTTATAAATTATTTAAAAATCATATTTCCTATTTATTTTAATTATAAAAATTCGATTTTAATTTCTGAAAATTCCAAAAATCATTATTTTAATTCCAAAAATTATATATACTTCAAAAAATAAATTTGAATTAATTAGTTAATTAATTTCAGTTAATTTTTAATTGATTAATTAGTCAATTAATCTGAAAATTAATTGATTAATTGATTTTAGTTAATTATTTAATTAGATTTAATTATTTAAAAATGATTTAAAAATTCCAAAAAATAGTTTCGAGCTTTAAAATATTATTTTAAATTGTTTTCAAGGCTCTATAATTATTATGAAATTGTTTTGAAGCCAGATTTGGCCAACCGAACCCTGTTTACTACTTCGAAATTGATTCAATGATCTGTTTTAATTCCGAAAAATGTTTTAAAAATCATTTTAAATATCCGAAAGCCTATTTATGACCCCGAGACTTCTTTATAAATGATATATCATTGATTATGTGACGTGTTATATGTTATATGTGACTTGTTGGTTAACTGTCGGTCTATATATTCGATGTTTACTTGTTTATTGCGTAACTTTCAATCCGTTAATCGGATTTGGGTGAAACGAAGGGTAGATAGAAGTATGTGTTGAATCAAATCGTATGAGTTGAATATTGATAGATGCTTATGATATGTGAGCAGAAGAGGCAAGGCGTAGGAAAGGGAAACAGATAGTCAAGGAGTAAGACAGTGGTGATTGAGAGCAAGTGCAGTGTAGTAAGCTAGTACCAGGCAAGTGTTCTGAACTTTCTCGAGATATTATAGTGATTGATAGTCCTGTTTTATATTGCAAGTGCTTTGAAGCACTGAACCCTAAACTCTGATTCCAGTTATTGATCTTGAGCTGTAGACTTGATTCTTTCTAAACCACTGATTGTTGTATCCCCAAATACGAACCTCAAATATACGATACTACTCCACAAATACATGCAAACTAATTATCAAACACTGAACCAGATTGCTTACACACTCAAACCATTTTATCTTATGCTTTGAAAGACCAAATCCTTGAAACCCTGAAACACTAATTCTTTTGTTATCCAATTCTTTCACTACCTAGCAGCCAAGCTTTGGAAATACCATATTGATCTTTATGTAGATTGAAACCATTTTCATTATTGAACGTCCAATGTTGTTAATGATCCTGTTTATTCTGTTATTATGGTAGAATTGGATTGTTTTTATAAAATTGTGGACCAGATTCATGATCAGACCATATAATGGTCAAGTTAGGCCAAAGTGTGCCTTGGATCCTGTAGTTAGAGCAGTGTTGTGTGCTTTGCTCGGGGTTAGTGCGTGACTGATCAGCAGCCTAACCTTGGTTTTTAAAATGAAAATATAATATCCAATTCTAAATCATAATCCATTGTTCACTTGTTATCGTAACCATGTTTACCTGATGATCATTATTCTCGGTTTTATCATTGTGACTTGCTGAGCTAGTTAGCTCATTTGTGCGATGTTGTTTATGTTCTTTTCCAGTTAAGAAGCAACCGGTTGGTACCGAGGATCCCCAGTCCAGCGCGAGAGCTAGGGGTTCAGGTTGATCGAGTTGAGCTATTAGGCTTCTTTTGGGAGTAATTTAAGTTTATAAAAGTTTGTAATAATGTTTAATACTCAGTTCTGAGTTTGGATAGTGGGGATTTGAACGGTATCTAATATAAATAAGTGTGTTTGGCTTGTGTGCATACTTTAACCTGTTGCGGTCCGTGGTAGTTGGTAAGTAGGGTCACTGCATATTATTATCTTTATCATTATTATAAGCAGGTTATAAATAAGGTGTGTGTGTGGACCCCAAACTTCTGACCCGGGTTTGGAGGGCGCCACAGGTTTGGTATCAGAGCTACAGGTTATAAGTCACTGACACAAGTCTAGGATTGACGAGAATGGGTAGAGGGTTAGGATCATAAGTAAGGAATAGAAAGATAGAATGTCGAGAGGTTGAGTGCTTCGGTATAACAGGTATTAGTATGATTCGCGTCGTGGTTCGAGATTCGTATATTACGATATGATTTTAGATAGCAGCGATAGCCAATTCTTTTATTCCCGTATCAGCTGATCACTCAGAGCCTTCAGTTAGAGTATCGTCTTCGGATCCACGTCCTGTTGTTCCACTAGTGTTGGCTATACTACCTCCACCTGTGTTGCAGCCCGTACCATTGCAGGCTATTCCACCTCCAGGCATGAGGCTACCGATCAGAGGACCCCCACCTGCTGATTCAGGCTTTACTAGTCACTCAGTTACAGGAGTACCTTTCCAGTTCTCTTCCTATCCTGTCCCATATCATCAGTTTGAGGCTTGCCTTATCGAGCAGCGATTTCTACAGGGTCAGATTCAGGAGTTACTACATATTATGCGTACCAGAGAGGTTGGGAGTGGTGAGAGGTGACTCAGAGAGAGGCTCCAGGCTTTTCGTAGAGCAGCTGCAGTGAGGATTGCTGAGGCTACACATGAGGACATTACCCCTGATTTCCTAGTGGAGTGGGCTAAGTGGGTTCTAGAGGAGCTTGAGGAGATTGGAGGTCCAGACTTGCCATGAGTTAGAGATCTAGAGATGTTGAGCAGTATTGTGATGGTTATGTATTATGTACAGTAGTGTGTAGTGTGTATCAGTGGACTTTTGGGTTGTATTTACAGACTAGCTATGCTGACTAGTGAGTAGGTTGTTGTACCCTTTTGCTTTTACTTTCGAAGCGTTTTTACGCTTATACTACCCAAAACTTTTGATCTATATATATCAGTACCTTTTCCTTTCCAGTATTGTCATTCATTTTACTGCGCCTGTTTTACTTTACCTTATTTATTGCACCAGTTATACCCCTGTGATACCATGTACCCTGTTTTTCATAACTGTTTATATTCTGTAAAGAAGCATGCAATTTACTTAGTTACAACTATTTTAAAAAAGAGATATTTCTGTTTTACAAAACTTTTCTTTTATGCAAAGAATTTGATTTAAAAGCTAAATAAGTTGTTTGATTCTTTACAGAAAATGCCTCCCAGAAGAAATACCGGCACCAACACCCAGAATGAAGAAACCAACAACAACAATAATAACAACCAAGATGATACAAACCAGAATGCAAACCCAGGATCTATAGACCCAGCAATAGCCCAGATTCTTCAAATCTTGGCCCAACAAACAGTTCACCTGGCACAATAACAACAAAGACAGACCAATCCCCAGGTATCTTTCAAAACTTTTCAGGCAGTAAACCCACCAGAATTCAAGGGTTCCTTAGAACCGATTGAAACAAATGTTTGGTTAAAGGAGATAGAGAAGGCATTTGCCTTAGTAAAAGTAAAGGACAAATAGAAGGTTGAGTTTGCAAGTTACTATTTGAAGAATGAGGCCACATATTGGTGGGAGATGGTGAAGACGTTGGAAGGAACAGATGTTATTACTTGGGAGAGGTTTAAGGAGTTGTTTTTAGAAAAGAATTTTCCTCAGTTTGTCCAAGACCAGATGGAGCTAAAGTTTTTAGAACTAAAGCAAGGAAACATGTCGGTGACAGATTATGAGAGCAAGTTTGAGGAATTGTCAAGGTATGTGCCGTCATATGTGGATACTGACAGGAAGACTGACAGGAAGAAGGCTAAAAGATTCCAGCAAGGTTTTAAACCATGGATCAGAGGGAAGGTAGCCATTTTTGAATTGGATACCTATGCACGAGTTGTACAGAAGGCTATGATCGCAGAGACAGAGAGTGAGATGTCACAGAAAGAGAAAGAAAGCAAGAAAAGGAAAGGTGAAGGAAATGAAGGTCAGTCACAACCAGGGAAGTTTCCAAATTTTAAGAAGGGCAAGTTTCAGCCAGGGAGGAATTTTAATTTCAAGAGACAAAATGCAGGCGACGGAAGCCAGGGCAACCGTCCAGTTAATGCGAATCAGCCAAATCAGTTGAGATTAACTTTTCCAGATTGTCAAACATGTGGGAAGCCAGGATATATAGCCAGGGATTGCAAGACACCAACCCTGGTCAGTAATGCATTGAGGATTATGGGGTCTACCCTAGCAGTGAATGAGACTCCAAGGGCTAGAGTTTTTGACATGTCTGTGAAGGATGTTATCCAGGATACAGATGTCGTGGCAGGTACGCTTAATATGAATTCTTTATGTGCCAAAGTGTTAATAGATTCGGGAGCAACTCGATCGTTTGTTTCACAAGATTTTGTTAGTAAGTTAAATTGTCCAGTTGAGTATTTAAATGAAATAATGACTGTGGAATTGGCAAATCAAGAATGAGTATATGTTAATCAAGTTTATGGGAATTGTGAGATTGAGATTTCTGATAGTTAGTTTTGTGTAGATTTGATACCATTTAAGTTAGGAGAATTTAACGTTATCTTAGGAATGGATTGGTTATCTAAGCACGATGCCCAGATAGATTGTCGAAATAAGAAGGTAATGGTGAAAACGCCAGACGAAAGAATAGTAACGTTCAAGGGCCAGAAACAAGTAAAGAAGTTCTTAACGATGATTCAAGCCAAGAAGTTACAACGACAAGAATGCGAGCATTTCGTGGCATATGTGATTGATAGGAGTCAGGAGCCAGCGAAACTTGAAGATATTCCAGTAGTGAATGAATTTCCAGACGTGTTTCCCAAAGAGTTACCTGGACTTCCTCCAGATAGAGAAATTGAGTTTGCAATCGACTTAGCACCTGGAACAGAACCGGTATCCAAGGCCCCGTATAGAATGGCGCCCGTTGAGATGAAAGAGCTAGCGAAGCAATTGCAAGAGCTGTTAGAGAAAGGAGTAATCAGACCCGGTGTGTCCCCGTGGGGTGCACCGGTATTATTTGTCAAGAAGAAAGATGGAAGCATGAGACTGTGCATCGACTATAGGGAGCTCAACAAGCTTACAATCAAGAACAAGTATCCGTTACCCAGAATTGACGATCTATTTGACCAACTCAAGGGAGCCAAGTACTTCTCCAAGATTGATTTAAGATCGGGATATCATCAACTGAAAATTAAGCCAGAAGATATACCGAAGACAGCTTTCAGAAAAAGGTATGGACATTAAGAATTTTTAGTGATGTCTTTTGGACTGACCAATGCCCCGGCAGCGTTTATGGACCTGATGAATATAATTTTCAAGGAAAACTTGGACAAATTCGTCATTGTGTTTATAGACAATTTTTTGATTTATTCAAAGGCGGAAGGGGATCATGCGGAACAATTGAGAACAGCTTTGGAGATTTAAAGGAAAAAGAAGTTATATGCTAAATTCTCGAAGTGTGAGTTTTGGCTACAGGAAGTTCAGTTCTTAGGACACATAGTCAGTAATGAAGGGATCAAAGTGGACCCAGCAAAGATTGAGGCAATTACAAATTGGGAAAGACCGAGAACATCCACCGAGGTAAGAAGTTTCTTGGGATTAGTGGGATATTATCGTCGATTCGTTCAAAAAATTTCAGGGATTGCAATACCATTGACAAAGCTTACCCGGAAGAATGAAAAGTTTATATGGAACGACAAGTGCGAAGAAAGTTTTCAGAAATTGAAGCAACGATTAATCACATCACCTATTTTGTCACTTCCAGACGATCAAAGGAATTTTGTAATTTATAGCGATGCTTCTCATAAAGGACTAGGGTGCATTTTAATGCAGCACGAGAAGGTGATTGCGTATGCGTCAAGGAAATTGAAACCACACGAACAGAAATATCCTACTCATGATTTTGAGCTAGCAGCCATAGTTTTTGCTTTGAAAATTTGGAGACATTATCTGTATGGAGAAAAGTGCGAGATTTACACGGATCACAAAAGCTTAAAGTACATATTCACACAGAAGGAGCTTAATATGAGGCAAAGGAGATGGTTAGAATTGATCATGGATTACGACTGCTCGATTATTTATCATCCCGGTAAAGCGAACGTTATAGCAGACGCGTTGAGTCGGAAGGAAGAGTTAAATGTGTTATCAGTACCTGAAGAGATATATAAGGAATTTCAGAAACTGGAATTGGAAATTAAAGTTTGCAGGCCTAATGAAGCAAAAGTGTACAGTATGACTTTGCAGCCGGAGTTGCTAGAGAAAATAAAGAAATGTTAGGAAGATGTAATGGATCAGGATGTAAATCATTTGGTAGGTGAGGAATTGTGTACGCAGAAGGATGATCAAGGTATTCTTAGGTTTTCTTCAAGAATTTGGATTCCACCGTTGACGGAGCTGAAGAATGAAATTTTACAGGAAGCACATAATTCAAGGTATTGAGGAATAAAGTGGTAAAGCTAGTAAGAGTGTTATGGAGAAACCCAAAGATTGAAGAGTCAACCTGGGAGTTAGAAAGTGATATAAGAAAAAAGTACCCTCATTTGTTTTCTTAGGAGATTCTGAGGACAGAATCCTTTTAAGGGGGAAAGGATGTAATATCCTGGCTATATCGTGTAATTATTTTTGCTAATAAATAATTAATATATGTGTTCAGTATATATTCTGTGAATTATTTGTTAAGTGTTAAATGTGTTTGGATGTTTAAAAATATTATTAATTGAGTATTTTAATTTTTATATATCCAAAATAAAATATAGATAATTGTCACATCTTCCTAATTATTTTTATGTTAATTTATGAATTTATAAGAATCATATGAAATTTATAAAATCTTTTTCCTGGTATTTAAAATCTATTTTATAAAAACGGTAACCAACCGACGTCATCCGTTGTTACGTTTTTGGAACCCGAAACTCTTCCGAGAACTCCTTCCTAACCTAATTATAATATTCCGAGCATATTCCATGTTTCGACTTTTTCGATCCGGCGTACAGTTTGTCCTGCGCGGGTCCCGGCGCAACATTTTCGATACAATATTCCTTTCGGTAAATCAATAAAACTCGTATTTTCGATAAACGGGAGCTTTTTATTAAACTATCCCAATTATCACCTCGTAGTACGTGTAACCAGGCGCTGAGACCAAGACCGCAGTACCAATTGTACTGATTTGGATAATTGTCCCGAAAACCGATACCGTTTGGATCAGTTTTTATAAATAAACGTACCGTTTTATATCCGGAATGATCCAACGGGATACTAATTTTCCGTAATTATAAATAGCCTTTTACCGTATTTTATTTCGTATCAAAATCATTTGCAGTCAGCTAATATATAGTTTTCCAGAGAAAAACCCTAAATTCATAAACCTTTCTGAGAATCAAACCAACAATCGGAGGTGTTACCGGAGTCCGTTTGAAAAGATCCGGTACTCAAAACGAAGGTCTTGAGGTGTTCTATCAAATTCTCTTTTCCAAATTACTGCAGAAATCAAGGTTTATTTTCTGTAAAATTATTTATTTTCGAATTAATTTTATTAAAAATATGAATTTTTGTTCGGATGATTGTTTGTATGATTTGATGCTTGCATGTTGTAGAGCTTGTTTTCCTGATGATTTTTATATGTCATACGTCTGATTTGGAGTTCAATAACATGCTCAAAAGTGGGTTTAATTCTCGAATTTTAAAATTAGGGTTTATAACCCGTATGAATGTTTTCAATTGAAATTTGGGGCTTTTTGATTTAGGGAATATTAGATGTTGATTTATAGTGGATTATGTTTCTTATGAAATTTGTAATCGATTGGTATATAGCTCGTTAACAGAGGATGCTTGAATCGTAGGGAGTTATCTTTTTAAGTTTTCGATGTTTCGCCGGAAACCGGCGATGTTCTTGGCCAATTTCCGGCCAGGACAGGGATGATTGATGTGTTTTGATTGCATAAATAAGTTCCTGTAATGTGTAGATTAATTCTGGACAGTTTGGTGGCCTGAGGTGGCGGGAATCGTGTTCTCCGGCCACACTCCGCGAGTCGACGGCGGGGGTTTGCAAAATTGCAAACAGGCCCCTGGACTTTAGGGGAAGAAACTGTTTAGTCCCCCAGCTTTTCAGATTTTGCATATTTTGGATTCCTGTTTATAAATTATTTAAAAATCATATTTCCTATTTATTTTAATTATAAAAATTCGATTTTAATTTCTGAAAATTCCAAAAATCATTATTTTAATTCCAAAAATTATATATACTTCAAAAAATAAATTTGAATTAATTAGTTAATTAATTTCAGTTAATTTTTAATTGATTAATTAGTCAATTAATCTGAAAATTAATTGATTAATTGATTTTAGTTAATTATTTAATTAGATTTAATTATTTAAAAATGATTTAAAAATTCCGAAAAATAGTTTCGAGCTTTAAAATATTATTTTAAATTATTTTCAAGGCTCTATAATTATTATGAAATTGTTTTGAAGCCAGATTTGGCCAACCGAACCCTGTTTACTACTTCGAAATTGATTCAATGATCTGTTTTAATTCCGAAAAATGTTTTAAAAATCATTTTAAATATCCGAAAGCCTATTTATGACCCGAGACTTCTTTATAAATGATATATCATTGATTATGTGACGTGTTATATGTTATATGTGACTTGTTGGTTAACTGTCGGTCTATATATTCGATGTTTACTTGTTTATTGCGTAACTTTCAATCCGTTAATCGGATTTGGGTGAAACGAAGGGTAGATAGAAGTATGTGTTGAATCAAATCGTATGAGTTGAATATTGATAGATGCTTATGATATGTGAGCAGAAGAGGCAAGGCGTAGGAAAGGGAAACAGATAGTCAAGGAGTAAGACAGTGGTGATTGAGAGCAAGTGCAGTGTAGTAAGCTAGTACCAGGCAAGTGTTCTGAACTTTCTCGAGATATTATAGTGATTGATAGTCCTGTTTTATATTGCAAGTGCTTTGAAGCACTGAACCCTAAACTCTGATTCCAGTTATTGATCTTGAGCTGTAGACTTGATTCTTTCTAAACCACTGATTGTTGCATCCCCAAATACGAACCTCAAATATACGATACTACTCCACAAATACATGCAAACTAATTATCAAATACTGAACCAGATTGCTTATACACTCAAACCATATTATCTTATGCTTTGAAAGACCAAATCCTTGAAACCCTGAAACACTAATTCTTTTGTTATCCAATTCTTTCACTACCTAGCAGCCAAGCTTTGGAAATACCATATTGATCTTTACGTAGATTGAAACCATTTTCATTATTGAACGTCCAATGTTGTTAATGATCCTGTTTATTCTGTTATTATGGTAGAATTGGATTGTTTTTATAAAATTGTGGACCAGATTCGTGATCAGACCATATAATGGTCAAGTTAGGCCAAAGTGTGTCTTGGATCCAGTAGTTAGAGCAGTGCTGTGTGCTTTGCTCGGGGTTAGTGCGTGACTGATCAGCAGCCTAACCTTGGTTTTTAAAATGAAAATATAATATCCAATTCTAAATCATAATCCATTGTTCACTTGTTATCGTAACCATGTTTACCTGATGATCATTATTCTCGGTTTTATCATTGTGACTTGCTGAGCTAGTTAGCTCATTTGTGCGATGTTGTTTATGTTCTTTTCCAGTTAAGAAGCAACCGGTTGGTACCGAGGATCCCCAGTCCAGCGCGAGAGCTAGGGGTTCAGGTTGATCGAGTTGAGCTATTAGGCTTCTTTTGGGAGTAATTTAAGTTTATAAAAGTTTGTAATAATGTTTAATACTCAGTTCTGAGTTTGGATAGTGGGGATTTGAACGGTTTCTAATATAAATAAGTGTGTTTGGCTTGTGTGCATACTTTAACCTGTTGCGGTCCGTGGTAGTTGGTAAGTAGGGTCACTGCATATTATTATCTTTATCATTATTATAAGCAGGTTATAAATAAGGTGTGTGTGTGGACCCCAAACTTCTGACCCGGGTTTGGAGGGCCCACAGGTTTGGTATCAGAGCTACAGGTTATAAGTCACTGACACAAGTCTAGGATTGACGAGAATAGGTAGAGGGTTAGGATCAGAAGTAAGGAATAGAAAGATAGAATGTCGAGAGGTTGAGTGCTTCGGTATAACAGGTATTAGTATGATTCGCGTCATGGTTCGAGATTCGTATATTACGATATGATTTCAGATAGCAGCGATGGCCAATTCTTTTATTCCCGTATCAGCTGATCACTCAGAGCCTTCAGTTGGAGTATCGTCTTCGGATCCACGTCCTGTTGTTCCACTAGTGTTGGCTATACTACCTCCACCTGTGTTGCAGCCCGTACCATTGCAGGCTATTCCACCTCCAGGCATGAGGCTACCGACCAGAGGACCCCCACCTGCTGATTCAGGCTTTACAAGTCACTCAGTTACAGGAGTACCTTTCCAGTTCTCTTCCTATCCTGTCCCATATCATCAATTTGAGGCTTGCCTTATGGAGTAGCGATTTCTACAGGGTCAGATTCAGGAGTTACTACATATTATGCGTACCAGAGAGGTTGGGAGTGGTGAGAGGTGACTCAGAGAGAGGCTCCAGGCTTTTCATAGAGCAGCTGCAGTGAGGATTGCTGAGGCTACATATGAGGACATCACCCCTGATTTCCTAGTGGAGTGGGCTAAGTGGGTTCTAGAGGAGCTTGAGGAGATTGGAGGTCCAAACTTGCCATGAGTTAGAGATCTAGAGATGTTGAGCAGTATTGTGATGGTTATGTATTATGTACAGTAGTGTGTAGTGTGTATCAGTGGACTTTTGGGTTGTATTTACAGACTAGCTATGCTGACTAGTGAGTAGGTTGTTGTACCCTTTTGCTTTTACTTTCGAAGCGTCTTTACGCTTGTACTACCCAAAACTTTTGATCTATATATATCAGTACCTTTTCCTTTCCAGTATTGTCATTCATTTTACTGCGCCTGTTTTACTTTACCTTATTTATTGCACCAGTTATACCCCTGTGATACCATGTACCCTGTTTTTCATAACTATTTATATTCTGTAAAGAAGCATGCAATTTACTTAGTTACAACTATTTTAAAAAAGAGATATTTCTGTTTTACAAAACTTTTCTTTTATGCAAAGAATTTGATTTAAAAGCTAAATAAGTTGTTTGATTCTTTACAGAAAATGCCTCCCAGAAGAAATACTGGCACCAACACCCAGAATGAAGAAACCAACAACAACAATAATAACAACCAAGATGATACAAACCAGAATGCAAACCCAGGATCTATAGACCCAGCAATAGCCCAGATTCTTCAAATCTTGGCCCAACAAACAGTTCACCTGACACAACAACAACAAAGACAGACCAATCCCCAGGTATCTTTCAAAACTTTTCAGGCAGTAAACCCACCAGAATTCAAGGGTTCCTTAGAACCGATTGAAACAAATGTTTGGTTAAAGGAGATAGAGAAGGCATTTGCCTTAGTAAAAGTAAAGGACAAACAGAAGGTTGAGTTTGCAAGTTACTATTTGAAGAATGAGGCCACCTATTGGTGGGAGATGGTGAAGACGTTGGAAGGAACAGATGTTATTACTTGGGAGAGGTTTAAGGAGTTGTTTTTAGAAAAGAATTTTCCTCAGTTTGTCCAAGACCAGATGGAGCTAAAGTTTTTAGAACTAAAGCAAGGACACATGTCGGTGACAGATTATGAGAGCAAGTTTGAGGAATTGTCAAGGTATGTGCCGTCATATGTGGATACTGACAGGAAGACTGCCAAGAAGAAGGCTAAAAGATTCCAGCAAGGTTTTAAACCATGGATCAGAGGGAAGGTAGCCATTTTTGAATTGGATACCTATGCACAAGTTGTACAGAAGGCTATGATCGCAGAGACAGAGAGTGAGATGTCACAGAAAGAGAAAGAAAGCAAGAAAAGGAAAGGTGAAGGAAATGAAGGTCAGTCACAACCAGGGAAGTTTCCAAATTTTAAGAAGGGCAAGTTTCAGCCAGGGAGGAATTTTAATTTCAAGAGACAAAATGCAGGCGACGGAAGCCAGGGCAACCGTCCAGTTATTGCGAATCAGCCAAATCAGTTGAGATTAACTTTTCCAGATTGTCAAACATGTGGGAAGCCAGGATATATAGCCAGGGATTGCAAGACACCAACCCTGGTCAGTAATGCATTGAGGATTATGGGGTCTACCCTAGCAGTGAATGAGACTCCAAGGGCTAGAGTTTTTGACATGTCTGTGAAGGATGTTATCCAGGATACAGATGTCGTGGCAGGTACGCTTAATATGAATTCTTTATGTGCCAAAGTGTTAATAGATTCGGGAGCAACTCGATCGTTTGTTTCACAAGATTTTATTAGTAAGTTAAATTGTCCAGTTGAGTATTTAAATGAAATAATGACTGTGGAATTGGCAAATCAAGAATGAGTATATGTTAATCAAGTTTATGGGAATTGTGAGATAGAGATTTCTGATAGTTAGTTTTGTGTAGATTTGATACCATTTAAGTTAGGAGAATTTAACGTTATCTTAGGAATGGATTGGTTATCTAAGCACGATGCCTAGATAGATTGTCGAAATAAGAAGGTAATGGTGAAAACGCCAGACGAAAGAATAGTAACGTTCAAGGGCCAGAAACAAGTAAAGAAGTTCTTAACGATGATTCAAGCCAAGAAGTTACAACGACAAGAATGCGAGCATTTCGTGGCATATGTGATTGATAGGAGTCAGGAGCCAGCGAAACTTGAAGATATTCCAGTAGTGAATGAATTTCCAGACGTGTTTCCCGAAGAGTTACCAGGACTTCCTCCAGATAGAGAAATTGAGTTTGCAATCGACTTAGCACCTGGAACAGAACCGGTATCCAAGGCCCCGTATAGAATGGCGCCCGTTGAGATGAAAGAGCTAGCGAAGCAATTGCAAGAGCTGTTAGAGAAAGGAGTAATCAGACCCGGTGTGTCCCCGTGGGGTGCACCGGTATTATTTGTCAAGAAGAAAGATGGAAGCATGAGACTGTGCATCGACTATAGGGAGCTCAACAAGCTTACAATCAAGAACAAGTATCCGTTACCCAGAATTGACGATCTATTTGACCAACTCAAGGGAGCCAAGTACTTCTCCAAGATTGATTTAAGATCGAGATATCATCAACTGAAAATTAAGCCAGAAGATATACCGAAGACAGCTTTCAGAACAAGGTATGGACATTACGAATTTTTAGTGATGTCTTTTGGACTGACCAATGCCCCGGCAGCGTTTATGGACCTGATGAATAGAATTTTCAAGGAAAACTTGGACAAGTTCGTCATTGTGTTTATAGACGATTTTTTGATTTATTCAAAGGCGGAAGGGGATCATGCGGAACAATTGAGAACAGCTTTGGAGATTTTAAGGAAAAAGAAGTTATATGCTAAATTCTCGAAGTGTGAGTTTTGGCTACAGGAAGTTCAGTTCTTAGGACACATAGTCAGTAATGAAGGGATCAAAGTGGACCCAGCAAAGATTGAGGCAATTACAAATTGGGAAAGACCGAGAACATCCACCGAGGTAAGAAGTTTCTTGGGATTAGTGGGATATTATCGTCGATTCGTTCAAAAATTTTCAGGGATTGCAATACCATTGACAAAGCTTACCCGGAAGAATGAAAAGTTTATATGGAACGACAAGTGCGAAGAAAGTTTTCAGAAATTGAAGCAACGATTAATCACATCACCTATTTTGTCACTTCCAGACGATCAAAGGAATTTTGTAATTTATAGCGATGCTTCTCATAAAGGACTAGGGTGCATTTTAATGCAGCACGAGAAGGTGATTGCGTATGCGTCAAGGAAATTGAAACCACACGAACAGAAATATCCTACTCATGATTTTGAGCTAGCAGCCATAGTTTTTGCTTTGAAAATTTGGAGACATTATCTGTATGGAGAAAAGTGCGAGATTTACACGGATCACAAAAGCTTAAAGTACATATTCACACAGAAGGAGCTTAATATGAGGCAAAGGAGATGGTTAGAATTGATCATGGATTACGACTGCTCGATTATTTATCATCCCGGTAAAGCGAACGTTATAGCAGACGCGTTGAGTCGGAAGGAAGAGTTAAATGTGTTATCAGTACCTGAAGAGATATATAAGGAATTTCAGAAACTGGAATTGGAAATTAAAGTTTGCAGGCCTAATGAAGCAAAAGTGTACAGTATGACTTTGCAGCCGGAGTTGCTAGAGAAAATAAAGAAATGTTAGGAAGATGTAATGGATCAGGATGTAAATCGTTTGGTAGGTGAGGAATTGTGTACGCAGAAGGATGATCAAGGTATTCTTAGGTTTTCTTCAAGAATTTGGATTCCACCGTTGACGGAGCTGAAGAATGAAATTTTACAGGAAGCACATAATTCAAGGTATTGAGGAATAAAGTGGTAAAGCTAGTAAGAGTGTTATGGAGAAACCCAAAGATTGAAGAGTCAACCTGGGAGTTAGAAAGTGATATAAGAAAAAAGTACCCTCATTTGTTTTCTTAGGAGATTCTGAGGACAGAATCCTTTTAAGGGGGAAAGGATGTAATATCCCGGCTATATCGTGTAATTATTTTTGCTAATAAATAATTAATATATGTGTTCAGTATATATTCTGTGAATTATTTGTTAAGTGTTAAATGTGTTTGGATGTTTAAAAATATTATTAATTGAGTATTTTAATTTTTATATATCCAAAATAAAATATAGATAATTGTCATATCTTTCTAATTATTTTTATGTTAATTTATGAATTTATAAGAATCATATGAAATTTATAAAATCTTTTTCCTGGTATTTAAAATCTATTTTATAAAAACGGGAACCAACCGACGTCATCCGTTGTTACGTTTTTGGAACCCGAAACTCTTCCGAGAACTCCTTCCTAACCTAATTATAATATTCCGAGCATATTCCATGTTTCGACTTTTTCGATCCGGCGTACAGTTTGTCCTGCGCGGGTCCCGGCGCAACATTTTCGATACAATATTCCTTTCGGTAAATCAATAAAACTCGTATTTTCGATAAACGGGAGCTTTTTATTAAACTATCCCAATTATCACCTCGTAGTACGTGTAACCAGGCGCTGAGACCAAGACCGCAGTACCAATTGTACTGATTTGGATAATTGTCCCGAAAACCGATACCGTTTGGATCAGTTTTTATAAATAAACGTACCGTTTTATATCCGGAATGATCCAACGGGATACTAATTTTCCGTAATTATAAATAGCCTTTTACCGTATTTTATTTTGTATCAAAATCATTTGCAGTCAGCTAATATATAGTTTTCCAGAGAAAAAACCCTAAATTCATAAACCTTTCTGAGAATCAAACCAACAATCGGAGGTGTTACCGGAGTCCGTTTGAAAAGATCCAGTACTCAAAACGAAGGTCTTGAGGTGTTCTATCAAATTCTGTGTTCCAAATTACTGCAGAAATCAAGGTTTATTTTCTGTAAAATTATTTATTTTCGAATTAATTTTATTAAAAATATGAATTTTTGTTCAGATGATTGTTTGTATGATTTGATGCTTGCATGTTGTAGAGCTTATTTTCCTGATGATTTTTATATGTCATACGTCTGATTTGGAGTTCAATAACATGCTCAAAAGTGGGTTTAATTCTCGAATTTTAAAATTAGGGTTTATAACCCGTATGAATGTTTTCAATTGAAATTTGGGGATTTTTGATTTAGGGAATATTAGCTGTTGATTTATAGTGGATTATGTTTCTTATGAAATTTGCAATCGATTGGTATATAGCTCGTTAACAGAGGATGCTTGAATCGTAGGGAGTTGTCTTTTTAAGTTTTCGATGTTTCGCCGGAAACCGGCGATGTTCTTGGCCAATTTCCGGCCAGGACAGGGATGATTGATGTGTTTTGATTGCATAAATAAGTTCCTGTAATGTGTAGATTAATTCTGGACAGTTTGGTGGCCTGAGGTGGCGGGAATCGTGTTCTCCGGCCACACTCCGGCGAGTCGACGGCGGGGGTTTGCAAAATTGCAAACAGGCCCCTGGACTTTTGAGGAAGAAACTGTTTAGTCCCCCAGCTTTTCAGATTTTGCATATTTTGGATTCCTGTTTATAAATTATTTAAAAATCATATTTCCTATTTATTTTAATTATAAAAATTTGTTTTTAATTTCTGAAAATTCCAAAAATCATTATTTTAATTCCAAAAATTATATTTACTTCAAAAAATAAATTTGAATTAATTAGTTATTTAATTTCAGTTAATTTTTAATTGATTAATTAGTCAATTAATCTGAAAATTAATTGATTAATTGATTTTAGTTAATTATTTAATTAGATTTAATTATTTAAAAATGATTTAAAAATTCCGAAAAATAGTTTCGAGCTTTAAAATATTATTTTAAATTGTTTTCAAGGCTCTATAATTATTATGAAATTGTTTTGAAGCCAAATTTGGCCAACCGAACCCTGTTTACTACTTCGAAATTGATTTAATGATCTGTTTTAATTCCGAAAAATGTTTTAAAAATCATTTTAAATATACAAAAGCCTATTTATGACCCGAGACTTCTTTATAAATGATATATCATTGATTATGTGACATGTTATATGTTATATGTGACTTGTTGGTTAACTGTCGGTCTATATATTCGATGTTTACTTGTTTATTGCGTAACTTTCACTCTGTTAATCGGATTTGGGTAAAACGAAGGGTAGATAGAAGTATGTGTTGAATCAAATCGTATGAGTTGAATATTGATAGATGCTTATGATATGTGAGCAGAAGAGGCAAGGCGTAGGAAAGGGAAACAGATAGTCAAGGAGTAAGACAGTGGTGATTGAGACCAAGTGCAGTGTAGTAAGCTAGTACCAGGCAAGTGTTCTGAACTTTCTCGAGATATTATAGTGATTGATAGTCCTGTTTTATATTGCAAGTGCTTTGAAGCACTGAACCCTAAACTCTGATTCCAGTTATTGATCTTGAGTTGTAGACTTGATTCTTTCTAAACCACTGATTGTTGTATCCCCAAATACGAACCTCAAATATACGATACTACTCCACAAATACATGCAAACTAATTATCAAACACTGAACCAGATTGCTTACACACTCAAACCATTTTATCTTATGCTTTGAAAGACCAAATCCTTGAAACCCTGAAACACTAATTCTTTTATTATCCAATTCTTTCACTACCTAGCAGCCAAGCTTTGGAAATACCATATTGATCTTTATGTAGATTGAAACCATTTTCATTATTGAACGTCCAATGTTGTTAATGATCCTGTTTATTCTGTTATTATGGTAGAATTGGATTGTTTTTATAAAATTGTGGACCAGATTCGTGATCAGACCATATAATGGTCAAGTTAGGCCAAAGTGTGTCTTGGATCCAGTAGTTAGAGCAGTGCTGTGTGCTTTGCTCGGGGTTAGTGCGTGACTGATCAGCAGCCTAACCTTGGTTTTTAAAATGAAAATATAATATCCAATTCTAAATCATAATCCATTGTTCACTTGTTATCGTAACCATGTTTACCTGATGATCATTATTCTCGGTTTTATCATTGTGACTTGCTGAGCTAGTTAGCTCATTTATGCGATGTTGTTTATGTTCTTTTCCAGTTAAGAAGCAACCGGTTGGTACCGAGGATCCCCAGTCCAGCGCGAGAGCTAGGGGTTCAGGTTGATTGAGTTGAGCTATTAGGCTTCTTTTGGGAGTAATTTAAGTTTATAAAAGTTTGTAATAATGTTTAATACTCAGTTCTGAGTTTGGATAGTGGGGATTTGAACGGTTTCTAATATAAATAAGTGTGTTTGGCTTGTGTGCATACTTTAACCTGTTGCGGTCCATGGTAGTTGGTAAGTAGGGTCACTGCATATTATTATCTTTATCATTATTATAAGCAGGTTATAAATAAGGTGTATGTGTGGACCCCAAACTTCTGACCCGGGTTTGGAGGGCGCCACAGGTTTGGTATCAGAGCTACAGGTTATAAGTCACTGACACAAGTCTAGGATTGACGAGAATAGGTAGAGGGTTAGGATCAGAAGTAAGGAATAGAAAGATAGAATGTCGAGAGGTTGAGTGCTTCGGTATAACAGGTATTAGTATGATTCGCGTCATGGTTCAAGATTCGTATATTACGATATGATTTCAGATAGCAGCGATGGCCAATTCTTTTATTCCCGTATCAGCTGATCACTCAGAGCCTTCAGTTGGAGTATCGTCTTCGGATCCACATCCTGTTGTTCCACTAGTGTTGGCTATACTACCTCCACCTGTGTTGCAGCCCGTACCATTGCAGGCTATTCCACCTCCAGGCATGAGGCTACCGACCAGAGGACCCCCACCTGCTGATTCAGGCTTTACAAGTCACTCAGTTACAGGAGTACCTTTCCAGTTCTCTTCCTATCATGTCCCATATCATCAGTTTGAGGCTTGCCTTATGGAGCAGCGATTTCTACAGGGTCAGATTCAGGAGTTACTACATATTATGCGTACCAGAGAGGTTGGGAGTGGTGAGAGGTGACTCAGAGAGAGGCTCCAGACTTTTCGTAGAGCAGCTGCAGTGAGGATTGCTGAGGCTACATATGAGGACATCACCCCTGATTTCCTAGTGGAGTGGGCTAAGTGGGTTCTAGAGGAGCTTGAGGAGATTGGAGGTCCAGACTTGCCATGACTTAGAGATCTAGAGATGTTGAGCAGTATTGTGATGGTTATGTATTATGTACAGTAGTGTGTAGTGTGTATCAGTGGACTTTTGGGTTGTATTTACAGACTAGCTATGCTGACTAGTGAGTAGGTTGTTGTACCCTTTTGCTTTTACTTTCGAAGCGTCTTTACGCTTGTACTACCCAAAACTTTTGATCTATATATATCAGTACCTTTTCCTTTCCAGTATTGTCATTCATTTTACTGCGCCTGTTTTACTTTACCTTATTTATTGCACCAGTTATACCCCTGTGATACCATGTACCCTATTTTTCATAACTGTTTATATTCTGTAAAGAAGCATGCAATTTACTTAGTTACAACTATTTTAAAAAAGAGATATTTCTGTTTTACAAAACTTTTCTTTTCTGCAAAGAATTTGATTTAAAAGCTAAATAAGTTGTTTGATTCTTTACAGAAAATGCCTCCCAGAAGAAATACCGGCACCAACACCCAGAATGAAGAAACCAACAACAACAATAATAACAACCAAGATGATACAAACCAGAATGCAAACCCAGGATCTATAGACCCAGCAATAGCCCAGATTCTTCAAATCTTGGCCCAACAAACAGTTCACCTGGCACAACAACAACAAAGACAGACCAATCCCCAGGTATCTTTCAAAACTTTTCAGGCAGTAAACCCACCAGAATTCAAGGGTTCCTTAGAACCGATTGAAACAAATGTTTGGTTAAAGGAGATAGAGAAGGCATTTGCCTTAGTAAAAGTAAAGGACAAACAGAAGGTTGAGTTTGCAAGTTACTATTTGAAGACTGAGGCCACCTATTGGTGGGAGATGGTGAAGACGTTGGAAGGAACAGATGTTATTACTTGGGAGAGGTTTAAGGAGTTGTTTTTAGAAAAGAATTTTCCTCAGTTTGTCCAAGACCAGATGGAGCTAAAGTTTTTAGAACTAAAGTAAGGACACATGTCGGTGACAGATTATGAGAGCAAGTTTGAGGAATTGTCAAGGTATGTGCCGTCATATGTGGATACTGACAGGAAGACTGACAGGAAGAAGGCTAAAAGATTCCAGCAAGGTTTTAAACCATGGATCAGAGGGAAGGTAGCCATTTTTGAATTGGATACCTATGCACAAGTTGTACAGAAGGCTATGATCGCAGAGACAGAGAGTGAGATGTCACAGAAAGAGAAAGAAAGCAAGAAAAGGAAAGGTGAAGGAAATGAAGGTCAGTCACAACCAGGGAAGTTTCCAAATTTTAAGAAGGGCAAGTTTCAGCCAGGGAGGAATTTTAATTTCAAGAGACAAAATGCAGGCGACGGAAGCCAGGGCAACCGTCCAGTTAATGCGAATCAGCCAAATCAGTTGAGATTAACTTTTCCAGATTGTCAAACATGTGGGAAGCCAGGATATATAGCCAGGGATTGCAAGACACCAACCCTGGTCAGTAATGCATTGAGGATTATGGGGTCTACCCTAGCAGTGAATGAGACTCCAAGGGCTAGAGTTTTTGACATGTCTGTGAAGGATGTTATCCAGGATACAGATGTCGTGGCAGGTACGCTTAATATCAATTCTTTATGTGCCAAAGTGTTAATAGATTCGGGAGCAACTCGATCGTTCGTTTCACAAGATTTTGTTAGTAAGTTAAATTGTCCAGTTGAGTATTTAAATGAAATAATGACTGTGGAATTGGCAAATCAAGAATGAGTATATGTTAATCAAGTTTGTGGGAATTGTGAGATTAAGATTTTTGATAGTTAGTTTTGTGTAGATTTGATACCATTTAAGTTAGGAGAATTTAACGTTATCTTAGGAATGGATTGGTTATCTAAGCACGATGCCCAGATAGATTGTCGAAATAAGAAGGTAATGGTGAAAACGCCAGACAAAAGAATAGTAACGTTCAAGGGCCAGAAACAAGTAAAGAAGTTCTTAACGATGATTCAAGCCAAGAAGTTACAACGACAAGAATGCGAGCATTTCGTGGCATATGTGATTGATAGGAGTCAGGAGCCAGCGAAACTTGAAGATATTCCAGTAGTGAATGAATTTCCAGACGTGTTTCCCGAAGAGTTACCAGGACTTCCTCCAGATAGAGAAATTGAGTTTGTAATCGACTTAGCACCTGGAACAGAACCGGTATCCAAGGCCCCGTATAGAATGGCGCCCGTTGAGATGAAAGAGCTAGCGAAGCAATTGCAAGAGCTGTTAGAGAAAGGAGTAATCAGACCCGGTGTGTCCCCGTGGGGTGCACCGGTATTATTTGTCAAGAAGAAAGATGGAAGCATGAGACTGTGCATCGACTATAGGGAGCTCAACAAGCTTACAATCAAGAACAAGTATCCGTTACCCAGAATTGACGATCTATTTGACCAACTCAAGGGAGCCAAGTACTTCTCCAAGATTGATTTAAGATCGGGATATCATCAACTGAAAATTAAGCCCGAAGATATACCGAAGACAGCTTTCAGAACAAGGTATGGACATTACGAATTTTTAGTGATGTCTTTTGGACTAACCAATGCCCCGGCAGCGTTTATGGACCTGATGAATAGAATTTTCAAGGAAAACTTGGACAAGTTCGTCATTGTGTTTATAGACGATTTTTTGATTTATTCAAAGGCGGAAGGGGATCATGCGGAACAATTGAGAACAGCTTTGGAGATTTTAAGGAAAAAGAAGTTATATGCTAAATTCTCGAAGTGTGAGTTTTGGCTACAGGAAGTTCAGTTCTTAGGACACATAGTCAGTAATGAAGGGGTCAAAGTGGACCCAGCAAAGATTGAGGCAATTACAAATTGGGAAAGACCGAGAACATCCACCGAGGTAAGAAGTTTCTTGGGATTAGTGGGATATTATCGTCGATTCGTTCAAAAAATTTCAGGGATTGCAATACCATTGACAAAGCTTACCCGGAAGAATGAAAAGTTTATATGGAACGACAAGTGCGAAGAAAGTTTTCAGAAATTGAAGCAACGATTAATCACATCACCTATTTTGTCACTTCCAGACGATCAAAGGAATTTTGTAATTTATAGCGATGCTTCTCATAAAGGACTAGGGTGCATTTTAATGCAGCACGAGAAGGTGATTGCGTATGCGTCAAGGAAATTGAAACCACACGAACAGAAATATCCTACTCATGATTTTGAGCTAGCAGCCATAGTTTTTGCTTTGAAAATTTGGAGACATTATCTGTATGGAGAAAAGTGCGAGATTTACACGGATCACAAAAGCTTAAAGTACATATTCACACAGAAGGAGCTTAATATGAGGCAAAGGAGATGGTTAGAATTGATCATGGATTACGACTGCTCGATTATTTATCATCCCGGTAAAGCGAACGTTATAGCAGACGCGTTGAGTCGGAAGGAAGAGTTAAATGTGTTATCAGTACCTGAAGAGATATATAAGGAATTTCAGAAACTGGAATTGGAAATTAAAGTTTGCAGGCCTAATGAAGCAAAAGTGTACAGTATGACTTTGCAGCCGGAGTTGCTAGAGAAAATAAAGAAATGTTAGGAAGATGTAATGGATCAGGATGTAAATCATTTGGTAGGTGAGGAATTGTGTACGCAGAAGGATGATCAAGGTATTCTTAGGTTTTCTTCAAGAATTTGGATTCCACCGTTGACGGAGCTGAAGAATGAAATTTTACAGGAAGCACATAATTCAAGGTATTGAGGAATAAAGTGGTAAAGCTAGTAAGAGTGTTATGGAGAAACCCAAAGATTGAAGAGTCAACCTGGGAGTTAGAAAGTGATATAAGAAAAAAGTACCCTCATTTGTTTTCTTAGGAGATTCTGAGGACAGAATCCTTTTAAGGGGGAAAGGATGTAATATCCTGGCTATATCGTGTAATTATTTTTGCTAATAAATAATTAATATATGTGTTCAGTATATATTCTGTGAATTATTTGTTAAGTGTTAAATGTGTTTGGATGTTTAAAAATATTATTAATTGAGTATTTTAATTTTTATATATCCAAAATAAAATATAGATAATTGTCATATCTTCCTAATTATTTTTATGTTAATTTATGAATTTATAAGAATCATATGAAATTTATAAAATCTTTTTCCTGGTATTTAAAATCTATTTTATAAAAACGGTAACCAACCGACGTCATCCGTTGTTACGTTTTTGGAACCCGAAACTCTTCCGAGAACTCCTTCCTAACCTAATTATAATATTCCGAGCATATTCCATGTTTCGACTTTTTCGATCCGGCGTACAGTTTGTCCTGCGCGGGTCCCGGCGCAACATTTTCGATACAATATTCCTTTCGGTAAATCAATAAAACTCGTATTTTCGATAAACGGGAGCTTTTTATTAAACTATCCCAATTATCACCTCGTAGTACGTGTAACCAGGCGCTGAGACCAAGACCGCAGTACCAATTGTACTGATTTGGATAATTGTCCCGAAAACCGATACCGTTTGGATCAGTTTTTATAAATAAACGTACCGTTTTATATCCGGAATGATCCAACGGGATACTAATTTTCCGTAATTATAAATAGCCTTTTACCGTATTTTATTTCGTATCAAAATCATTTGCAGTCAGCTAATATATAGTTTTCTAGAGAAAAACCCTAAATTCATAAACCTTTCTGAGAATCAAACCAACAATCGGAGGTGTTACCGGAGTCCGTTTGAAAAGATCCGGTACTCAAAATGAAGGTCTTGAGGTGTTCTATCAAATTCTCTTTTCCAAATTACTGCAGAAATCAAGGTTTATTTTCTGTAAAATTATTTATTTTCGAATTAATTTTATTAAAAATATGAATTTTTGTTCGGATGATTGTTTGTATGATTTGATGCTTGCATGTTGTAGAGCTTGTTTTCCTGATGATTTTTATATGTCATACGTCTGATTTGGAGTTCAATAACATGCTCAAAAGTGGGTTTAATTCTCGAATTTTAAAATTAGGGTTTATAACCCGTATGAATGTTTTCAATTGAAATTTGGGGCTTTTTGATTTAGGGAATATTAGATGTTGATTTATAGTGGATTATGTTTCTTATGAAATTTGTAATCGATTGGTATATAGCTCGTTAACAGAGGATGCTTGAATCGTAGGGAGTTATCTTTTTAAGTTTTCGATGTTTCGCCGGAAACCGGCGATGTTCTTGGCCAATTTCCGGCCAGGACAGGGATGATTGATGTGTTTTGATTGCATAAATAAGTTCCTGTAATGTGTAGATTAATTCTGGACAGTTTGGTGGCCTGAGGTGGCGGGAATCGTGTTCTCCGGCCACACTCCGCGAGTCGACGGCGGGGGTTTGCAAAATTGCAAACAGGCCCCTGGACTTTAGGGGAAGAAACTGTTTAGTCCCCCAGCTTTTCAGATTTTGCATATTTTGGATTCCTGTTTATAAATTATTTAAAAATCATATTTCCTATTTATTTTAATTATAAAAATTCGATTTTAATTTCTGAAAATTCCAAAAATCATTATTTTAATTCCAAAAATTATATATACTTCAAAAATAAATTTGAATTAATTAGTTAATTAATTTCAGTTAATTTTTAATTGATTAATTAGTCAATTAATCTGAAAATTAATTGATTAATTGATTTTAGTTAATTATTTAATTAGATTTAATTATTTAAAAATGATTTAAAAATTCCGAAAAATAGTTTCGAGCTTTAAAATATTATTTTAAATTATTTTCAAGGCTCTATAATTATTATGAAATTGTTTTGAAGCCAGATTTGGCCAACCGAACCCTGTTTACTACTTCGAAATTGATTCAATGATCTGTTTTAATTCCGAAAAATGTTTTAAAAATCATTTTAAATATCCGAAAGCCTATTTATGACCCGAGACTTCTTTATAAATGATATATCATTGATTATGTGACGTGTTATATGTTATATGTGACTTGTTGGTTAACTGTCGGTCTATATATTCGATGTTTACTTGTTTATTGCGTAACTTTCAATCCGTTAATCGGATTTGGGTGAAACGAATGGTAGATAGAAGTATGTGTTGAATCAAATCGTATGAGTTGAATATTGATAGATGCTTATGATATGTGAGCAGAAGAGGCAAGGCGTAGGAAAGGGAAACAGATAGTCAAGGAGTAAGACAGTGGTGATTGAGAGCAAGTGCAGTGTAGTAAGCTAGTACCAGGCAAGTGTTCTGAACTTTCTCGAGATATTATAGTGATTGATAGTCCTGTTTTATATTGCAAGTGCTTTGAAGCACTGAACCCTAAACTCTGATTCCAGTTATTGATCTTGAGCTGTAGACTTGATTCTTTCTAAACCACTGATTGTTGCATCCCCAAATACGAACCTCAAATATACGATACTACTCCACAAATACATGCAAACTAATTATCAAATACTGAACCAGATTGCTTATACACTCAAACCATATTATCTTATGCTTTGAAAGACCAAATCCTTGAAACCCTGAAACACTAATTCTTTTGTTATCCAATTCTTTCACTACCTAGCAGCCAAGCTTTGGAAATACCATATTGATCTTTACGTAGATTGAAACCATTTTCATTATTGAACGTCCAATGTTGTTAATGATCCTGTTTATTCTGTTATTATGGTAGAATTGGATTGTTTTTATAAAATTGTGGACCAGATTCGTGATCAGACCATATAATGGTCAAGTTAGGCCAAAGTGTGTCTTGGATCCAGTAGTTAGAGCAGTGCTGTGTGCTTTGCTCGGGGTTAGTGCGTGACTGATCAGCAGCCTAACCTTGGTTTTTAAAATGAAAATATAATATCCAATTCTAAATCATAATCCATTGTTCACTTGTTATCGTAACCATGTTTACCTGATGATCATTATTCTCGGTTTTATCATTGTGACTTGCTGAGCTAGTTAGCTCATTTGTGCGATGTTGTTTATGTTCTTTTCCAGTTAAGAAGCAACCGGTTGGTACCGAGGATCCCCAGTCCAGCGCGAGAGCTAGGGGTTCAGGTTGATCGAGTTGAGCTATTAGGCTTCTTTTGGGAGTAATTTAAGTTTATAAAAGTTTGTAATAATGTTTAATACTCAGTTCTGAGTTTGGATAGTGGGGATTTGAACGGTTTCTAATATAAATAAGTGTGTTTGGCTTGTGTGCATACTTTAACCTGTTGCGGTCCGTGGTAGTTGGTAAGTAGGGTCACTGCATATTATTATCTTTATCATTATTATAAGCAGGTTATAAATAAGGTGTGTGTGTGGACCCCAAACTTCTGACCCGGGTTTGGAGGGCCCACAGGTTTGGTATCAGAGCTACAGGTTATAAGTCACTGACACAAGTCTAGGATTGACGAGAATAGGTAGAGGGTTAGGATCAGAAGTAAGGAATAGAAAGATAGAATGTCGAGAGGTTGAGTGCTTCGGTATAACAGGTATTAGTATGATTCGCGTCATGGTTCGAGATTCGTATATTACGATATGATTTCAGATAGCAGCGATGGCCAATTCTTTTATTCCCGTATCAGCTGATCACTCAGAGCCTTCAGTTGGAGTATCGTCTTCGGATCCACGTCCTGTTGTTCCACTAGTGTTGGCTATACTACCTCCACCTGTGTTGCAGCCCGTACCATTGCAGGCTATTCCACCTCCAGGCATGAGGCTACCGACCAGAGGACCCCCACCTGCTGATTCAGGCTTTACAAGTCACTCAGTTACAAGAGTACCTTTCCAGTTCTCTTCCTATCCTGTCCCATATCATCAATTTGAGGCTTGCCTTATGGAGTAGCGATTTCTACAGGGTCAGATTCAGGAGTTACTACATATTATGCGTACCAGAGAGGTTGGGAGTGGTGAGAGGTGACTCAGAGAGAGGCTCCAGGCTTTTCATAGAGCAGCTGCAGTGAGGATTGCTGAGGCTACATATGAGGACATCACCCCTGATTTCCTAGTGGAGTGGGCTAAGTGGGTTCTAGAGGAGCTTGAGGAGATTGGAGGTCCAAACTTGCCATGAGTTAGAGATCTAGAGATGTTGAGCAGTATTGTGATGGTTATGTATTATGTACAGTAGTGTGTAGTGTGTATCAGTGGACTTTTGGGTTGTATTTACAGACTAGCTATGCTGACTAGTGAGTAGGTTGTTGTACCCTTTTGCTTTTACTTTCGAAGCGTCTTTACGCTTGTACTACCCAAAACTTTTGATCTATATATATCAGTACCTTTTCCTTTCCAGTATTGTCATTCATTTTACTGCGCCTGTTTTACTTTACCTTATTTATTGCACCAGTTATACCCCTGTGATACCATGTACCCTGTTTTTCATAACTATTTATATTCTGTAAAGAAGCATGCAATTTACTTAGTTACAACTATTTTAAAAAAGAGATATTTCTGTTTTACAAAACTTTTCTTTTATGCAAAGAATTTGATTTAAAAGCTAAATAAGTTGTTTGATTCTTTACAGAAAATGCCTCCCAGAAGAAATACTGGCACCAACACCCAGAATGAAGAAACCAACAACAACAATAATAACAACCAAGATGATACAAACCAGAATGCAAACCCAGGATCTATAGACCCAGCAATAGCCCAGATTCTTCAAATCTTGGCCCAACAAACAGTTCACCTGGCACAACAACAACAAAGACAGACCAATCCCCAGGTATCTTTCAAAACTTTTCAGGCAGTAAACCCACCAGAATTCAAGGGTTCCTTAGAACCGATTGAAACAAATGTTTGGTTAAAGGAGATAGAGAAGGCATTTGCCTTAGTAAAAGTAAAGGACAAACAGAAGGTTGAGTTTGCAAGTTACTATTTGAAGAATGAGGCCACCTATTGGTGGGAGATGGTGAAGACGTTGGAAGGAACAGATGTTATTACTTGGGAGAGGTTTAAGGAGTTGTTTTTAGAAAAGAATTTTCCTCAGTTTGTCCAAGACCAGATGGAGCTAAAGTTTTTAGAACTAAAGCAAGGACACATGTCGGTGACAGATTATGAGAGCAAGTTTGAGGAATTGTCAAGGTATGTTCCGTCATATGTGGATACTGACAGGAAGACTGACAAGAAGAAGGCTAAAAGATTCCAGCAAGGTTTTAAACCATGGATCAGAGGGAAGGTAGCCATTTTTGAATTGGATACCTATGCACAAGTTGTACAGAAGGCTATGATCGCAGAGACAGAGAGTGAGATGTCACAGAAAGAGAAAGAAAGCAAGAAAAGGAAAGGTGAAGGAAATGAAGGTCAGTCACAACCAGGGAAGTTTCCAAATTTTAAGAAGGGCAAGTTTCAGCCAGGGAGGAATTTTAATTTCAAGAGACAAAATGCAGGCGACGGAAGCCAGGGCAACCGTCCAGTTAATGCGAATCAGCCAAATCAGTTGAGATTAACTTTTCCAGATTGTCAAACATGTGGGAAGCCAGGATATATAGCCAGGGATTGCAAGACACCAACCCTGGTCAGTAATGCATTGAGGATTATGGGGTCTACCCTAGCAGTGAATGAGACTCCAAGGGCTAGAGTTTTTGACATGTCTGTGAAGGATGTTATCCAGGATACAGATGTCGTGGCAGGTACGCTTAATATGAATTCTTTATGTGCCAAAGTGTTAATAGATTCGGGAGCAACTCGATCGTTTGTTTCACAAGATTTTATTAGTAAGTTAAATTGTCCAGTTGAGTATTTAAATGAAATAATGACTGTGGAATTGGCAAATCAAGAATGAGTATATGTTAATCAAGTTTATGGGAATTGTGAGATAGAGATTTCTGATAGTTAGTTTTGTGTAGATTTGATACCATTTAAGTTAGGAGAATTTAACGTTATCTTAGGAATGGATTGGTTATCTAAGCACGATGCCTAGATAGATTGTCGAAATAAGAAGGTAATGGTGAAAACGCCAGACGAAAGAATAGTAACGTTCAAGGGCCAGAAACAAGTAAAGAAGTTCTTAACGATGATTCAAGCCAAGAAGTTACAACGACAAGAATGCGAGCATTTCGTGGCATATGTGATTGATAGGAGTCAGGAGCCAGCGAAACTTGAAGATATTCCAGTA
Organism: Apium graveolens; assembly: GCF_009905375.1. Lineage (NCBI taxonomy): Eukaryota > Viridiplantae > Streptophyta > Magnoliopsida > Apiales > Apiaceae > Apium > Apium graveolens. Next base: position 16,202,326 of record NC_133653.1, read on the forward strand.
GTGAATGAATTTCCAGACGTGTTTCCCGAAGAGTTACCAGGACTTCCTCCAGATAGAGAAATTGAGTTTGCAATCGACTTAGCACCTGGAACAGAACCGGGTATCCAAGGCCCCGTATAGAATGGCGCCCGTTGAGATGAAAGAGCTAGCGAAGCAATTGCAAGAGCTGTTAGAGAAAGGAGTAATCAGACCCGGTGTGTCCCCGTGGGGTGCACCGGTATTATTTGTCAAGAAGAAAGATGGAAGCATGAGACTGTGCATCGACTATAGGGAGCTCAACAAGCTTACAATCAAGAACAAGTATCCGTTACCCAGAATTGACGATCTATTTGACCAACTCAAGGGAGCCAAGTACTTCTCCAAGATTGATTTAAGATCGAGATATCATCAACTGAAAATTAAGCCAGAAGATATACCGAAGACAGCTTTCAGAACAAGGTATGGACATTACGAATTTTTAGTGATGTCTTTTGGACTGACCAATGCCCCGGCAGCGTTTATGGACCTGATGAATAGAATTTTCAAGGAAAACTTGGACAAGTTCGTCATTGTGTTTATAGACGATTTTTTGATTTATTCAAAGGCGGAAGGGGATCATGCGGAACAATTGAGAACAGCTTTGGAGATTTTAAGGAAAAAGAAGTTATATGCTAAATTCTCGAAGTGTGAGTTTTGGCTACAGGAAGTTCAGTTCTTAGGACACATAGTCAGTAATGAAGGGATCAAAGTGGACCCAGCAAAGATTGAGGCAATTACAAATTGGGGAAAGACCGAGAACATCCACCGAGGTAAGAAGTTCTTGGGATTAGTGGGATATTATCGTCGATTCGTTCAAAAATTTTCAGGGATTGCAATACCATTGACAAAGCTTACCCGGAAGAATGAAAAGTTTATATGGAACGACAAGTGCGAAGAAAGTTTTCAGAAATTGAAGCAACGATTAATCACATCACCTATTTTGTCACTTCCAGACGATCAAAGGAATTTTGTAATTTATAGCGATGCTTCTCATAAAGGACTAGGGTGCATTTTAATGCAGCACGAGAAGGTGATTGCGTATGCGTCAAGGAAATTGAAACCACACGAACAGAAATATCCTACTCATGATTTTGAGCTAGCAGCCATAGTTTTTGCTTTGAAAATTTGGAGACATTATCTGTATGGAGAAAAGTGCGAGATTTACACGGATCACAAAAGCTTAAGTACATATTCACACAGAAGGAGCTTAATATGAGGCAAAGGAGATGGTTAGAATTGATCATGGATTACGACTGCTCGATTATTTATCATCCCGGTAAAGCGAACGTTATAGCAGACGCGTTGAGTCGGAAGGAAGAGTTAAATGTGTTATCAGTACCTGAAGAGATATATAAGGAATTTCAGAAACTGGAATTGGAAATTAAAGTTTGCAGGCCTAATGAAGCAAAAGTGTACAGTATGACTTTGCAGCCGGAGTTGCTAGAGAAAATAAGAAATGTTAGGAAGATGTAATGGATCAGGATGTAAATCGTTTGGTAGGTGAGGAATTGTGTACGCAGAAGGATGATCAAGGTATTCTTAGGTTTTCTTCAAGAATTTGGATTCCACCGTTGACGGAGCTGAAGAATGAAATTTTACAGGAAGCACATAATTCAAGGTATTGAGGAATAAAGTGGTAAAGCTAGTAAGAGTGTTATGGAGAAACCCAAAGATTGAAGAGTCAACCTGGGAGTTAGAAAGTGATATAAGAAAAAAGTACCCTCATTTGTTTTCTTAGGAGATTCTGAGGACAGAATCCTTTTAAGGGGGAAAGGATGTAATATCCCGGCTATATCGTGTAATTATTTTTGCTAATAAATAATTAATATATGTGTTCAGTATATATTCTGTGAATTATTTGTTACGTGTTAAATGTGTTTTGGATGTTTAAAAATATTATTAATTGAGTATTTAATTTTTATATATCCAAAATAAAATATAGATAATTGTCCATATCTTTCTAATTATTTTTATGTTAATTTATGAATTTATAAGAATCATATGAAATTTATAAAATCTTTTTCCTGGGTATTTAAAATCTATTTTATAAAAACGGGAACCAACCGACGTCATCCGTTGTTACGTTTTTGGAACCCGAAACTCTTCCGATGAACTCCTTCCTAACCTAATTATAATATTCCGAGCATATTCCATGTTTCGACTTTTTCGATCCGGCGTACAGTTTGTCCTGCGCGGGTCCCGGCGCAACATTTTCGATACAATATTCCTTTCGGTAAATCAATAAAACTCGTATTTTCGATAAACGGGAGCTTTTTATTAAACTATCCCAATTATCACCTCGTAGTACGTGTAACCAGGCGCTGAGACCAAGACCGCAGTACCAATTGTACTGATTGGATAATTGTCCCGAAAACCGATACCGTTTGGATCAGTTTTTATAAATAAACGTACCGTTTTATATCGGAATGATCCAACGGGATACTAATTTTCCGTAATTATAAATAGCCTTTTACCGTATTTATTTTGTATCAAAATCATTTGCAGTCAGCTAATATATAGTTTTCCAGAGAAACAACCCTAAATTCATAAACCTTTCTGAGAATCAAACCAACAATCGGAGGTGTTACCGGAGTCCGTTTGAAAAGATCCAGTACTCAAAACGAAGGTCTTGAGGTGTTCTATCAAATTGCTGTGTTCCAAATTACTGCAGAAATCAAGGTTTATTTTCTGTAAAATTATTTATTTTCGAATTAATTTTATTAAAAATATGAATTTTTGTTCAGATGATTGTTTGTATGATTTGATGCTTGCATGTTGTAGAGCTTATTTTCCTGATGATTTTTATATGTCATACGTCTGATTTGGAGTTCCAATAACATGCTCAAAAGTGGGTTTAATTCTCGAATTTAAAATTAGGGTTTATAACCCGTATGAATGTTTTCAATTGAAATTTGGGGATTTTTGATTTAGGGAATATTAGCTGTTGATTTATAGTGGATTATGTTTCTTATGAAATTTGCAATCGATTGGTATATAGCTCGTTAACAGAGGATGCTTGAATCGTAGGGAGTTGTCTTTTTAAGTTTTCGATGTTTCGCCGGAAACCGGCGATGTTCTTGGCCAATTTCCGGCCAGGACAGGGATGATTGATGTGTTTTGATTGCATAAATAAGTTCCTGTAATGTGTAGATTAATTCTGGACAGTTTGGTGGCCTGAGGTGGCGGGAATCGTGTTCTCCGGCCACACTCCGGCGAGTCGACGGCGGGGGTTTGCAAAATTGCAAACAGGCCCCTGGACTTTGAGGAAGAAACTGTTTAGTCCCCCAGCTTTTCAGATTTTGCATATTTTGGATTCCTGTTTATAAATTATTTAAAAATCATATTTCCTATTTATTTTAATTATAAAAATTGTTTTTAATTTCTGAAAATTCCAAAAATCATTATTTTAATTCCAAAAATTATATTTACTTCAAAAAATAAATTTGAATTAATTAGTTATTTAATTTCAGTTAATTTTAATTGATTAATTAGTCAATTAATCTGAAAATTAATTGATTAATTGATTTTAGTTAATTATTTAATTAGATTTAATTATTTAAAAATGATTTAAAAATTCCGAAAAATAGTTTCGAGCTTTAAAATATTTTAAATTGTTTTCAAGGCTCTATAATTATTATGAAATTGTTTTGAAGCCAAATTTGGCCAACCGAACCCTGTTTACTACTTCGAAATTGATTTAATGATCTGTTTTAATTCCGAAAAATGTTTTAAAAATCATTTTAAATATACAAAAGCCTATTTATGACCCGAGACTTTTATAAATGATATATCATTGATTATGTGACATGTTATATGTTATATGTGACTTGTTGGTTAACTGTCGGTCTATATATTCGATGTTTACTTGTTTATTGCGTAACTTTCACTCTGTTAATCGGATTTGGGTAAAACGAAGGGTAGATAGAAGTATGTGTTGAATCAAATCGTATGAGTTGAATATGATAGATGCTGATGTGAGCAGAAGAGGCAAGGCGTAGGAAAGGGAAACAGATAGTCAAGGAGTAAGACAGTGGTGATTGAGAGCAAGTGCAGTGTAGTAAGCTAGTACCAGGCAAGTGTTCTGAACTTTCTCGAGATATTATAGTGATTGATAGTCCTGTTTTATATTGCAAGTGCTTTGAAGCACTGAACCCTAAACTCTGATTCCAGTATTGATCTTGCAGTTGTAGACTGTATTCTTTCTAAACCACTGATTGTGTATCCCCAAATACGAACCTCAAATATACGATACTACTCCACAAATACATGCAAACTAATATCAAACACTGAACCAGATTTGCTTACACACTCAAACCATTTTATCTTATGCTTTGAAAGACCAAATCCTTGAAACCCTGAAACACTAATTCTTTTATTATCCAATTCTTCACTACCTAGCAGCCAAGCTTTGGAAATACCATATTGATCTTTATGTAGATTGAAACCATTTTCATTATTGAACGTCCAATGTTGTTAATGATCCTGTTTATTCTGTTATTATGGTAGATTGGATTGTTTTTTATAAAATTGTGGACCAGATTCGTGATCAGACCATATAATGGTCAAGTTAGGCCAAAGTGTGTATCTTGGATCCAGTAGTTAGAGCAGTGGCTCGTGTGCTTGCCTCCGGGGTTAGTGCGTGACTGATCAGCAGCCTAACCTTGGTTTTTAAAATGAAAAATAATATCCAATTTAAATCATAATCCATTGTTCACTTGTTATCGTAACCATGTTTACCTGATGATCATTATTCTCGGTTTTATCATTGTGACTTGCTGAGCTAGTTAGCTCATTTATGCGATGTTGTTTATGTTCTTTTCCAGTTAAGAAGCAACCGGTTGGTACCGAGGATCCCCAGTCCAGCGCGAGAGCTAGGGGTTCAGGTTGATTGAGTTGAGCTATTAGGCTTCTTTTGGGAGTAATTTAAGTTTATAAAAGTTTGTAATAATGTTTAATACTCAGTTCTGAGTTGGATAGTGGGGATTTGAACGGTTTCTAATATAAATAAGTGTTTGGCTTGTGTGCATACTTTAACCTGTTGCGGTCCATGGTAGTTGGTAAGTAGGGTCACTGCATATTATTATCTTTATCATTATTATAAGCAGGTTTAAATAAGGTGTATGTGTGGACCCCAAACTTCTGACCCGGGTTTGGAGGGCGCCACAGGTTTGGTATCAGAGCTACAGGTTATAAGTCACTGACACAAGTCTAGGATTGACGAATAGGTAGAGGGTTAGGATCAGAAGTAAGGAATAGAAAGATAGAATGTCGAGAGGTTGAGTGCTTCGGTATAACAGGTATTAGTATGATTCGCGTCATGGTTCAAGATTCGTATATTACGATATGATTTCAGATAGCAGCGATGGCCAATTCTTTTATTCCCGTATCAGCTGATCATCAGAGCCTTCAGTTGGTGTAGTATCGTCTTGGATCCACATCCTGTTGTTCCACTAGTTGGCTATACTACCTCACCTGTGTTGCAGCCCGTACCATTGCAGGCTATTCCACCTCCAGGCATGAGGCTACCGACCAGAGGACCCCCACCTGCTGATTCAGGCTTTACAAGTCACTCAGTTACAGGAGTACCTTTCCAGTTCTCTTCCTATCATGTCCCATATCATCAGTTGAGGCTTGCCTTATGGAGCAGCGATTCTACAGGGTCAGATTCAGGAGTTACTACATATTATGCGTACCAGAGAGGTTGGGAGTGGTGAGAGGTGACTCAGAGAGAGGCTCCAGGCTTTTCGTAGAGCAGCTGCAGTGAGGATTGCTGAGGCTACATATGAGGACATCACCCCTGATTTCCTAGTGGAGTGGGCTAAGTGGGTTCTAGAGGAGCTTGAGGAGATTGGAGGTCCAGACTTGCCATGACTTAGAGATCTAGAGATGTTGAGCAGTATTGTGATGGTTATGTATGTACAGTAGTGTGTAGTGTGTATCAGTGGACTTTTGGGTTGTATTTACAGACTAGCTATGCTGACTAGTGAGTAGGTTGTTGTACCCTTTTGCTTTTACTTTCGAAGCGTCTTTACGCTTGTACTACCCAAAACTTTTGATCTATATATATCAGTACCTTTTCCTTTCCAGTATTGTCATTCATTTTACTGCGCCTGTTTTACTTTACCTTATTTATTGCACCAGTTATACCCCTGTGATACCATGTACCCTATTTTTCATAACTGTTTATTCTGTAAAGAAGCATGCAATTTACTTAGTTAAACTATTTTAAAAAAGAGATATTTTGTTTTACAAAACTTTTCTTTTATGCAAAGAATTTGATTTAAAAGCTAAATAAGTTGTTTGATTCTTACAGAAAATGCTCCCAGAAGAAATACCGGCACCAACACCCAGAATGAAGAAACCAACAACAACAATAATAACAACCAAGATGATACAAACCAGAATGCAAACCCAGGATCTATAGACCCAGCAATAGCCCAGATTCTTCAATCTTGGCCCAACAAACAGTCACCTGGCACAACAACAACAAAGACAGACCAATCCCCAGGTATCTTTCAAAACTTTTCAGGCAGTAACCCACCAGAATTCAAGGGTTCCTTAGAACCGATTGAAACAAATGTTGGTTAAAGGAGATAGAGAAGGCATTTGCCTTAGTAAAAGTAAAGGACAACAGAAGGTTGAGTTTGCAAGTTACTATTTGAAGAATGAGGCCACCTATTGGTGGGAGATGGTGAAGACGTTGGAAGAACAGATGTTATACTTGGGAGAGGTTAAGGAGTTGTTTTTAGAAAAGAATTTTCCTCAGTTGTCCAAGACCAGATGGAGCTAAAGTTTTAGAACTAAAGTAAGGACACATGTCGGTGACAGATTATGAGAGCAAGTTTGAGGAATTGTCAAGGTATGTGCCGTCATGTGGATACTGACAGGAAGACTGACAGGAAGAAGCTAAAAGATTTCCAGCAAGGTTTAAACCATGGATCAGAGGGAAGGTAGCCATTTTTGAATTGGATACCTATGCACAAGTTGTACAGAAGGCTTATAGCAGAGACAGAGAGTGAGGTCACAGAAAGAGAAAGAAAGCAAGAAAAGGAAAGGTGAAGGAAATGAAGGTCAGTAACAACCAGGGAAGTTTCCAAATTTTAAGAAGGGCAAGTTTCAGCCAGGGAGGAATTTTAATTTCAAGAGACAAAATGCAGGCGACGAAGCCAGGGCAACCGTCCAGTTAATGCGAATCAGCCAAATCAGTGAGATTAACTTTTCCAGATTGTCAAACATGTGGGAAGCCAGGATATAGCCAGGGATTGCAAGACACCAAACCCTGGTCAGTAATGCATTGAGGATTATGGGGTCTACCCTAGCAGTGAATGAGACTCCAAGGGCTAGAGTTTTGACATGTCTGTGAAGGATGTTATCCAGGATACATGTCGTGGCAGGTACGCTTAATATCAATTCTTTATGTGCCAAAGTGTTAATAGATTCGGGAGCAAACTCGATCGTTTCGTTTCACAAGATTTTGTTAGTAAGTTAAATTGTCCAGTTGAGTATTTAAATGAAATAATGACTGTGGAATTGGCAAATCAAGAATGAGTATATGTTAATCAAGTTTGGGAATTGTGAGATTAAGATTTTTGATAGTTAGTTTTGTGTAGATTTGATACCATTTAAGTTAGGAGAATTTAACGTTATCTTAGGAATGGATTGGTTATCTAAGCACGATGCCAGATAGATTGTCGAAATAAGAAGGTAATGGTGAAAACGCCAGACAAAAGAATAGTAACGTTCAAGGGCCAGAAACAAGTAAAGAAGTTCTTAACGATGATTCAAGCCAAGAAGTTAAACGACAAGAATGCGAGCATTTCGTGGCATATGTGATTGATAGGAGTCAGGAGCCAGCGAAACTTGAAGATATTCCAGTAGTGAATGAATTTCCAGACGTGTTTCCCGAAGAGTTACCAGGACTTCCTCAGATAGAGAAATTGAGTTTGCAATCGACTTAGCACCTGGAACAGAACCGGTATCCAAGGCCCCGTATAGAATGGCGCCCGTTGAGATGAAAGAGCTAGCGAAGCAATTGCAAGAGCTGTTAGAGAAAGGAGTAATCAGACCCGGTGTGTCCCCGTGGGGTGCACCGGTATTATTTGTCAAGAAGAAAGATGGAAGCATGAGACTGTGCATCGAACTATGGGAGCTCAACAAGCTACAATCAAGAACAAGTATCCGTTACCCAGAATTGACGATCTATTTGACCAACTCAAGGGAGCCAAGTACTTCTCCAAGATTGATTAAGATCGAGATATCATCAACTGAAAATTTAAGCCGAAGATATACCGAAGACAGCTTTCAGAACAAGGTATGGACATTCGAATTTTAGTGATGTCTTTGGACTGACCAATGCCCCGGCAGCGATTTATGGACCTGATGAATAGATTTTCAAGGAAAACTGGACAAGTTCGCATTGGTTTATAGACGATTTTTTGATTTATTCAAAGGCGGAAGGGGATCATGCGGAACAATTGAGAACAGCTTTGGGAGTTTTAAGGAAAAGAAGTTATATGCTAAATCTCCGAAGTAGTGAGAGTTGGCTACAGGAAGTTCAGTCTTTAGGACACATAGTCAGTTAATGAAGGGATCAAAGTGGACCCAGCAAAGATTGAGGCAATTACAAATTGGGAAAGACCGAGAAATCACCGACCGGTAAGAAGTTTATTGGGGATTAGTGGGATATTATCGTCGATTGTTCAAAATGTTTCAGGGATTGCAATACATTGACACAGCTTACCGGAAGAATGAAAAGTTTAATGGAACGACAAGTGCGAAGAAAGTTTCAGAAATTGAAGCAACGATAATCACATCACCTATTTGTCACTTCCAGACGAGCAAAGGAATTTTGTAATTTATAGCGATGCTTCTCATAAAGGACTAGGGTGCATTGTAATGCAGCAACGAGAAGGTGATTGCGTAGCGTCAAGGAAATTGAAACACAAACGAACAGAAATATCCTACTCATGATTTTGAGCTAGCAGCCATAGTTTTGCTTTGAAAATTTGGAGACATTATCTGTATGGAGAAAAGTGCGAGATTTACACGGATCACAAAAGCTTAAAGTACATATTCACACAGAAGGAGCTTAATATGAGGCAAAGGAGATGGTTAGAATTGATCATGGATTACGACTGCTCGATTATTTATCATCCCGGTAAAGCGAACGTTATAGCAGACGCGTTGAGTCGGAAGGAAGAGTTAAATGTGTTATCAGTACCTGAAGAGATATATAAGGAATTTCAGAAACTGGAATTGGAAATTAAAGTTTGCAGGCCTAATGAAGCAAAAGTGTACAGTATGACTTTGCAGCCGGAGTTGCTAGAGAAAATAAAGAAATGTTAGGAAGATGTAATGGATCAGGATGTAAATCGTTTGGTAGGTGAGGAATTGTGTACGCAGAAGGATGATCAAGGTATTCTTAGGTTTTCTTCAAGAATTTGGATTCCACCGTTGACGGAGCTGAAGAATGAAATTTTACAGGAAGCACATAATTCAAGGTATTGAGGAATAAAGTGGTAAAGCTAGTAAGAGTGTTATGGAGAAACCCAAAGATTGAAGAGTCAACCTGGGAGTTAGAAAGTGATATAAGAAAAAAGTACCCTCATTTGTTTTCTTAGGAGATTCTGAGGACAGAATCCTTTTAAGGGGGAAAGGATGTAATATCCCGGCTATATCGTGTAATTATTTTTGCTAATAAATAATTAATATATGTGTTCAGTATATATTCTGTGAATTATTTGTTAAGTGTTAAATGTGTTTGGATGTTTAAAATATTATTAATTGAGTATTTTAATTTTTATATATCCAAAATAAAATATAGATAATTGTCATATCTTTCTAATTATTTTTATGTTAATTTATGAATTTATAAGAATCATATGAAATTTATAAAATCTTTTTCCTGGTATTTAAAATCTATTTTATAAAAACGGGAACCAACCGACGTCATCCGTTGTTACGTTTTTGGAACCCGAAACTCTTCCGAGAACTCCTTCCTAACCTAATTATAATATTCCGAGCATATTCCATGTTTCGACTTTTTCGATCCGGCGTACAGTTTGTCCTGCGCGGGTCCCGGCGCAACATTTTCGATACAATATTCCTTTCGGTAAATCAATAAAACTCGTATTTTCGATAAACGGGAGCTTTTTATTAAACTATCCCAATTATCACCTCGTAGTACGTGTAACCAGGCGCTGAGACCAAGACCGCAGTACCAATTGTACTGATTTGGATAATTGTCCCGAAAACCGATACCGTTTGGATCAGTTTTTATAAATAAACGTACCGTTTTATATCCGGAATGATCCAACGGGATACTAATTTTCCGTAATTATAAATAGCCTTTTACCGTATTTTATTTGTATCAAAATCATTTGCAGTCAGCTAATATATAGTTTTCCAGAGAAAAAACCCTAAATTCATAAACCTTTCTGAGAATCAAACCAACAATCGGAGGTGTTACCGGAGTCCGTTTGAAAAGATCCAGTACTCAAAACGAAGGTCTTGAGGTGTTCTATCAAATTCTGTGTTCCAAATTACTGCAGAAATCAAGGTTTATTTTCTGTAAAATTATTTATTTTCGAATTAATTTTATTAAAAATATGAATTTTTGTTCAGATGATTGTTTGTATGATTTGATGCTTGCATGTTGTAGAGCTTATTTTCCTGATGATTTTTATATGTCATACGTCTGATTTGGAGTTCAATAACATGCTCAAAAGTGGGTTTAATTCTCGAATTTTAAAATTAGGGTTTATAACCCGTATGAATGTTTTCAATTGAAATTTGGGGATTTTTGATTTAGGGAATATTAGCTGTTGATTTATAGTGGATTATGTTTCTTATGAAATTTGCAATCGATTGGTATATAGCTCGTTAACAGAGGATGCTTGAATCGTAGGGAGTTGTCTTTTTAAGTTTTCGATGTTTCGCCGGAAACCGGCGATGTTCTTGGCCAATTTCCGGCCAGGACAGGGATGATTGATGTGTTTTGATTGCATAAATAAGTTCCTGTAATGTGTAGATTAATTCTGGACAGTTTGGTGGCCTGAGGTGGCGGGAATCGTGTTCTCCGGCCACACTCCGGCGAGTCGACGGCGGGGGTTTGCAAAATTGCAAACAGGCCCCTGGACTTTTGAGGAAGAAACTGTTTAGTCCCCCAGCTTTTCAGATTTTGCATATTTTGGATTCCTGTTTATAAATTATTTAAAAATCATATTTCCTATTTATTTTAATTATAAAAATTTGTTTTTAATTTCTGAAAATTCCAAAAATCATTATTTTAATTCCAAAAATTATATTACTTCAAAAAATAAATTTGAATTAATTAGTTATTAATTTCAGTTAATTTTAATTGATTAATTAGTCAATTAATCTGAAAATTAATTGATTAATTGATTTTAGTTAATTATTTAATTAGATTAATTATTTAAAAATGATTTAAAAATTCCGAAAAATAGTTTCGAGCTTTAAAATATTATTTTAAATTGTTTTCAAGGCTCTATAATTATTATGAAATTGTTTTGAAGCCAAATTTGGCCAACCGAACCCTGTTTACTACTTCGAAATTGATTTAATGATCTGTTTTAATTCCGAAAAATGTTTTAAAAATCATTTTAAATATACAAAGCCTATTTATGACCCGAGACTTCTTTATAAATGATATATCATTGATTATGTGACATGTTATATGTTATAGTGACTTGTTGGTTAACTGTCGGTCTATATATTCGATGTTTACTTGTTTATTGCGTAACTTTCACTCTGTTAATCGGATTTGGGTAAAACGAAGGGTAGATAGAAGTATGTGTTGAATCAAATCGTATGAGTTGAATATTGATAGATGCTTATGATATGTGAGCAGAAGAGGCAAGGCGTAGGAAAGGGAAACAGATAGTCAAGGAGTAAGACAGTGGTGATTGAGAGCAAGTGCAGTGTAGTAAGCTAGTACCAGGCAAGTGTTCTGAACTTTCTCGAGATATTATAGTGATTGATAGTCCTGTTTTATATTGCAAGTGCTTTGAAGCACTGAACCCTAAACTCTGATTCCAGTTATTGATCTTGAGTTGTAGACTTGATTCTTTCTAAACCACTGATTGTTGTATCCCCAAATACGAACCTCAAATATACGATACTACTCCACAAATACATGCAAACTAATTATCAAACACTGAACCAGATTGCTTACACACTCAAACCATTTTATCTTATGCTTTGAAAGACCAAATCCTTGAAACCCTGAAACAAATTCTTTTATTATCCAATTCTTTCACTACCTAGCAGCCAAGCTTTGGAAATACCATATTGATCTTTATGTAGATTGAAACCATTTTCATTATTGAACGTCCAATGTTGTTAATGATCCTGTTTATTCTGTTATTATGGTAGAATTGGATTGTTTTTATAAAATTGTGGACCAGATTCGTGATCAGACCATATAATGGTCAAGTTAGGCCAAAGTGTGTCTTGGATCCAGTAGTTAGAGCAGTGCTGTGTGCTTTGCTCGGGGTTAGTGCGTGACTGATCAGCAGCCTAACCTTGGTTTTTAAAATGAAAATATAATATCCAATTCTAAATCATAATCCATTGTTCACTTTTATCGTAACCATGTTTACCTGATGATCATTATTCTCGGTTTTATCATTGTGACTTGCTGAGCTAGTTAGCTCATTTATGCGATGTTGTTTATGTTCTTTTCCAGTTAAGAAGCAACCGGTTGGTACCGAGGATCCCCAGTCCAGCGCGAGAGCTAGGGGTTCAGGTTGATTGAGTTGAGCTATTAGGCTTCTTTTGGGAGTAATTTAAGTTTATAAAAGTTTGTAATAATGTTTAATACTCAGTTCTGAGTTTGGATAGTGGGGATTTGAACGGTTTCTAATATAAATAAGTGTGTTTGGCTTGTGTGCATACTTTAACCTGTTGCGGTCCGTGGTAGTTGGTAAGTAGGGTCACTGCATATTATTATCTTTATCATTATTATAAGCAGGTTATAAATAAGGTGTGTGTGGACCCCAAACTTCTGACCCGGGTTTGGAGGGCCCACAGGTTTGGTATCAGAGCTACAGGTTATAAGTCACTGACACAAGTCTAGGATTGACGAGAATAGGTAGAGGGTTAGGATCAGAAGTAAGGAATAGAAAGATAGAATGTCGAGAGGTTGAGTGCTTCGGTATAACAGGTATTAGTATGATTCGCGTCATGGTTCGAGATTCGTATATTACGATATGATTTCAGATAGCAGCGATGGCCAATTCTTTTATTCCCGTATCAGCTGATCACTCAGAGCCTTCAGTTGGAGTATCGTCTTCGGATCCACGTCCTGTTGTTCCACTAGTGTTGGCTATACTACCTCCACCTGTGTTGCAGCCCGTACCATTGCAGGCTATTCCACCTCCAGGCATGAGGCTACCGACCAGAGGACCCCCACCTGCTGATTCAGGCTTTACAAGTCACTCAGTACAGGAGTACCTTTCCAGTTCTCTTCCTATCCTGTCCCATATCATCAATTTGAGGCTTGCCTTATGGAGTAGCGATTTCTACAGGGTCAGATTCAGGAGTTACTACATATTATGCGTACCAGAGAGGTTGGGAGTGGTGAGAGGTGACTCAGAGAGAGGCTCCAGGCTTTTCATAGAGCAGCTGCAGTGAGGATTGCTGAGGCTACATATGAGGACATCACCCCTGATTTCCTAGTGGAGTGGGCTAAGTGGGTTCTAGAGGAGCTTGAGGAGATTGGAGGTCCAAACTTGCCATGAGTTAGAGATCTAGAGATGTGAGCAGTATTGTGATGGTTATGTATTATGTACAGTAGTGTGTAGTGTGTATCAGTGGACTTTTGGGTTGTATTTACAGACTAGCTATGCTGACTAGTGAGTAGGTTGTTGTACCCTTTTGCTTTTACTTTCGAAGCGTCTTTACGCTTGTACTACCCAAAACTTTTGATCTATATATATCAGTACCTTTTCCTTTCCAGTATTGTCATTCATTTTACTGCGCCTGTTTTACTTTACCTTATTTATTGCACCAGTTATACCCCTGTGATACCATGTACCCTGTTTTTCATAACTATTTATATTCTGTAAAGAAGCATGCAATTTACTTAGTTACAACTATTTTAAAAAGAGATATTTCTGTTTTACAAAACTTTTCTTTTATGCAAAGAATTTGATTAAAAGCTAAATAAGTTGTTTGATTCTTTACAGAAAATGCCTCCCAGAAGAAATACTGGCACCAACACCCAGAATGAAGAAACCAACAACAACAATAATAACAACCAAGATGATACAAACCAGAATGCAAACCCAGGATCTATAGACCCAGCAATAGCCAGATTCTTCAAATCTTGGCCCAACAAACAGTTCACCTGACACAACAACAACAAAGACAGACCAATCCCCAGGTATCTTTCAAAACTTTTCAGGCAGTAAACCCACCAGAATTCAAGGGTTCCTTAGAACCGATTGAAACAAATGTTTGGTTAAAGGAGATAGAGAAGGCATTTGCCTTAGTAAAAGTAAAGGACAAACAGAAGGTTGAGTTTGCAAGTTACTATTTGAAGAATGAGGCACCTATTGGTGGGAGATGGTGAAGACGTTGGAAGGAACAGATGTTATTACTTGGGAGAGGTTTAAGGAGTTGTTTTTAGAAAAGAATTTTCCTCAGTTTGTCCAAGACCAGATGGAGCTAAAGTTTTAGAACTAAAGCAAGGACACATGTCGGTGACAGATTATGAGAGCAAGTTTGAGGAATTGTCAAGGTATGTGCCGTCATATGTGGATACTGACAGGAAGACTGCCAAGAAGAAGGCTAAAAGATTCCAGCAAGGTTTTAAACCATGGATCAGAGGGAAGGTAGCCATTTTTGAATTGGATACCTATGCACAAGTTGTACAGAAGGCTATGATCGCAGAGACAGAGAGTGAGATGTCACAGAAAGAGAAAGAAAGCAAGAAAAGGAAAGGTGAAGGAAATGAAGGTCAGTCACAACCAGGGAAGTTTCCAAATTTTAAGAAGGGCAAGTTTCAGCCAGGGAGGAATTTTAATTTCAAGAGACAAAATGCAGGCGACGGAAGCCAGGGCAACCGTCCAGTTATTGCGAATCAGCCAAATCAGTTGAGATTAACTTTTCCAGATTGTCAAACATGTGGGAAGCCAGGATATATAGCCAGGGATTGCAAGACACCAACCCTGGTCAGTAATGCATTGAGGATTATGGGGTCTACCCTAGCAGTGAATGAGACTCCAAGGGCTAGAGTTTTTGACATGTCTGTGAAGGATGTTATCCAGGATACAGATGTCGTGGCAGGTACGCTTAATATGAATTCTTTATGTGCCAAAGTGTTAATAGATTCGGGAGCAACTCGATCGTTTGTTTCACAAGATTTATTAGTAAGTTAAATTGTCCAGTTGAGTATTTAAATGAAATAATGACTGTGGAATTGGCAAATCAAGAATGAGTATATGTTAATCAAGTTTATGGGAATTGTGAGATAGAGATTTCTGATAGTTAGTTTTGTGTAGATTTGATACCATTTAAGTTAGGAGAATTTAACGTTATCTTAGGAATGGATTGGTTATCTAAGCACGATGCCTAGATAGATTGTCGAAATAAGAAGGTAATGGTGAAAACGCCAGACGAAAGAATAGTAACGTTCAAGGGCCAGAAACAAGTAAAGAAGTTCTTAACGATGATTCAAGCCAAGAAGTTACAACGACAAGAATGCGAGCATTTCGTGGCATATGTGATTGATAGGAGTCAGGAGCCAGCGAAACTTGAAGATATTCCAGTAGTGAATGAATTTCCAGACGTGTTTCCCGAAGAGTTACCAGGACTTCCTCCAGATAGAGAAATTGAGTTTGCAATCGACTTAGCACCTGGAACAGAACCGGTATCCAAGGCCCCGTATAGAATGGCGCCCGTTGAGATGAAAGAGCTAGCGAAGCAATTGCAAGAGCTGTTAGAGAAAGGAGTAATCAGACCCGGTGTGTCCCCGTGGGGTGCACCGGTATTATTTGTCAAGAAGAAAGATGGAAGCATGAGACTGTGCATCGACTATAGGGAGCTCAACAAGCTTACAATCAAGAACAAGTATCCGTTACCCAGAATTGACGATCTATTTGACCAACTCAAGGGAGCCAAGTACTTCTCCAAGATTGATTTAAGATCGAGATATCATCAACTGAAAATTAAGCCAGAAGATATACCGAAGACAGCTTTCAGAACAAGGTATGGACATTACGAATTTTTAGTGATGTCTTTTGGACTGACCAATGCCCCGGCAGCGTTTATGGACCTGATGAATAGAATTTTCAAGGAAAACTTGGACAAGTTCGTCATTGTGTTTATAGACGATTTTTTGATTTATTCAAAGGCGGAAGGGGATCATGCGGAACAATTGAGAACAGCTTTGGAGATTTTAAGGAAAAAGAAGTTATATGCTAAATTCTCGAAGTGTGAGTTTTGGCTACAGGAAGTTCAGTTCTTAGGACACATAGTCAGTAATGAAGGGATCAAAGTGGACCCAGCAAAGATTGAGGCAATTACAAATTGGGAAAGACCGAGAACATCCACCGAGGTAAGAAGTTTCTTGGGATTAGTGGGATATTATCGTCGATTCGTTCAAAAATTTTCAGGGATTGCAATACCATTGACAAAGCTTACCCGGAAGAATGAAAGTTTATATGGAACGACAAGTGCGAAGAAAGTTTTCAGAAATTGAAGCAACGATTAATCACATCACCTATTTTGTCACTTCCAGACGATCAAAGGAATTTTGTAATTTATAGCGATGCTTCTCATAAAGGACTAGGGTGCATTTTAATGCAGCACGAGAAGGTGATTGCGTATGCGTCAAGGAAATTGAAACCACACGAACAGAAATATCCTACTCATGATTTTGAGCTAGCAGCCATAGTTTTTGCTTTGAAAATTTGGAGACATTATCTGTATGGAGAAAAGTGCGAGATTTACACGGATCACAAAAGCTTAAAGTACATATTCACACAGAAGGAGCTTAATATGAGGCAAAGGAGATGGTTAGAATTGATCATGGATTACGACTGCTCGATTATTTATCATCCCGGTAAAGCGAACGTTATAGCAGACGCGTTGAGTCGGAAGGAAGAGTTAAATGTGTTATCAGTACCTGAAGAGATATATAAGGAATTTCAGAAACTGGAATTGGAAATTAAAGTTTGCAGGCCTAATGAAGCAAAAGTGTACAGTATGACTTTGCAGCCGGAGTTGCTAGAGAAAATAAAGAAATGTTAGGAAGATGTAATGGATCAGGATGTAAATCGTTTGGTAGGTGAGGAATTGTGTACGCAGAAGGATGATCAAGGTATTCTTAGGTTTTCTTCAAGAATTTGGATTCCACCGTTGACGGAGCTGAAGAATGAAATTTTACAGGAAGCACATAATTCAAGGTATTGAGGAATAAAGTGGTAAAGCTAGTAAGAGTGTTATGGAGAAACCCAAAGATTGAAGAGTCAACCTGGGAGTTAGAAAGTGATATAAGAAAAAAGTACCCTCATTTGTTTTCTTAGGAGATTCTGAGGACAGAATCCTTTTAAGGGGGAAAGGATGTAATATCCCGGCTATATCGTGTAATTATTTTTGCTAATAAATAATTAATATATGTGTTCAGTATATATTCTGTGAATTATTTGTTAAGTGTTAAATGTGTTTGGATGTTTAAAAATATTATTAATTGAGTATTTTAATTTTTATATATCCAAAATAAAATATAGATAATTGTCATATCTTTCTAATTATTTTTATGTTAATTTATGAATTTATAAGAATCATATGAAATTTATAAAATCTTTTTCCTGGTATTTAAAATCTATTTTATAAAAACGGGAACCAACCGACGTCATCCGTTGTTACGTTTTTGGAACCCGAAACTCTTCCGAGAACTCCTTCCTAACCTAATTATAATATTCCGAGCATATTCCATGTTTCGACTTTTTCGATCCGGCGTACAGTTTGTCCTGCGCGGGTCCCGGCGCAACATTTTCGATACAATATTCCTTTCGGTAAATCAATAAAACTCGTATTTTCGATAAACGGGAGCTTTTTATTAAACTATCCCAATTATCACCTCGTAGTACGTGTAACCAGGCGCTGAGACCAAGACCGCAGTACCAATTGTACTGATTTGGATAATTGTCCCGAAAACCGATACCGTTTGGATCAGTTTTTATAAATAAACGTACCGTTTTATATCCGGAATGATCCAACGGGATACTAATTTTCCGTAATTATAAATAGCCTTTTACCGTATTTTATTTTGTATCAAAATCATTTGCAGTCAGCTAATATATAGTTTTCCAGAGAAAAAACCCTAAATTCATAAACCTTTCTGAGAATCAAACCAACAATCGGAGGTGTTACCGGAGTCCGTTTGAAAAGATCCAGTACTCAAAACGAAGGTCTTGAGGTGTTCTATCAAATTCTGTGTTCCAAATTACTGCAGAAATCAAGGTTTATTTTCTGTAAAATTATTTATTTTCGAATTAATTTTATTAAAAATATGAATTTTTGTTCAGATGATTGTTTGTATGATTTGATGCTTGCATGTTGTAGAGCTTATTTTCCTGATGATTTTTATATGTCATACGTCTGATTTGGAGTTCAATAACATGCTCAAAAGTGGGTTTAATTCTCGAATTTTAAAATTAGGGTTTATAACCCGTATGAATGTTTTCAATTGAAATTTGGGGATTTTTGATTTAGGGAATATTAGCTGTTGATTTATAGTGGATTATGTTTCTTATGAAATTTGCAATCGATTGGTATATAGCTCGTTAACAGAGGATGCTTGAATCGTAGGGAGTTGTCTTTTTAAGTTTTCGATGTTTCGCCGGAAACCGGCGATGTTCTTGGCCAATTTCCGGCCAGGACAGGGATGATTGATGTGTTTTGATTGCATAAATAAGTTCCTGTAATGTGTAGATTAATTCTGGACAGTTTGGTGGCCTGAGGTGGCGGGAATCGTGTTCTCCGGCCACACTCCGGCGAGTCGACGGCGGGGGTTTGCAAAATTGCAAACAGGCCCCTGGACTTTTGAGGAAGAAACTGTTTAGTCCCCCAGCTTTTCAGATTTTGCATATTTTGGATTCCTGTTTATAAATTATTTAAAAATCATATTTCCTATTTATTTTAATTATAAAAATTTGTTTTTAATTTCTGAAAATTCCAAAAATCATTATTTTAATTCCAAAAATTATATTTACTTCAAAAAATAAATTTGAATTAATTAGTTATTTAATTTCAGTTAATTTTTAATTGATTAATTAGTCAATTAATCTGAAAATTAATTGATTAATTGATTTTAGTTAATTATTTAATTAGATTTAATTATTTAAAAATGATTTAAAAATTCCGAAAAATAGTTTCGAGCTTTAAAATATTATTTTAAATTGTTTTCAAGGCTCTATAATTATTATGAAATTGTTTTGAAGCCAAATTTGGCCAACCGAACCCTGTTTACTACTTCGAAATTGATTTAATGATCTGTTTTAATTCCGAAAAATGTTTTAAAAATCATTTTAAATATACAAAAGCCTATTTATGACCCGAGACTTCTTTATAAATGATATATCATTGATTATGTGACATGTTATATGTTATATGTGACTTGTTGGTTAACTGTCGGTCTATATATTCGATGTTTACTTGTTTATTGCGTAACTTTCACTCTGTTAATCGGATTTGGGTAAAACGAAGGGTAGATAGAAGTATGTGTTGAATCAAATCGTATGAGTTGAATATTGATAGATGCTTATGATATGTGAGCAGAAGAGGCAAGGCGTAGGAAAGGGAAACAGATAGTCAAGGAGTAAGACAGTGGTGATTGAGACCAAGTGCAGTGTAGTAAGCTAGTACCAGGCAAGTGTTCTGAACTTTCTCGAGATATTATAGTGATTGATAGTCCTGTTTTATATTGCAAGTGCTTTGAAGCACTGAACCCTAAACTCTGATTCCAGTTATTGATCTTGAGTTGTAGACTTGATTCTTTCTAAACCACTGATTGTTGTATCCCCAAATACGAACCTCAAATATACGATACTACTCCACAAATACATGCAAACTAATTATCAAACACTGAACCAGATTGCTTACACACTCAAACCATTTTATCTTATGCTTTGAAAGACCAAATCCTTGAAACCCTGAAACACTAATTCTTTTATTATCCAATTCTTTCACTACCTAGCAGCCAAGCTTTGGAAATACCATATTGATCTTTATGTAGATTGAAACCATTTTCATTATTGAACGTCCAATGTTGTTAATGATCCTGTTTATTCTGTTATTATGGTAGAATTGGATTGTTTTTATAAAATTGTGGACCAGATTCGTGATCAGACCATATAATGGTCAAGTTAGGCCAAAGTGTGTCTTGGATCCAGTAGTTAGAGCAGTGCTGTGTGCTTTGCTCGGGGTTAGTGCGTGACTGATCAGCAGCCTAACCTTGGTTTTTAAAATGAAAATATAATATCCAATTCTAAATCATAATCCATTGTTCACTTGTTATCGTAACCATGTTTACCTGATGATCATTATTCTCGGTTTTATCATTGTGACTTGCTGAGCTAGTTAGCTCATTTATGCGATGTTGTTTATGTTCTTTTCCAGTTAAGAAGCAACCGGTTGGTACCGAGGATCCCCAGTCCAGCGCGAGAGCTAGGGGTTCAGGTTGATTGAGTTGAGCTATTAGGCTTCTTTTGGGAGTAATTTAAGTTTATAAAAGTTTGTAATAATGTTTAATACTCAGTTCTGAGTTTGGATAGTGGGGATTTGAACGGTTTCTAATATAAATAAGTGTGTTTGGCTTGTGTGCATACTTTAACCTGTTGCGGTCCATGGTAGTTGGTAAGTAGGGTCACTGCATATTATTATCTTTATCATTATTATAAGCAGGTTATAAATAAGGTGTATGTGTGGACCCCAAACTTCTGACCCGGGTTTGGAGGGCGCCACAGGTTTGGTATCAGAGCTACAGGTTATAAGTCACTGACACAAGTCTAGGATTGACGAGAATAGGTAGAGGGTTAGGATCAGAAGTAAGGAATAGAAAGATAGAATGTCGAGAGGTTGAGTGCTTCGGTATAACAGGTATTAGTATGATTCGCGTCATGGTTCAAGATTCGTATATTACGATATGATTTCAGATAGCAGCGATGGCCAATTCTTTTATTCCCGTATCAGCTGATCACTCAGAGCCTTCAGTTGGAGTATCGTCTTCGGATCCACATCCTGTTGTTCCACTAGTGTTGGCTATACTACCTCCACCTGTGTTGCAGCCCGTACCATTGCAGGCTATTCCACCTCCAGGCATGAGGCTACCGACCAGAGGACCCCCACCTGCTGATTCAGGCTTTACAAGTCACTCAGTTACAGGAGTACCTTTCCAGTTCTCTTCCTATCATGTCCCATATCATCAGTTTGAGGCTTGCCTTATGGAGCAGCGATTTCTACAGGGTCAGATTCAGGAGTTACTACATATTATGCGTACCAGAGAGGTTGGGAGTGGTGAGAGGTGACTCAGAGAGAGGCTCCAGACTTTTCGTAGAGCAGCTGCAGTGAGGATTGCTGAGGCTACATATGAGGACATCACCCCTGATTTCCTAGTGGAGTGGGCTAAGTGGGTTCTAGAGGAGCTTGAGGAGATTGGAGGTCCAGACTTGCCATGACTTAGAGATCTAGAGATGTTGAGCAGTATTGTGATGGTTATGTATTATGTACAGTAGTGTGTAGTGTGTATCAGTGGACTTTTGGGTTGTATTTACAGACTAGCTATGCTGACTAGTGAGTAGGTTGTTGTACCCTTTTGCTTTTACTTTCGAAGCGTCTTTACGCTTGTACTACCCAAAACTTTTGATCTATATATATCAGTACCTTTTCCTTTCCAGTATTGTCATTCATTTTACTGCGCCTGTTTTACTTTACCTTATTTATTGCACCAGTTATACCCCTGTGATACCATGTACCCTATTTTTCATAACTGTTTATATTCTGTAAAGAAGCATGCAATTTACTTAGTTACAACTATTTTAAAAAAGAGATATTTCTGTTTTACAAAACTTTTCTTTTCTGCAAAGAATTTGATTTAAAAGCTAAATAAGTTGTTTGATTCTTTACAGAAAATGCCTCCCAGAAGAAATACCGGCACCAACACCCAGAATGAAGAAACCAACAACAACAATAATAACAACCAAGATGATACAAACCAGAATGCAAACCCAGGATCTATAGACCCAGCAATAGCCCAGATTCTTCAAATCTTGGCCCAACAAACAGTTCACCTGGCACAACAACAACAAAGACAGACCAATCCCCAGGTATCTTTCAAAACTTTTCAGGCAGTAAACCCACCAGAATTCAAGGGTTCCTTAGAACCGATTGAAACAAATGTTTGGTTAAAGGAGATAGAGAAGGCATTTGCCTTAGTAAAAGTAAAGGACAAACAGAAGGTTGAGTTTGCAAGTTACTATTTGAAGACTGAGGCCACCTATTGGTGGGAGATGGTGAAGACGTTGGAAGGAACAGATGTTATTACTTGGGAGAGGTTTAAGGAGTTGTTTTTAGAAAAGAATTTTCCTCAGTTTGTCCAAGACCAGATGGAGCTAAAGTTTTTAGAACTA
Source organism: Apium graveolens (assembly GCF_009905375.1). Taxonomy (NCBI): domain Eukaryota; kingdom Viridiplantae; phylum Streptophyta; class Magnoliopsida; order Apiales; family Apiaceae; genus Apium; species Apium graveolens. The sequence continues at coordinate 16,224,999 of NC_133653.1, forward strand.
AAGTAAGGACACATGTCGGTGACAGATTATGAGAGCAAGTTTGAGGAATTGTCAAGGTATGTGCCGTCATATGTGGATACTGACAGGAAGACTGACAGGAAGAAGGCTAAAAGATTCCAGCAAGGTTTTAAACCATGGATCAGAGGGAAGGTAGCCATTTTTGAATTGGATACCTATGCACAAGTTGTACAGAAGGCTATGATCGCAGAGACAGAGAGTGAGATGTCACAGAAAGAGAAAGAAAGCAAGAAAAGGAAAGGTGAAGGAAATGAAGGTCAGTCACAACCAGGGAAGTTTCCAAATTTTAAGAAGGGCAAGTTTCAGCCAGGGAGGAATTTTAATTTCAAGAGACAAAATGCAGGCGACGGAAGCCAGGGCAACCGTCCAGTTAATGCGAATCAGCCAAATCAGTTGAGATTAACTTTTCCAGATTGTCAAACATGTGGGAAGCCAGGATATATAGCCAGGGATTGCAAGACACCAACCCTGGTCAGTAATGCATTGAGGATTATGGGGTCTACCCTAGCAGTGAATGAGACTCCAAGGGCTAGAGTTTTTGACATGTCTGTGAAGGATGTTATCCAGGATACAGATGTCGTGGCAGGTACGCTTAATATCAATTCTTTATGTGCCAAAGTGTTAATAGATTCGGGAGCAACTCGATCGTTCGTTTCACAAGATTTTGTTAGTAAGTTAAATTGTCCAGTTGAGTATTTAAATGAAATAATGACTGTGGAATTGGCAAATCAAGAATGAGTATATGTTAATCAAGTTTGTGGGAATTGTGAGATTAAGATTTTTGATAGTTAGTTTTGTGTAGATTTGATACCATTTAAGTTAGGAGAATTTAACGTTATCTTAGGAATGGATTGGTTATCTAAGCACGATGCCCAGATAGATTGTCGAAATAAGAAGGTAATGGTGAAAACGCCAGACAAAAGAATAGTAACGTTCAAGGGCCAGAAACAAGTAAAGAAGTTCTTAACGATGATTCAAGCCAAGAAGTTACAACGACAAGAATGCGAGCATTTCGTGGCATATGTGATTGATAGGAGTCAGGAGCCAGCGAAACTTGAAGATATTCCAGTAGTGAATGAATTTCCAGACGTGTTTCCCGAAGAGTTACCAGGACTTCCTCCAGATAGAGAAATTGAGTTTGTAATCGACTTAGCACCTGGAACAGAACCGGTATCCAAGGCCCCGTATAGAATGGCGCCCGTTGAGATGAAAGAGCTAGCGAAGCAATTGCAAGAGCTGTTAGAGAAAGGAGTAATCAGACCCGGTGTGTCCCCGTGGGGTGCACCGGTATTATTTGTCAAGAAGAAAGATGGAAGCATGAGACTGTGCATCGACTATAGGGAGCTCAACAAGCTTACAATCAAGAACAAGTATCCGTTACCCAGAATTGACGATCTATTTGACCAACTCAAGGGAGCCAAGTACTTCTCCAAGATTGATTTAAGATCGGGATATCATCAACTGAAAATTAAGCCCGAAGATATACCGAAGACAGCTTTCAGAACAAGGTATGGACATTACGAATTTTTAGTGATGTCTTTTGGACTAACCAATGCCCCGGCAGCGTTTATGGACCTGATGAATAGAATTTTCAAGGAAAACTTGGACAAGTTCGTCATTGTGTTTATAGACGATTTTTTGATTTATTCAAAGGCGGAAGGGGATCATGCGGAACAATTGAGAACAGCTTTGGAGATTTTAAGGAAAAAGAAGTTATATGCTAAATTCTCGAAGTGTGAGTTTTGGCTACAGGAAGTTCAGTTCTTAGGACACATAGTCAGTAATGAAGGGGTCAAAGTGGACCCAGCAAAGATTGAGGCAATTACAAATTGGGAAAGACCGAGAACATCCACCGAGGTAAGAAGTTTCTTGGGATTAGTGGGATATTATCGTCGATTCGTTCAAAAAATTTCAGGGATTGCAATACCATTGACAAAGCTTACCCGGAAGAATGAAAAGTTTATATGGAACGACAAGTGCGAAGAAAGTTTTCAGAAATTGAAGCAACGATTAATCACATCACCTATTTTGTCACTTCCAGACGATCAAAGGAATTTTGTAATTTATAGCGATGCTTCTCATAAAGGACTAGGGTGCATTTTAATGCAGCACGAGAAGGTGATTGCGTATGCGTCAAGGAAATTGAAACCACACGAACAGAAATATCCTACTCATGATTTTGAGCTAGCAGCCATAGTTTTTGCTTTGAAAATTTGGAGACATTATCTGTATGGAGAAAAGTGCGAGATTTACACGGATCACAAAAGCTTAAAGTACATATTCACACAGAAGGAGCTTAATATGAGGCAAAGGAGATGGTTAGAATTGATCATGGATTACGACTGCTCGATTATTTATCATCCCGGTAAAGCGAACGTTATAGCAGACGCGTTGAGTCGGAAGGAAGAGTTAAATGTGTTATCAGTACCTGAAGAGATATATAAGGAATTTCAGAAACTGGAATTGGAAATTAAAGTTTGCAGGCCTAATGAAGCAAAAGTGTACAGTATGACTTTGCAGCCGGAGTTGCTAGAGAAAATAAAGAAATGTTAGGAAGATGTAATGGATCAGGATGTAAATCATTTGGTAGGTGAGGAATTGTGTACGCAGAAGGATGATCAAGGTATTCTTAGGTTTTCTTCAAGAATTTGGATTCCACCGTTGACGGAGCTGAAGAATGAAATTTTACAGGAAGCACATAATTCAAGGTATTGAGGAATAAAGTGGTAAAGCTAGTAAGAGTGTTATGGAGAAACCCAAAGATTGAAGAGTCAACCTGGGAGTTAGAAAGTGATATAAGAAAAAAGTACCCTCATTTGTTTTCTTAGGAGATTCTGAGGACAGAATCCTTTTAAGGGGGAAAGGATGTAATATCCTGGCTATATCGTGTAATTATTTTTGCTAATAAATAATTAATATATGTGTTCAGTATATATTCTGTGAATTATTTGTTAAGTGTTAAATGTGTTTGGATGTTTAAAAATATTATTAATTGAGTATTTTAATTTTTATATATCCAAAATAAAATATAGATAATTGTCATATCTTCCTAATTATTTTTATGTTAATTTATGAATTTATAAGAATCATATGAAATTTATAAAATCTTTTTCCTGGTATTTAAAATCTATTTTATAAAAACGGTAACCAACCGACGTCATCCGTTGTTACGTTTTTGGAACCCGAAACTCTTCCGAGAACTCCTTCCTAACCTAATTATAATATTCCGAGCATATTCCATGTTTCGACTTTTTCGATCCGGCGTACAGTTTGTCCTGCGCGGGTCCCGGCGCAACATTTTCGATACAATATTCCTTTCGGTAAATCAATAAAACTCGTATTTTCGATAAACGGGAGCTTTTTATTAAACTATCCCAATTATCACCTCGTAGTACGTGTAACCAGGCGCTGAGACCAAGACCGCAGTACCAATTGTACTGATTTGGATAATTGTCCCGAAAACCGATACCGTTTGGATCAGTTTTTATAAATAAACGTACCGTTTTATATCCGGAATGATCCAACGGGATACTAATTTTCCGTAATTATAAATAGCCTTTTACCGTATTTTATTTCGTATCAAAATCATTTGCAGTCAGCTAATATATAGTTTTCTAGAGAAAAACCCTAAATTCATAAACCTTTCTGAGAATCAAACCAACAATCGGAGGTGTTACCGGAGTCCGTTTGAAAAGATCCGGTACTCAAAATGAAGGTCTTGAGGTGTTCTATCAAATTCTCTTTTCCAAATTACTGCAGAAATCAAGGTTTATTTTCTGTAAAATTATTTATTTTCGAATTAATTTTATTAAAAATATGAATTTTTGTTCGGATGATTGTTTGTATGATTTGATGCTTGCATGTTGTAGAGCTTGTTTTCCTGATGATTTTTATATGTCATACGTCTGATTTGGAGTTCAATAACATGCTCAAAAGTGGGTTTAATTCTCGAATTTTAAAATTAGGGTTTATAACCCGTATGAATGTTTTCAATTGAAATTTGGGGCTTTTTGATTTAGGGAATATTAGATGTTGATTTATAGTGGATTATGTTTCTTATGAAATTTGTAATCGATTGGTATATAGCTCGTTAACAGAGGATGCTTGAATCGTAGGGAGTTATCTTTTTAAGTTTTCGATGTTTCGCCGGAAACCGGCGATGTTCTTGGCCAATTTCCGGCCAGGACAGGGATGATTGATGTGTTTTGATTGCATAAATAAGTTCCTGTAATGTGTAGATTAATTCTGGACAGTTTGGTGGCCTGAGGTGGCGGGAATCGTGTTCTCCGGCCACACTCCGCGAGTCGACGGCGGGGGTTTGCAAAATTGCAAACAGGCCCCTGGACTTTAGGGGAAGAAACTGTTTAGTCCCCCAGCTTTTCAGATTTTGCATATTTTGGATTCCTGTTTATAAATTATTTAAAAATCATATTTCCTATTTATTTTAATTATAAAAATTCGATTTTAATTTCTGAAAATTCCAAAAATCATTATTTTAATTCCAAAAATTATATATACTTCAAAAAATAAATTTGAATTAATTAGTTAATTAATTTCAGTTAATTTTTAATTGATTAATTAGTCAATTAATCTGAAAATTAATTGATTAATTGATTTTAGTTAATTATTTAATTAGATTTAATTATTTAAAAATGATTTAAAAATTCCGAAAAATAGTTTCGAGCTTTAAAATATTATTTTAAATTATTTTCAAGGCTCTATAATTATTATGAAATTGTTTTGAAGCCAGATTTGGCCAACCGAACCCTGTTTACTACTTCGAAATTGATTCAATGATCTGTTTTAATTCCGAAAAATGTTTTAAAAATCATTTTAAATATCCGAAAGCCTATTTATGACCCGAGACTTCTTTATAAATGATATATCATTGATTATGTGACGTGTTATATGTTATATGTGACTTGTTGGTTAACTGTCGGTCTATATATTCGATGTTTACTTGTTTATTGCGTAACTTTCAATCCGTTAATCGGATTTGGGTGAAACGAATGGTAGATAGAAGTATGTGTTGAATCAAATCGTATGAGTTGAATATTGATAGATGCTTATGATATGTGAGCAGAAGAGGCAAGGCGTAGGAAAGGGAAACAGATAGTCAAGGAGTAAGACAGTGGTGATTGAGAGCAAGTGCAGTGTAGTAAGCTAGTACCAGGCAAGTGTTCTGAACTTTCTCGAGATATTATAGTGATTGATAGTCCTGTTTTATATTGCAAGTGCTTTGAAGCACTGAACCCTAAACTCTGATTCCAGTTATTGATCTTGAGCTGTAGACTTGATTCTTTCTAAACCACTGATTGTTGCATCCCCAAATACGAACCTCAAATATACGATACTACTCCACAAATACATGCAAACTAATTATCAAATACTGAACCAGATTGCTTATACACTCAAACCATATTATCTTATGCTTTGAAAGACCAAATCCTTGAAACCCTGAAACACTAATTCTTTTGTTATCCAATTCTTTCACTACCTAGCAGCCAAGCTTTGGAAATACCATATTGATCTTTACGTAGATTGAAACCATTTTCATTATTGAACGTCCAATGTTGTTAATGATCCTGTTTATTCTGTTATTATGGTAGAATTGGATTGTTTTTATAAAATTGTGGACCAGATTCGTGATCAGACCATATAATGGTCAAGTTAGGCCAAAGTGTGTCTTGGATCCAGTAGTTAGAGCAGTGCTGTGTGCTTTGCTCGGGGTTAGTGCGTGACTGATCAGCAGCCTAACCTTGGTTTTTAAAATGAAAATATAATATCCAATTCTAAATCATAATCCATTGTTCACTTGTTATCGTAACCATGTTTACCTGATGATCATTATTCTCGGTTTTATCATTGTGACTTGCTGAGCTAGTTAGCTCATTTGTGCGATGTTGTTTATGTTCTTTTCCAGTTAAGAAGCAACCGGTTGGTACCGAGGATCCCCAGTCCAGCGCGAGAGCTAGGGGTTCAGGTTGATCGAGTTGAGCTATTAGGCTTCTTTTGGGAGTAATTTAAGTTTATAAAAGTTTGTAATAATGTTTAATACTCAGTTCTGAGTTTGGATAGTGGGGATTTGAACGGTTTCTAATATAAATAAGTGTGTTTGGCTTGTGTGCATACTTTAACCTGTTGCGGTCCGTGGTAGTTGGTAAGTAGGGTCACTGCATATTATTATCTTTATCATTATTATAAGCAGGTTATAAATAAGGTGTGTGTGTGGACCCCAAACTTCTGACCCGGGTTTGGAGGGCCCACAGGTTTGGTATCAGAGCTACAGGTTATAAGTCACTGACACAAGTCTAGGATTGACGAGAATAGGTAGAGGGTTAGGATCAGAAGTAAGGAATAGAAAGATAGAATGTCGAGAGGTTGAGTGCTTCGGTATAACAGGTATTAGTATGATTCGCGTCATGGTTCGAGATTCGTATATTACGATATGATTTCAGATAGCAGCGATGGCCAATTCTTTTATTCCCGTATCAGCTGATCACTCAGAGCCTTCAGTTGGAGTATCGTCTTCGGATCCACGTCCTGTTGTTCCACTAGTGTTGGCTATACTACCTCCACCTGTGTTGCAGCCCGTACCATTGCAGGCTATTCCACCTCCAGGCATGAGGCTACCGACCAGAGGACCCCCACCTGCTGATTCAGGCTTTACAAGTCACTCAGTTACAAGAGTACCTTTCCAGTTCTCTTCCTATCCTGTCCCATATCATCAATTTGAGGCTTGCCTTATGGAGTAGCGATTTCTACAGGGTCAGATTCAGGAGTTACTACATATTATGCGTACCAGAGAGGTTGGGAGTGGTGAGAGGTGACTCAGAGAGAGGCTCCAGGCTTTTCATAGAGCAGCTGCAGTGAGGATTGCTGAGGCTACATATGAGGACATCACCCCTGATTTCCTAGTGGAGTGGGCTAAGTGGGTTCTAGAGGAGCTTGAGGAGATTGGAGGTCCAAACTTGCCATGAGTTAGAGATCTAGAGATGTTGAGCAGTATTGTGATGGTTATGTATTATGTACAGTAGTGTGTAGTGTGTATCAGTGGACTTTTGGGTTGTATTTACAGACTAGCTATGCTGACTAGTGAGTAGGTTGTTGTACCCTTTTGCTTTTACTTTCGAAGCGTCTTTACGCTTGTACTACCCAAAACTTTTGATCTATATATATCAGTACCTTTTCCTTTCCAGTATTGTCATTCATTTTACTGCGCCTGTTTTACTTTACCTTATTTATTGCACCAGTTATACCCCTGTGATACCATGTACCCTGTTTTTCATAACTATTTATATTCTGTAAAGAAGCATGCAATTTACTTAGTTACAACTATTTTAAAAAAGAGATATTTCTGTTTTACAAAACTTTTCTTTTATGCAAAGAATTTGATTTAAAAGCTAAATAAGTTGTTTGATTCTTTACAGAAAATGCCTCCCAGAAGAAATACTGGCACCAACACCCAGAATGAAGAAACCAACAACAACAATAATAACAACCAAGATGATACAAACCAGAATGCAAACCCAGGATCTATAGACCCAGCAATAGCCCAGATTCTTCAAATCTTGGCCCAACAAACAGTTCACCTGGCACAACAACAACAAAGACAGACCAATCCCCAGGTATCTTTCAAAACTTTTCAGGCAGTAAACCCACCAGAATTCAAGGGTTCCTTAGAACCGATTGAAACAAATGTTTGGTTAAAGGAGATAGAGAAGGCATTTGCCTTAGTAAAAGTAAAGGACAAACAGAAGGTTGAGTTTGCAAGTTACTATTTGAAGAATGAGGCCACCTATTGGTGGGAGATGGTGAAGACGTTGGAAGGAACAGATGTTATTACTTGGGAGAGGTTTAAGGAGTTGTTTTTAGAAAAGAATTTTCCTCAGTTTGTCCAAGACCAGATGGAGCTAAAGTTTTTAGAACTAAAGCAAGGACACATGTCGGTGACAGATTATGAGAGCAAGTTTGAGGAATTGTCAAGGTATGTTCCGTCATATGTGGATACTGACAGGAAGACTGACAAGAAGAAGGCTAAAAGATTCCAGCAAGGTTTTAAACCATGGATCAGAGGGAAGGTAGCCATTTTTGAATTGGATACCTATGCACAAGTTGTACAGAAGGCTATGATCGCAGAGACAGAGAGTGAGATGTCACAGAAAGAGAAAGAAAGCAAGAAAAGGAAAGGTGAAGGAAATGAAGGTCAGTCACAACCAGGGAAGTTTCCAAATTTTAAGAAGGGCAAGTTTCAGCCAGGGAGGAATTTTAATTTCAAGAGACAAAATGCAGGCGACGGAAGCCAGGGCAACCGTCCAGTTAATGCGAATCAGCCAAATCAGTTGAGATTAACTTTTCCAGATTGTCAAACATGTGGGAAGCCAGGATATATAGCCAGGGATTGCAAGACACCAACCCTGGTCAGTAATGCATTGAGGATTATGGGGTCTACCCTAGCAGTGAATGAGACTCCAAGGGCTAGAGTTTTTGACATGTCTGTGAAGGATGTTATCCAGGATACAGATGTCGTGGCAGGTACGCTTAATATGAATTCTTTATGTGCCAAAGTGTTAATAGATTCGGGAGCAACTCGATCGTTTGTTTCACAAGATTTTATTAGTAAGTTAAATTGTCCAGTTGAGTATTTAAATGAAATAATGACTGTGGAATTGGCAAATCAAGAATGAGTATATGTTAATCAAGTTTATGGGAATTGTGAGATAGAGATTTCTGATAGTTAGTTTTGTGTAGATTTGATACCATTTAAGTTAGGAGAATTTAACGTTATCTTAGGAATGGATTGGTTATCTAAGCACGATGCCTAGATAGATTGTCGAAATAAGAAGGTAATGGTGAAAACGCCAGACGAAAGAATAGTAACGTTCAAGGGCCAGAAACAAGTAAAGAAGTTCTTAACGATGATTCAAGCCAAGAAGTTACAACGACAAGAATGCGAGCATTTCGTGGCATATGTGATTGATAGGAGTCAGGAGCCAGCGAAACTTGAAGATATTCCAGTAGTGAATGAATTTCCAGACGTGTTTCCCGAAGAGTTACCAGGACTTCCTCCAGATAGAGAAATTGAGTTTGCAATCGACTTAGCACCTGGAACAGAACCGGTATCCAAGGCCCCGTATAGAATGGCGCCCGTTGAGATGAAAGAGCTAGCGAAGCAATTGCAAGAGCTGTTAGAGAAAGGAGTAATCAGACCCGGTGTGTCCCCGTGGGGTGCACCGGTATTATTTGTCAAGAAGAAAGATGGAAGCATGAGACTGTGCATCGACTATAGGGAGCTCAACAAGCTTACAATCAAGAACAAGTATCCGTTACCCAGAATTGACGATCTATTTGACCAACTCAAGGGAGCCAAGTACTTCTCCAAGATTGATTTAAGATCGAGATATCATCAACTGAAAATTAAGCCAGAAGATATACCGAAGACAGCTTTCAGAACAAGGTATGGACATTACGAATTTTTAGTGATGTCTTTTGGACTGACCAATGCCCCGGCAGCGTTTATGGACCTGATGAATAGAATTTTCAAGGAAAACTTGGACAAGTTCGTCATTGTGTTTATAGACGATTTTTTGATTTATTCAAAGGCGGAAGGGGATCATGCGGAACAATTGAGAACAGCTTTGGAGATTTTAAGGAAAAAGAAGTTATATGCTAAATTCTCGAAGTGTGAGTTTTGGCTACAGGAAGTTCAGTTCTTAGGACACATAGTCAGTAATGAAGGGATCAAAGTGGACCCAGCAAAGATTGAGGCAATTACAAATTGGGAAAGACCGAGAACATCCACCGAGGTAAGAAGTTTCTTGGGATTAGTGGGATATTATCGTCGATTCGTTCAAAAATTTTCAGGGATTGCAATACCATTGACAAAGCTTACCCGGAAGAATGAAAAGTTTATATGGAACGACAAGTGCGAAGAAAGTTTTCAGAAATTGAAGCAACGATTAATCACATCACCTATTTTGTCACTTCCAGACGATCAAAGGAATTTTGTAATTTATAGCGATGCTTCTCATAAAGGACTAGGGTGCATTTTAATGCAGCACGAGAAGGTGATTGCGTATGCGTCAAGGAAATTGAAACCACACGAACAGAAATATCCTACTCATGATTTTGAGCTAGCAGCCATAGTTTTTGCTTTGAAAATTTGGAGACATTATCTGTATGGAGAAAAGTGCGAGATTTACACGGATCACAAAAGCTTAAAGTACATATTCACACAGAAGGAGCTTAATATGAGGCAAAGGAGATGGTTAGAATTGATCATGGATTACGACTGCTCGATTATTTATCATCCCGGTAAAGCGAACGTTATAGCAGACGCGTTGAGTCGGAAGGAAGAGTTAAATGTGTTATCAGTACCTGAAGAGATATATAAGGAATTTCAGAAACTGGAATTGGAAATTAAAGTTTGCAGGCCTAATGAAGCAAAAGTGTACAGTATGACTTTGCAGCCGGAGTTGCTAGAGAAAATAAAGAAATGTTAGGAAGATGTAATGGATCAGGATGTAAATCGTTTGGTAGGTGAGGAATTGTGTACGCAGAAGGATGATCAAGGTATTCTTAGGTTTTCTTCAAGAATTTGGATTCCACCGTTGACGGAGCTGAAGAATGAAATTTTACAGGAAGCACATAATTCAAGGTATTGAGGAATAAAGTGGTAAAGCTAGTAAGAGTGTTATGGAGAAACCCAAAGATTGAAGAGTCAACCTGGGAGTTAGAAAGTGATATAAGAAAAAAGTACCCTCATTTGTTTTCTTAGGAGATTCTGAGGACAGAATCCTTTTAAGGGGGAAAGGATGTAATATCCCGGCTATATCGTGTAATTATTTTTGCTAATAAATAATTAATATATGTGTTCAGTATATATTCTGTGAATTATTTGTTAAGTGTTAAATGTGTTTGGATGTTTAAAAATATTATTAATTGAGTATTTTAATTTTTATATATCCAAAATAAAATATAGATAATTGTCATATCTTTCTAATTATTTTTATGTTAATTTATGAATTTATAAGAATCATATGAAATTTATAAAATCTTTTTCCTGGTATTTAAAATCTATTTTATAAAAACGGGAACCAACCGACGTCATCCGTTGTTACGTTTTTGGAACCCGAAACTCTTCCGAGAACTCCTTCCTAACCTAATTATAATATTCCGAGCATATTCCATGTTTCGACTTTTTCGATCCGGCGTACAGTTTGTCCTGCGCGGGTCCCGGCGCAACATTTTCGATACAATATTCCTTTCGGTAAATCAATAAAACTCGTATTTTCGATAAACGGGAGCTTTTTATTAAACTATCCCAATTATCACCTCGTAGTACGTGTAACCAGGCGCTGAGACCAAGACCGCAGTACCAATTGTACTGATTTGGATAATTGTCCCGAAAACCGATACCGTTTGGATCAGTTTTTATAAATAAACGTACCGTTTTATATCCGGAATGATCCAACGGGATACTAATTTTCCGTAATTATAAATAGCCTTTTACCGTATTTTATTTTGTATCAAAATCATTTGCAGTCAGCTAATATATAGTTTTCCAGAGAAAAAACCCTAAATTCATAAACCTTTCTGAGAATCAAACCAACAATCGGAGGTGTTACCGGAGTCCGTTTGAAAAGATCCAGTACTCAAAACGAAGGTCTTGAGGTGTTCTATCAAATTCTGTGTTCCAAATTACTGCAGAAATCAAGGTTTATTTTCTGTAAAATTATTTATTTTCGAATTAATTTTATTAAAAATATGAATTTTTGTTCAGATGATTGTTTGTATGATTTGATGCTTGCATGTTGTAGAGCTTATTTTCCTGATGATTTTTATATGTCATACGTCTGATTTGGAGTTCAATAACATGCTCAAAAGTGGGTTTAATTCTCGAATTTTAAAATTAGGGTTTATAACCCGTATGAATGTTTTCAATTGAAATTTGGGGATTTTTGATTTAGGGAATATTAGCTGTTGATTTATAGTGGATTATGTTTCTTATGAAATTTGCAATCGATTGGTATATAGCTCGTTAACAGAGGATGCTTGAATCGTAGGGAGTTGTCTTTTTAAGTTTTCGATGTTTCGCCGGAAACCGGCGATGTTCTTGGCCAATTTCCGGCCAGGACAGGGATGATTGATGTGTTTTGATTGCATAAATAAGTTCCTGTAATGTGTAGATTAATTCTGGACAGTTTGGTGGCCTGAGGTGGCGGGAATCGTGTTCTCCGGCCACACTCCGGCGAGTCGACGGCGGGGGTTTGCAAAATTGCAAACAGGCCCCTGGACTTTTGAGGAAGAAACTGTTTAGTCCCCCAGCTTTTCAGATTTTGCATATTTTGGATTCCTGTTTATAAATTATTTAAAAATCATATTTCCTATTTATTTTAATTATAAAAATTTGTTTTTAATTTCTGAAAATTCCAAAAATCATTATTTTAATTCCAAAAATTATATTTACTTCAAAAAATAAATTTGAATTAATTAGTTATTTAATTTCAGTTAATTTTTAATTGATTAATTAGTCAATTAATCTGAAAATTAATTGATTAATTGATTTTAGTTAATTATTTAATTAGATTTAATTATTTAAAAATGATTTAAAAATTCCGAAAAATAGTTTCGAGCTTTAAAATATTATTTTAAATTGTTTTCAAGGCTCTATAATTATTATGAAATTGTTTTGAAGCCAAATTTGGCCAACCGAACCCTGTTTACTACTTCGAAATTGATTTAATGATCTGTTTTAATTCCGAAAAATGTTTTAAAAATCATTTTAAATATACAAAAGCCTATTTATGACCCGAGACTTCTTTATAAATGATATATCATTGATTATGTGACATGTTATATGTTATATGTGACTTGTTGGTTAACTGTCGGTCTATATATTCGATGTTTACTTGTTTATTGCGTAACTTTCACTCTGTTAATCGGATTTGGGTAAAACGAAGGGTAGATAGAAGTATGTGTTGAATCAAATCGTATGAGTTGAATATTGATAGATGCTTATGATATGTGAGCAGAAGAGGCAAGGCGTAGGAAAGGGAAACAGATAGTCAAGGAGTAAGACAGTGGTGATTGAGAGCAAGTGCAGTGTAGTAAGCTAGTACCAGGCAAGTGTTCTGAACTTTCTCGAGATATTATAGTGATTGATAGTCCTGTTTTATATTGCAAGTGCTTTGAAGCACTGAACCCTAAACTCTGATTCCAGTTATTGATCTTGAGTTGTAGACTTGATTCTTTCTAAACCACTGATTGTTGTATCCCCAAATACGAACCTCAAATATACGATACTACTCCACAAATACATGCAAACTAATTATCAAACACTGAACCAGATTGCTTACACACTCAAACCATTTTATCTTATGCTTTGAAAGACCAAATCCTTGAAACCCTGAAACACTAATTCTTTTATTATCCAATTCTTTCACTACCTAGCAGCCAAGCTTTGGAAATACCATATTGATCTTTATGTAGATTGAAACCATTTTCATTATTGAACGTCCAATGTTGTTAATGATCCTGTTTATTCTGTTATTATGGTAGAATTGGATTGTTTTTATAAAATTGTGGACCAGATTCGTGATCAGACCATATAATGGTCAAGTTAGGCCAAAGTGTGTCTTGGATCCAGTAGTTAGAGCAGTGCTGTGTGCTTTGCTCGGGGTTAGTGCGTGACTGATCAGCAGCCTAACCTTGGTTTTTAAAATGAAAATATAATATCCAATTCTAAATCATAATCCATTGTTCACTTGTTATCGTAACCATGTTTACCTGATGATCATTATTCTCGGTTTTATCATTGTGACTTGCTGAGCTAGTTAGCTCATTTATGCGATGTTGTTTATGTTCTTTTCCAGTTAAGAAGCAACCGGTTGGTACCGAGGATCCCCAGTCCAGCGCGAGAGCTAGGGGTTCAGGTTGATTGAGTTGAGCTATTAGGCTTCTTTTGGGAGTAATTTAAGTTTATAAAAGTTTGTAATAATGTTTAATACTCAGTTCTGAGTTTGGATAGTGGGGATTTGAACGGTTTCTAATATAAATAAGTGTGTTTGGCTTGTGTGCATACTTTAACCTGTTGCGGTCCATGGTAGTTGGTAAGTAGGGTCACTGCATATTATTATCTTTATCATTATTATAAGCAGGTTATAAATAAGGTGTATGTGTGGACCCCAAACTTCTGACCCGGGTTTGGAGGGCGCCACAGGTTTGGTATCAGAGCTACAGGTTATAAGTCACTGACACAAGTCTAGGATTGACGAGAATAGGTAGAGGGTTAGGATCAGAAGTAAGGAATAGAAAGATAGAATGTCGAGAGGTTGAGTGCTTCGGTATAACAGGTATTAGTATGATTCGCGTCATGGTTCAAGATTCGTATATTACGATATGATTTCAGATAGCAGCGATGGCCAATTCTTTTATTCCCGTATCAGCTGATCACTCAGAGCCTTCAGTTGGAGTATCGTCTTCGGATCCACATCCTGTTGTTCCACTAGTGTTGGCTATACTACCTCCACCTGTGTTGCAGCCCGTACCATTGCAGGCTATTCCACCTCCAGGCATGAGGCTACCGACCAGAGGACCCCCACCTGCTGATTCAGGCTTTACAAGTCACTCAGTTACAGGAGTACCTTTCCAGTTCTCTTCCTATCATGTCCCATATCATCAGTTTGAGGCTTGCCTTATGGAGCAGCGATTTCTACAGGGTCAGATTCAGGAGTTACTACATATTATGCGTACCAGAGAGGTTGGGAGTGGTGAGAGGTGACTCAGAGAGAGGCTCCAGGCTTTTCGTAGAGCAGCTGCAGTGAGGATTGCTGAGGCTACATATGAGGACATCACCCCTGATTTCCTAGTGGAGTGGGCTAAGTGGGTTCTAGAGGAGCTTGAGGAGATTGGAGGTCCAGACTTGCCATGACTTAGAGATCTAGAGATGTTGAGCAGTATTGTGATGGTTATGTATTATGTACAGTAGTGTGTAGTGTGTATCAGTGGACTTTTGGGTTGTATTTACAGACTAGCTATGCTGACTAGTGAGTAGGTTGTTGTACCCTTTTGCTTTTACTTTCGAAGCGTCTTTACGCTTGTACTACCCAAAACTTTTGATCTATATATATCAGTACCTTTTCCTTTCCAGTATTGTCATTCATTTTACTGCGCCTGTTTTACTTTACCTTATTTATTGCACCAGTTATACCCCTGTGATACCATGTACCCTATTTTTCATAACTGTTTATATTCTGTAAAGAAGCATGCAATTTACTTAGTTACAACTATTTTAAAAAAGAGATATTTCTGTTTTACAAAACTTTTCTTTTATGCAAAGAATTTGATTTAAAAGCTAAATAAGTTGTTTGATTCTTTACAGAAAATGCCTCCCAGAAGAAATACCGGCACCAACACCCAGAATGAAGAAACCAACAACAACAATAATAACAACCAAGATGATACAAACCAGAATGCAAACCCAGGATCTATAGACCCAGCAATAGCCCAGATTCTTCAAATCTTGGCCCAACAAACAGTTCACCTGGCACAACAACAACAAAGACAGACCAATCCCCAGGTATCTTTCAAAACTTTTCAGGCAGTAAACCCACCAGAATTCAAGGGTTCCTTAGAACCGATTGAAACAAATGTTTGGTTAAAGGAGATAGAGAAGGCATTTGCCTTAGTAAAAGTAAAGGACAAACAGAAGGTTGAGTTTGCAAGTTACTATTTGAAGACTGAGGCCACCTATTGGTGGGAGATGGTGAAGACGTTGGAAGGAACAGATGTTATTACTTGGGAGAGGTTTAAGGAGTTGTTTTTAGAAAAGAATTTTCCTCAGTTTGTCCAAGACCAGATGGAGCTAAAGTTTTTAGAACTAAAGTAAGGACACATGTCGGTGACAGATTATGAGAGCAAGTTTGAGGAATTGTCAAGGTATGTGTCGTCATATGTGGATACTGACAGGAAGACTGACAGGAAGAAGGCTAAAAGATTCCAGCAAGGTTTTAAACCATGGATCAGAGGGAAGGTAGCCATTTTTGAATTGGATACCTATGCACAAGTTGTACAGAAGGCTATGATCGCAGAGACAGAGAGTGAGATGTCACAGAAAGAGAAAGAAAGCAAGAAAAGGAAAGGTGAAGGAAATGAAGGTCAGTCACAACCAGGGAAGTTTCCAAATTTTAAGAAGGGCAAGTTTCAGCCAGGGAGGAATTTTAATTTCAAGAGACAAAATGCAGGCGACGGAAGCCAGGGCAACCGTCCAGTTAATGCGAATCAGCCAAATCAGTTGAGATTAACTTTTCCAGATTGTCAAACATGTGGGAAGCCAGGATATATAGCCAGGGATTGCAAGACACCAACCCTGGTCAGTAATGCATTGAGGATTATGGGGTCTACCCTAGCAGTGAATGAGACTCCAAGGGCTAGAGTTTTTGACATGTCTGTGAAGGATGTTATCCAGGATACAGATGTCGTGGCAGGTACGCTTAATATCAATTCTTTATGTGCCAAAGTGTTAATAGATTCGGGAGCAACTCGATCGTTCGTTTCACAAGATTTTGTTAGTAAGTTAAATTGTCCAGTTGAGTATTTAAATGAAATAATGACTGTGGAATTGGCAAATCAAGAATGAGTATATGTTAATCAAGTTTGTGGGAATTGTGAGATTAAGATTTTTGATAGTTAGTTTTGTGTAGATTTGATACCATTTAAGTTAGGAGAATTTAACGTTATCTTAGGAATGGATTGGTTATCTAAGCACGATGCCCAGATAGATTGTCGAAATAAGAAGGTAATGGTGAAAACGCCAGACAAAAGAATAGTAACGTTCAAGGGCCAGAAACAAGTAAAGAAGTTCTTAACGATGATTCAAGCCAAGAAGTTACAACGACAAGAATGCGAGCATTTCGTGGCATATGTGATTGATAGGAGTCAGGAGCCAGCGAAACTTGAAGATATTCCAGTAGTGAATGAATTTCCAGACGTGTTTCCCGAAGAGTTACCAGGACTTCCTCCAGATAGAGAAATTGAGTTTGTAATCGACTTAGCACCTGGAACAGAACCGGTATCCAAGGCCCCGTATAGAATGGCGCCCGTTGAGATGAAAGAGCTAGCGAAGCAATTGCAAGAGCTGTTAGAGAAAGGAGTAATCAGACCCGGTGTGTCCCCGTGGGGTGCACCGGTATTATTTGTCAAGAAGAAAGATGGAAGCATGAGACTGTGCATCGACTATAGGGAGCTCAACAAGCTTACAATCAAGAACAAGTATCCGTTACCCAGAATTGATGATCTATTTGACCAACTCAAGGGAGCCAAGTACTTCTCCAAGATTGATTTAAGATCGGGATATCATCAACTGAAAATTAAGCCCGAAGATATACCGAAGACAGCTTTCAGAACAAGGTATGGACATTACGAATTTTTAGTGATGTCTTTTGGACTAACCAATGCCCCGGCAGCATTTATGGACCTGATGAATAGAATTTTCAAGGAAAACTTGGACAAGTTCGTCATTGTGTTTATAGACGATTTTTTGATTTATTCAAAGGCGGAAGGGGATCATGCGGAACAATTGAGAACAGCTTTGGAGATTTTAAGGAAAAAGAAGTTATATGCTAAATTCTCGAAGTGTGAGTTTTGGCTACAGGAAGTTCAGTTCTTAGGACACATAGTCAGTAATGAAGGGATCAAAGTGGACCCAGCAAAGATTGAGGCAATTACAAATTGGGAAAGACCGAGAACATCCACCGAGGTAAGAAGTTTCTTGGGATTAGTGGGATATTATCGTCGATTCGTTCAAAAATTTTCAGGGATTGCAATACCATTGACAAAGCTTACCCGGAAGAATGAAAAGTTTATATGGAACGACAAGTGCGAAGAAAGTTTTCAGAAATTGAAGCAACGATTAATCACATCACCTATTTTGTCACTTCCAGACGATCAAAGGAATTTTGTAATTTATAGCGATGCTTCTCATAAAGGACTAGGGTGCATTTTAATGCAGCAAGAGAAGGTGATTGCGTATGCGTCAAGGAAATTGAAACCACACGAACAGAAATATCCTACTCATGATTTTGAGCTAGCAGCCATAGTTTTTGCTTTGAAAATTTGGAGACATTATATGTATGGAGAAAAGTGCGAGATTTACACGGATCACAAAAGCTTAAAGTACATATTCACATAGAAGGAGCTTAATATGAGGCAAAGGAGATGGTTAGAATTGATCATGGATTACGACTACTCGATTATTTATCATCCCGATAAAGCGAACGTTGTAGCAGACGCGTTGAGTCGGAAGGAAGAGTTAAATGTGTTATCAGTACCTGAAGAGATATATAAGAAATTTCAGAAACTGGAATTGGAAATTAAATTTTGCAGGCCTAATGAAGCAAAAGTGTACAGTATGACTTTGCAGCCGGAGTTGCTAGAGAAAATAAAGAAGTGTTAGGAAGATGTAATGGATCAGGATGTAAATTGTTTGGTAGGTGAGGAATTGTGTACGCAGAAGGATGATCAAGGTATTCTTAGGTTTTCTTCAAGAATTTGGATTCCACCGTTGACGGAGCTGAAGAATGAAATTTTACAGGAAGCACATAATTCAAGGTATTCAATCCATCCAGGAAGTACCAAAATGTACAGAGATTTAAAGGAAAATTATTGGTGGCCAGATATGAAGAGGGAAATTACGGAATGGGTTAGCAGATGTTATAATGTCAGAGAGTTAAAGCCGAACATCAAAGACCAAGTGGATTGCTACAGCCATTGGAGATTCCAGAGTGGAAGTGGGAACATATTGCCATGGATTTCATAGTTGGATTACCAAGGACAAGGGCAAATCATGATGCCATTTGGGTTATAGTGGATAGACTTACCAAGTCAGCTCATTTTCTACCTATAAATGAAAGATTTTCACTCGACAAGTTGGTTCATATGTACTTGAAGGAAATTGTAGTTCGTCATGGAGTTCCTGTGTCTATCGTATCTGATCGAGATCCAAGATTTAATTCAAGATTTTGGAAGAGTTTTCAAGAATGTTTGGGAACAAGACTGAATATGAGTACAGCCTACCACCCACAGACGGACGGCCAAAGTGAAAGAACGATCCAGACGATTGAGGACATGTTACGTGTTTGTGCTATTGATTTCAAAGGAAGTTGGGACGAGCATTTACCTCTGGTAGAATTTGCTTATAACAATAGTTATCATGCCAGTATTGGGATGCCACCCTATGAAGCCCTTTATGGATGCAAATGCAGATCTCCAGTATATTGGGACGGAGTAGGAGAACGCAAAATACTTGGACCTGAACTACTACAGTAGACAAAAGAAGTGGTTGAAATTATCCAAAAGAGATTGATAGCCGCACTAGACCGTCAAAGGACATTTGCAGACCAGTCAAGGAAAGACATGGAATTCGAAGAAGGAAGCTTGGTATTACTGAAAGTATCAACGTGGAAGGGACCAACGAGGTTTTGAAAGAAAGGAAAGCTGAGCCCAAGATATGTTGGACCTTTTCAGATTCTAAAGCGCGTTGGCAAAGTAGCTTACGAATTGGCGTTACCTCCGCACATGGAGCACATTCACAATGTTTTTCACGTATCGATGCTTAAGAAGTATAATCCAGACTCCAGGCATTTAATAGAATATGAGCCAATAGAGCTTCAGGCAGATTTGTCATATGTAGAGAGTCCGATAGAGATTCTAGAGGAAAGAGAGAAGGTATTGAGGAATAAAGTGGTAAAGCTAGTAAGAGTGTTATGGAGAAACCCAAAGGTTGAAGAGTCGACCTGAGAGTTAGAAAGTGATATAAGAAAAAAGTACCCTCATTTGTTTTCTTAGGAGATTCTGAGGACAGAATCCTTTTAAGGGGGGAAGGATGTAATATCCGGGATATATCATATAATTATTTTTGCTAATAAATAATTAATATATATGTTCAGTTATAGAAGTACCTTTCCAGTTCTCTTCCTATCCTGTCCCATATCATCAGTTTGAGGCTTGCCTTATGCAGCAGCGATTTCTACAGGGTCAGATTCAGGAGTTACTACATATTATGCGTACCAGAGAGGTTGGGAGTGGTGAGAGGTGACTCAGAGAGAGGCTCCAGGCTTTTAGTAGAGCAGCTGCAGTGAGGATTGCTGAGGCTACACATGAGGACATCACCCTTGATTTCCTAGTGGAGTGGGCTAAGTGGGTTCTAGAGGAGCTTGAGGAGATTGGAGGTCCAGACTTGCCATGAGTTAGAGATCTAGAGATGCTGAGCAGTATTGTGATGGTTATGTATTATGTACAGTAGTGTGTAGTGTGTATCAGTGGACTTTTGGGTTATATTTACAGACTAGCTATGCTGACTAGTGAGTAGGTTGTTGTACCTTTTTGCTTTTACTTTCGAAGCTTCTTTACGCTTGTACTACCCAAAACTTTTGATCTATATATATCAGTACCTTTTCCTTTCCAGTATTGTCATTCATTTTACTGCACCTGTTTTACTTTACCTTATTTATTGCACCAGTTATACCCCTGTGATACCATGTACCCTATTTTTCATAACTGTTTATATTCTGTAAAGAAGCATGCAATTTACTTAGTTACAACTATTTTAAAAAAGAGATATTTCTGTTTTACAAAACTTTTCTTTTATGCAAAGAATTTGATTTAAAAGCTAAATAAGTTGTTTGATTCTTTACAGAAAATGCCTCCCAGAAGAAATACCGGCACCAACACCCAGAATGTAGAAACCAACAACAACAATAATAACAACCAAGATAATACAAACCAGAATGCAAACCCAGGACCTATAGACCCAGCAATAGCCCAGATTCTTCAAATCTTGGCCCAACAAACAGTTCACCTGGCACAACAACAACAAAGACAGACCAATCCCCAGGTATCTTTCAAAACTTTTCAGGCAGTAATCCCACCAGAATTCAAGGGTTCCTTAGAACCGATTGAAGCAAATATTTGGTTAAAGGAGATAGCGAAGGCATTTTCCTTAGTAAAAGTAAAGGACGAACAGAAGGTTGAGTTTGCAAGTTACTATTTGAAGACTGAGGCCACCTATTGGTGGGAGATGGTGAAGACGTTGGAAGGAACAGATGTTATTACTTGGGAGAGGTTTAAGGAGTTGTTTTTAGAAAAGTATTTTCCTCAGTTTGTCCAAGACCAGATGGAGCTGAAGTTTTTAGAACTAAAGCAAGGAAACATGTCGGTGACAGATTATGAGAGCAAGTTTGAGGAATTGTCAAGGTATGTGCCGTCGTATGTGGATACTGACAGGAAGAAGGCTAAAAGATTCCAGCAAGGTTTTAAACCATGGATCAGAGGGAAGGTAGCCATTTTTGAATTGGATACCTATGCAGGAGTTGTACAGAAGGCTATGATCGCAGAGACAGAGAGTAAGATGTCACCAGAAAGAGAAAGAAAGCAAGAAAAGGAAAGGTGAAGGAAATGAAGGTCAGTCACAACCAGGGAAGTTTCCAAATTTTAAGAAGGGCAAGTTTCAGCCAGGGAGGAATTTTAATTTCAAGAGACAAAATGCAGGCGACGGAAGCCAGGGCAACCGTCCAAATAATGCGAATCAGCCAAATCAGTTGAGATTAACTTTTCCAGATTGTCAGGTATGTGGGAAGCCAGGACATATAGCCAGGGATTGCAAGACACCAACCCCGGTCAGTAATGCATTGAGGATTATGGGGTCTACCCTAGCAGTGAATGAGACTCCAAGGGCTAGAGTTTTTGACATGTCTGTGAAGGATGCTATCCAGGATACGGATGTCGTGGCAGGTACGCTTAATGTGAATTTTTTATGTGCCAAAGTGTTAATAGATTCAAGAGCAACTCGATCATTTATTTCACAAGATTTTGTTAGTAAGTTAAATTGTCCAGTTGAGTATTTAAATGAAATAATGACTGTAGAATTGGCAAATCAAGAATGAGTATCTGTTAATCAAGTTTGTGGGAATTGTGAGATTGAGATTTCTGGTAGTAAGTTTTGTGTAGATTTCATACCATTTAAGTTAGGAGAATTTAACGTTATCTTAGGAATGGATTGGTTATCTAAGCACGATGCCCAGATAGATTGTCGAAATAAGAAGGTAATGGTGAAAATGCCAGATGAAAGAGTAGTAACGTTCAAGGGCCAGAAACAAGTAAAGAAGTTCTTAACGATGATTCAATCCAAGAAGTTACAACGACAAGAATGCGAGCATTTCGTGGCATATGTGATTGATAGGAGTCAGGAGCCAGTGAAACTTGAAGATATTCCAGTAGTGAATGAATTTCCAGACGTGTTTCCCGAAGAGTTACCAGGACTTCCTCCAGATAGAGAAATTGAGTTTGCAATCGACTTAGCACCTGGAACAGAACCGGTATCCAAGGCCCCGTATAGAATGGCGCCCGTTGAGATGAAAGAGCTAGCGAAGCAATTGCAAGAGCTGTTAGAGAAAGGAGTAATCAAACCTGGTGTGTCCCCGTGGGGTGCACCGGTATTATTTCTCAAGAAGAAAGATGGAAGCATGAGACTGTGCATCGATTATAGGGAGCTCAACAAGCTTACAATCAAGAACAAGTATCCGTTACCCAGAATTGATGATCTATTTGACCAACTCAAGGGAGCCAAGTACTTCTCCAAGATTAATTTAAGATCGAGATATCATCAACTGAAAATTAAGCCAGAAGATATACCGAAGACAGCTTTCAGAATAAGGTATGGACATTACGAATTTTTAGTGATGTCTTTTGGACTGACCAATGCCCCAGCAGCGTTTATGGACCTAATGAATAGAATTTTCAAGGAAAACTTGGACAAGTTCGTCATTGTGTTTATAGACGATTTTTTGATTTATTCAAAGGCGGAAGGGGATCATGCGGAACAATTGAGAACAGGTTTGGAGATTTTAAGGAAAAAGAAGTTATATGCTAAATTCTCGAAGTGTGAGTTTTGGCTACAGGAAGTTCAGTTCTTAGGACACATAGTCAGTAGTGAAGGGATCAAAGTGGACCCAGCAAAGATTGAGGCAATTACAAATTGGGAAAGACCGAGAACATCCACCGAGGTAAGAAGTTTCTTGGGATTAGCGGGATATTATCGTCGATTCGTTCAAAATTTTTCAAGGATTGCAATAACATTGACAAAGCTTACCCGGAAGAATGAAAAGTTTATATGGATTGACAAGTGCGAAGAAAGTTTTCAGAAATTGAAGCAACGATTAATCACATCACCTGTTTTGTCACTTCCAGACGATCAAGGGAATTTTTTAATTTATAGCGATTCTTCTCATAACGGACTAGGGTGCATTTTAATGCAGCACGAGAAGGTGATTACGTATGCGTCAAGGAAATTGAAACCACACGAACAGAAATATCCTACTCATGATTTGGAGCTAGCAACCATAGCTTTTGCTTTGAAAATTTGGAGACATTATCTGTATGGAGAAAAGTGCAAAATTTACACGGATCATAAAAGCTTAAAGTACATATTCACACAGAAGAAGCTTAATATGAGGCAAAGGAGATGGTTAGAATTGATCAAGGATTACGACTGCTCGATTATTTATCATCCCGGTAAAGCGAACGTTGTAGCAGACACGTTGAGTCAGAAGGAAGAGTTAAATGTGTTATCAGTACCTGAAGAGATATATAAGGAATTTCAAAAACTGGAATTGGAAATTAAAGTTTGCAGGCCTAATGAAGCAAAAGTGTACAGTATGACTTTGCAGCCGGAGTTGCTAGAGAAAATAAAGAAGTGTTAGGAAGATGTAATGGATCAGGATGTAAATCGTTTGGTAGGTGAGGAATTGTGTACGCAGAAGGATGATCAAGGTATTCTTATGTTTTCTTCAAGAATTTGGATTCCACCGTTGACGGAGCTGAAGAATGAAATTTTACAGGAAGCACATAATTCAAGGTATTCAATCCATCCAGGAAGTACCAAAATGTACAGAGAATTAAAGGAAAATTATTGGTGGCCAGATATGAAGAGGAAAATTACGGAATGGGTTAGCAGATGTTATAATGTCAGAGAGTTAAAGCTGAACATCAAAGACCAAGTGGATTGCTACAGCCATTGGAGATTCCAGAGTGGAAGTGAGAACATATTGCTATGGATTTCATAGTTGGATTACCAAGGACAAGGGCAAATCATGATGCCATTTGGGTTATAGTGGATAGACTTACCAAGTCAGCTCATTTTCTGCCTATAAATGAAAGATTTTCACTCGACAAGTTGGTTCATATGTACCTGAAGGAAATTGTAGTTCGTCATGAAGTTCCTGTGTCTATCGTATCTGATCGAGATCCAAGATTTAATTCAAGATTTTGGAAGAGTTTTCAAGAATGTTTGGGAACAAGACTGAATATGAGTATAGCCTACCACCCACAGACGGACGGCCAAAGTGAAAGAATGATCCAGACGATTGAGGACATGTTACGTATTTGTGCTATTGATTTGAAAGGAAGTTGGGACGAGCATTTACCTCTGGTAGAATTTGCTTATAACAATAGTTATTATACCAGTATTGGGATGCCACCCTATGAAGCCCTTTATGGACGCAAATGCAGATCTCTGGTATATTGGGACGGAGTAGGAGAACGCAAAATACTTGGACCTGAACTACTACAGTAGACAAAAGAAGTGGTTGAAATTATCCAAAAGAGATTGATAGCCGCACTAGACCGTCAAAGGAAATTTGCAGACCAGTCAAGGAAAGACATGGAATTTGAAGAAGGTAGCTTGGTATTACTGAAAGTATCACCGTGGAAGGGACCAACGAGGTTTTGAAAGAAAGGAAAGTTGAGCCCAAGATATGTTGGACCTTTTCAGATTCTAAAGCGCGTTGGCAAAGTAGCTTACGAATTGGCATTACCTCCGCACATGGAGCACATTCACAATGTTTTTCAAGTATCGATGCTTAAGAAGTATAATCCAGACTCCAGGCATGTAATACAATATGAGCCAATAGAGCTTCAGGTAGATTTGTCATATGTAGAGAGTCCGATAGAGATTCTAGAGGAAAGAGAGAAGGTATTGAGGAATAAAGTGGTAAAGCTAGTAAGAGTGTTATGGAGAAACCCAAAGGTTGAAAAGTCGACCTGGGAGTTAGAAAGTGATATAAGAAAAAAGTACCCTCATTTGTTTTCTAAGGAGATTCTGAGGACAGAATCCTTTTAAGGGGGGAAGGATGTAATATCCGGGATATATCGTATAAATATTTTTGCTAATAAATAATTAATATATGTGTTCAGTATCTATTCTGTGAATTATTTGTTAAGTGTTAAATGTGTTTGGATGTTTAAAAATATTATTAATTGAGTATTTTAATTTTTATATGTCCAAAATAAAATATAGATAATTGTCATATCTTCCTAATTATTTTAATATTGATTTATGAATTTATAAGAATCATATGAAATTTATAAAATCTTTTTCCTGGTATTTAAAATCTATTTTATAAAAACGGGAACCAACTGACGTCATCCGTTGTTACGTTTTTGGAACCCGAAACTCTTCCGAGAACTCCTTCCTAACCTAATTGTAATATTCCGAGCATATTCCATGTTTCGACTTTTTCGATCCGGCGTACGGTTTGTCCTGCGCGGATCCCGGCGTAACATTTTCGATACAATATTCCTTTCGGTAAATCAATAAAACTCGTATTTTCGATAAACGGAAGCTTTTTATTAAACTATCCCAATTATCACCTCGTAGTACGTGTAACCAGGCGCTGAGACCAAGACCGCAGTACCAATTGTACTGATTTGGATAATTGTCCCAAAAACCGATACCATTTGGATCAGTTTTTATAAATAAACGTACCATTTTATATCCGGAATGATCCAACGGGATACTAATTTTCCGTAATTATAAATAGCCTTTTACCGTATTTTATTTCGTATCAAAATCATTTGCAGTCAGCTAATATATAATTTTCCAGAGAAAAACCCTAAATTCATAAACCTTTCTGAGTATCAAACCAACAATCGGAGGTGTTACCGGAGTCCGTTTGAAAAGATCCAGTACTCAAAACGAAGGTCTTGAGGTAATCTATCAAATTCTGTGTTCCAAATTACTGCAGAAATCAAGGTTTATTTTCTGAAAAATTATTTATTTTCGAATTAATTTTATTAAAAATATGAATTTTTGTTCGGATGATTGTTTGTATGATTTGATGCTTGCATGTTGTAGAGCTTGTTTTCCTGATGATATTTATATGTCATACGTCTGATTTGGAGTTCAATAACATGCTCAAAAGTGGGTTTAATTCTCGAATTTTAAAATTAGGGTTTATAACCCGTATGAATGTTTTCAATTGAAATTTGGGGCTTTTTGATTTAGGGGATATTAGCTGTTGATTTATAGTGGATTATGTTTTTATGAAATTTGCAATCGATTGGTATATAGCTCGTTAACAAAGGATGCTTGAATCGTAGGGAGTTGTCTTTTTAAGTTTTCGATGTTTCGCCGGAGACCGGCGATGTTCTTGGCCAATTTCCGGCCAGGACAGGGATGATTGATGTGTTTTGATTGCATAAATAAGTTCCTGTAATGTGTAGATTAATTCTGGACAGTTTGGTGGCCTGAGGTGGCTGGAATCGTGTTCTCCGGCCACACTCCGGCGAGTCGACGGCGGGGGTTTGCAAAATTGCAAACAGGCCCCTGGACTTTTGGGGAAGAAACAGTTTAGTCCCCCAGCTTTCCAGATTTTGCATATTTTGGATTCCTATTTATAAATTATTTAAAAAGCATATTTCCTATTTATTTTAATTATAAAAATTCGATTTTAATTTCTGAAAATTCCAAAAATCATTATTTTAATTCCAAAAATTATATTTAATTCAAAAAATAAATTTGAATTAATTAGTTAATTAATTTCAGTTAATTTTTAATTGATTAATTAGTCAATTAATCTGAAAATTAATTGATTAATTGATTTAATTAATAATTAAATGATTTTAGTTAATTATTTAATTAGATTTAATTATTTAAAAATGATTTAAAAATTCTGAAAAATAGTTTCGAGCTTAAAAATATTATTTTAAATTGTTTTCAAGGCTCGATAATTATTATGAAATTGTTTTGAAGCCAGAATTGGCCAACCGAACCCTGTTTACTACTTCGAAATTGATTCAATGATCTGTTTTAATTCCGAAAAATGTTTTAAAAATCATTTTAAATATTTGAAAGCCTATTTATGACCCGAGACTTCTTTATAAATGATATATCATTGATTATGTGACGTGTTATATGTTATATGTGACTTGTTGGTTAACTGTCGGTCTATATATTCGATGTTTACTTATTTATTGCGTAACTTTCAATCCGTTAATCGGATTTGGGTGAAACGAAGGGTAGATAGAAGTATGTGTTGAATCAAATCGTATGAGTTGAATATTGATAGATGCTTATGATATGTGAGCAGAAGAGGCAAGGCATAGGAAAGGGAAACAGATAGTCAAGGAGTAAGATAGTGGTGATTGAGAGCCAGTGCAATGTAGTAAGTTAGTACCAGGCAAGTGTTCTGAACTTTCTCGAGATATTATAGTGATTGATAGTCCTATTTTATATTGCAAGTGCTTTGAAGCACTGAACCCTAAACTCTGATTCCAGTTATTGATCTTGAGTTGTAGACTTGATTCTTTCTAAACCACTGATTGTTGTATCCCCAAATACGAACCTCAAATATACGATACTACTCCACAAATACATGCAAACTAATTATCAAACACTGAACCAGATTGCTTACACACTCAAACCATTGTATCTTATGCTTTGAAAGACCAAATCCTTGAAACCCTGATTCTTTTGTTATCCAATTCTTTCACTACCTAGCAGCCAAGCTTTGGAAATACCATATTAATCTTTATATAGATTGAAACCATTTTTATTATTGAACGTCCAATGTTGTTAATGATCCTGTTTATTGTTTATTACTGCGTATTCTGTTATTATGGTAGAATTGGATTGTTTTTATAAAATTATGGACCAGATTCATTATCAGACCATATAATGGTCAAGTTAGGCCAAAGTGTGCCTTGGATCCAGTAGTTAGAGCAGTGGTGCGTGCTTTGCTCGGGGTTAGTGCGTGACTGATCAGCAGCCTAACCTTGGTTTTGAAAATGAAAATATAATATCCAATTCTAAATCATAATCCATTGTTCACTTGTTATCGTAACCATATTTACCTGATGATCATTATTCTCGGTTTTTATCATTGTGACTTGCTGAGCTAGTTAGCTCATTTGTGCGATGTTGTTTATGTTCTTTTCCAGTTAAGAAGGAACCGGTTGGTACCGAGGATCCCCAGTCGAGCGCGAGAGCTAGGGGTTCCGGTTGATCGAGTTGAGCTAGTAGGCTTCTTTTGGGAGTAATTTAAGTTTATAAAAGTTTGTAATAATGTTTAATACTCAGTTCTGAGTTTGGATAGTGGGGATTTGAACGGTTTCTAATATAAATAAGTGTGTTTGGCTTGTGTGCATACTTTAACCTGTTGCGGTCCGTGGTAGTTGGTAAGTAGGGTCACTGCATATTATTATCTTTATCATTGTTATAGGCAGGTTATAAATAAGGTGTGTGTGGACCCCAAATTTCTGACCCGGGTTTGGAGGGCACCACAGGTTTGGTATCAGAGCTACAGGTTATAAGTCACTGACACAAGTCTAGGATTGACGAGAATGGGTAGAGGGTTAGGATCAGAAGTAAGGAATAGAAAGATAGAATGTCGAGAGGTTGAGTGCTTCGGTATAACAGGTATTAGTATCATTCACGTCATGGTTCGAGATTCTTATATTACGATATGATTTCAGATAGCAGCGATGGCCAATTCTTTTATTCCCGTATCAGCTGATCACTCAGAGCCTTCAGTTGGAGTATCATCTTCGGATCCACGTCCTGTTGTTCCACTAGTGTTGGCTATACTACCTCCACCTGTGTTGCAGCCCGTACCATTGCAGGCTATTCCACCTCCAGGCATGAGGCTACCTATCAGAGGACCCCCACCTGCTAATTCAGGCTTTACTAGTCACTCAGTTACAGGAGTACCTTTTCAGTTCTCTTCCTATCCTGTCCCATATCATTAGTTTGAGGCTTGCCTTATGGAGCAGCGATTTCTACAGGGTCAGATTCAGGAGTTACTACATATTATGCGTACCAAAGAGGTTGGGAGTGGTGAGAGGTGACTCAGAGAGAGGCTCCAGGCTTTTAGTAGAGCAGCTGCAGTGAGGATTGCTGAGGCTACACATGAGGACATCACCCTTGATTTCCTAGTGGAGTGGGCTAAGTGGGTTCTAGAGGAGCTTGAGGAGATTGGAGGTCCAGACTTGCCATGAGTTAGAGATCTAGAGATGCTGAGCAGTATTGTGATGGTTATGTATTATGTACAGTAGTGTGTAGTGTGTATCAGTGGACTTTTGGGTTATATTTACAGACTAGCTATGCTGACTAGTGAGTAGGTTGTTGTACCTTTTTGCTTTTACTTTCGAAGCTTCTTTACGCTTGTACTACCCAAAACTTTTGATCTATATATATCAGTACCTTTTCCTTTCCAGTATTGTCATTCATTTTACTGCACCTGTTTTACTTTACCTTATTTATTGCACCAGTTATACCCCTGTGATACCATGTACCCTATTTTTCATAATTGTTTATATTCTGTAAAGAAGCATGCAATTTACTTAGTTACAACTATTTTAAAAAAGAGATATTTCTATTTTACAAAACTTTTCTTTTATGCAAAGAATTTGATTTAAAAGCTAAATAAGTTGTTTGATTCTTTACAGAAAATGCCTCCCAGAAGAAATACCCGCACCAACACCCAGAATGAAGAAACCAACAACAACAATAATAACAACCAAGATGATACAAACCAGAATGCAAACCCAGGACCTATAGACCCAGCAATAGCCCAGATTCTTCAAATGTTGGCCCAACAAACAGTTCACCTGGCACAACAACAACAAAGACAGACCAATCCCCAGGTATCTTTCAAAACTTTTCAGGCAGTAAACCCACCAGAATTCAAGGGTTCCTTAGAACCGATTGAAGCACATGTTTTGTTAAAGGAGATAGAGAAGGCATTTGCCTTAGTAAAAGTAAAGGACGAACAGAAGGTTGAGTTTGCAAGTTACTATTTGAAGAATGAGGCCACCTATTGGTGGGAGATGGTGAAGACGTTGGAAGGAACAGATGTTATTACTTAGGAGAGGTTTAAGGAGTTGTTTTTAGAAAAGTATTTTCCTCAGTTTGTCCAAGACCAGATGGAGCTGAAGTTCTTAGAACTAAAGCAAGAAAACATGTCGGTGATAGATTATGGGAGCAAGTTTGAGGAATTGTCAAGGTATGTGTCGTCGTATGTGGATACTAACAGGAAGAAGGCTAAAAGATTCCAGCAAGGTTTTAAACCATGGATCAGAAGGAAGGTAGCCATTTTTGAATTAGATACCTATGCAGGAGTTGTACAGAAGGCTATGATCGCGGAGACAGAGAGTGAGATGTCACAGAAAGAGAAAGAAAGCAAGAAAAGGAAAGGTGAAGGAAATGAAGGTCAGTCACAACCAGGAAAGTTTCCAAATTTTAAGAAGGGCAAGTTTCAGCCAGGGAGGAATTTTAATTTCAAGAGACAAAATGCAGGCGACGGAAGCCAGGGCAACCGTCCAGTTAATGCGAATCAGCCAAATCAATTGAGATTAACTTTTCCAGATTGTCAAGTATGTGGGAAGCCAGGACATATAGCCAGGGATTGCAAGATACCAACCCTGGTCAGTAATGCATTGAGGATTATGGGGTCTACCCTAGCAGTGAATGAGACTCCAAGGGCTAGAGTTTTTGACATGTCTGTGAAGGATGCTATCCAGGATACGGATGTCGTGGCAGGTATGCTTAATGTGAATTCTTTATGTGCCAAAGTGTTAATAGATTCGGAAGCAACTCGATCGTTTATTTCACAAGATTTTGTTAATAAGCTAAATTATCCAGTTGAGTATTTAAATGAAATAATGACTATGGAATTGGCAAATCAAGAATGAGTATCTATTAATCAAGTTTGTGGGAATTGTGAGATTGAGATTTCTGGTAGTAAGTTTTGTGTAGATTTGATACCATTTAAGTTAGGAGAATTTAACGTTATCTTAGGAATGGATTGGTTATCTAAGCACGATGCCCAGATAGATTGTCAAAATAAGAAGGTAATGGTGAAAACGCTAGACGAAAGAATAGTAACGTTCAAGGGCCAGAAACAAGTAAAGAAGTTCTTAACGATGATTCAAGCCAAGAAGTTACAATGACAAGAATGCGAGCATTTCATGGCATATGTGATTGATAGGAGTCAGGAGCCAGCGAAACTTGAAGATATTCCAGTAGTGAATGAATTTCCAGACGTGTTTCCCGAAGAGTTATGAGGACTTCCTCCAGATAGAGAAATTGAGTTTACAATCGACTTAGCACCTGGAACAGAACCGGTATCCAAGGCCCCGTATAGAATGGCGCCCGTTGAGATGAAAGAGCTAGCGAAGAAATTGCAAGAGCTGTTAGAGAAAGGAGTAATCAGACCCAGTGTGTCCCCGTGGGGTGCACCGGTATTATTTGTCAAGAAGAAAGATGGAAGCATGAGACTGTGCATCGACTATAGGGAGCTCAACAAGCTTACAATCAAGAACAAGTATCCGTTACCCAGAATTGATGATCTATTTGACCAACTCAAGGGAGCCAAGTACTTCTCCAAGATTGATTTAAGATCGGGATGTCATTAACTGAAAATTAAGCCAGAAGATATACCGAAGACAGCTTTCAGAACAAGGTATGGACATACGAATTTTTAGTGATGTCTTTTGGACTGACCAATGCCCCGGCAGCGTTTATGGACCTGATGAATAGAATTTTCAAGGAAAACTTGGACAAGTTCGTCATTGTGTTTATAGACGATTTTTTGATTTATTCAAAGGCGGAAGGGGATCATGCGGAACAATTGAGAACAGCTTTGGAGATTTTAAAGAAAAAGAAGTTATATGCTAAATTCTCGAAGTGTGAGTTTTGGCTACAGGAAGTTCAGTTCTTAGGACACATAGTCAGTAATAAAGGGATCAAAGTGGACCCAGCAAAGACTGAGGCAATTACAAATTGGGAAAGACCGAGAACATCCACCGAGGTAAGAAGTTTCTTGGGATTAATGGGATATTATCGTCGATTCGTTCAAAATTTTTCAAGGATTGCAATACCATTGACAAAGCTTACCCGGAAGAATGAAAAGTTTATATGGAACGACAAGTGCGAAGAAAGTTTTCAGAAATTGAAGCAACGATTAAGCACATCACCTGTTTTGTCACTTCCAGACGATCAAGGGAATTTTGTAATTTATAGCGATGCTTCTCATAACGGACTAGGGTGCATTTTAATGCAGCACATGAAGGTGATTGCGTATGCGTCAAGGAAATTGAAACCACATGAACAGAAATATCCTACTCATGATTTGGAGCTAGCAGCCATAGCTTTTGCTTTGAAAATTTGGAGACATTATCTGTATGGAGAAAAGTGCGAGATTTACACGGATCACAAAAGCTTAAAGTACATATTCACACAGAAGAAGCTTAATATGAGGCAAAGGAGATGGTTAGAATTGATCAAGGATTATGACTGCTCGATTATTTATCATCCCGGTAAAGCGAACGTTGTAGCAGACATGTTGAGTCGGAAGGAAGAGTTAAATGTGTTATCAGTACCTGAAGAGATATATAAGGAATTTCAGAAACTGGAATTGGAAATTAAAGTTTGCAGGCCTAATGAAGCAAAAGTGTACAGTATGACTTTGCAGCCGGTGTTGCTAGAGAAAATAAAGAAGTGTTAGGAAGATGTAATGGATCAGGATCTAAATCGTTTGGTAGGTGAGGAATTGTGTACGCAGAAGGATGATCAAGGTATTATTAGGTTTTCTTCAATAATTTGGATTCCACCGTTGACAGAGCTGAAGAATGATATTTTACAGGAAGCACATAATTCAAGGTATTCAATCCATCCAGGAAGTACCAAAATGTACAGAGATTTAAAGGAAAATTATTGGTGGCCAGATATGAAGAGGGAAATTGCGGAATGGGTTAGCAGATGTTATACATGTCAGAGAGTTAAAGCCGAACATCAAAGACCAAGTAGATTGCTACAGCCATTGGAGATTCCAGAGTGGAAGTGGGAACATATTGCCATGGATTTCATAGTTGGATTACCAAGGACAAGGGCAAATCATGATGCCATTTGGGTTATAGTGGATAGACTTACCAAGTCAGCTCATTTTCTGCCTATAAATGAAAGATTTTCACTCGACAAGTTGGTTCATATGTACCTGAAGGAAATTGTAGTTCGTCATGGAGTTCCTGTGTCTATCGTATCTGATCGAGATCCAAGAATTAATTCAAGATTTTGGAAGAGTTTTCAAGAATGTTTGGGAACAAGACTGAATATGAGTACAGCCTACCACCCACAGACGGACGGCCAAAGTGGAAGAACGATCCAGACGATTGAGGACATGTTACGTGTTTGTGCTATTGATTTCAAAGGAAGTTGGGACGAGCATTTACCTCTGGTAGAATTTACTTATAATAATAGTTATCATGCCAGTATTGGGATGCCACCCTATGAAGCCCTTTATGGACGCAAATGCAGATCTCCGGTATATTGGGACGGAGTAGGAGAACGCAAAATACTTGGACCTGAACTACTACAGTAGACAAAAGAAGTGGTTGAAATTATCCAAACGAGATTGATAGCCGCACTAGACCATCAAAGGAAATTTGCAGACCAGTCAAGGAAAGACATGGAATTCGAAGAAGGAAGCTTGGTATTACTAAAAGTATCACCGTGGAAGGGACCAACGAGGTTTTGAAAGAAAGGAAAGCTGAGCCCAAGATATGTTGGACCTTTCCAGATTCTAAAGCGCGTTGGCAAAGTAGCTTACGAATTGGCGTTACCTCCGCACATGGAGCACATTCACAATGTTTTTCACGTATCGATGCTTAAGAAGTATAATCCAGACTCCAGGCATGTAATAGAATATGAGCCAATAGAGTTTCAGGCAGATTTGTCATATGTAGAGAGTCCGATAGAGATTCTAGAGGAAAGATAGAAGGTATTGAGGAATAAAGTGGTAAAGCTAGTAAGAGTGTTATGGAGAAACCCAAAGGTTGAAGAGTCGACCCGGAAGTTAGAAAGTGATATAAGAAAAAAGTACCCTCATTTGTTTTCTTAGGAGATTCTGAGGACAGAATCCTTTTAAGGGGGGAAGGATGTAATATCCGGGATATATTGTATAATTATTTTTGCTAATAAATAATTAATATATGTGTTCAGTATCTATTCTGTGAATTATTTGTTAAGTGTTAAATATGTTTGGATGTTTAAAAATATTATTAATTGAGTATTTTAATTTTTATATGTCCAAAATAAAATATAGATAATTGTCATATCTTCCTAATTATTTTAATGTTGATTTATGAATTTATAAGAATCATATGAAATTTATAAAAACTTTTTCCTGGTATTTAAAATCTATTTTATAAAAACGAAAACCAACCGACGTCATCCGTTGTTACGTTTTTGGAACCCGAAACTCTTCCGAGAACTCCTTCCTAACCTAATTGTAATATTCCGAGCATATTCCATGTTTCGACTTTTTCGATCCGGCATACGGTTTGTCATGCGCGGGTCCCGGCGCAACATTTTCGATACAATATTCCTTTCGGTAAATCAATAAAACTCGTATTTTCGATAAATGGGAGCTTTTTATTAAACTATCTCAATTATCACCTCGTAGTACGTGTATCCAGGCGCTGAGAACAAGACCGCAGTACTGATTGTACTGATTTGGATAATTGTCCCGAAAACCGATACCGTTTGGATCAGTTTTTATAAATAAATGTACCGTTTTATATCCGGAATGATCCAACGGGATACTAATTTTCCGTAATTATAAATAGTCTTTTACCGTATTTATTTCGTATCAAAATCATTTGCAGTCAGCTTATATATAATTTTCCAGAGAAAAACCCTAAATTCATTAACCTTTCTGAGAATCAAACCAACAATCGGAGGTGTTACCGGAGTTCGTTTGAAAAGCTCGAGTACTCAAAATAAAGGTCTTGAGGTGTTCTATCAAATTATGTGTTCCAAATCACTGCAGAAATCAAGGTTTATTTTCTGAAAAATTATTTATTTTCTAATTAATTTTATTAAAAATATGAATTTGTGTTCGGATGATTGTTTGTATGATTTGATGCTTGCATGTTGTAGAGCTTGTTTTCCTGATGATTTTCATATGCCATACGTCTGATTTGGAGTTCAATAACATGCTCAAAAGTGGGTTGAATTCTCGAATTTTAAAATTAGGGTTTATAACCCGTATGAATGTTTTCAATTGAAATTTGGGGCTTTTTGATTTAGGGTTTATTAGCTGTTGATTTATAGTGGATTATGTTCCTTATGAAATTTGCAATCGATTGGTATATAGCTCGTTAAAAGAGGATGCTTGAATCGTAGGGAGTTGTCTTTTTAAGTTTTCGATGTTTCGCCGGAAACCAGCAATGTTCTTGGCCAATTTCCGGCCAGGACAAGGATGATTGATGTGTTTTGATTGCATAAATAAGTTCCTGGTAATGTGTAGATTAATTCTGGACAGTTTGGTGGCCTGATGTGGCCGGAATCGTGTTCTCCGACCACACTCCGATTTAAAAATCATATTTCCTATCTATTTTAATTATAAAAATTCGATTTTAATTTTTGAAAATTTCAAAAATCATTATTTTAATTCCAAAAATTATATTTATTTCAAAAAATAAATTTGAATTAATTAGTTAATTAATTTCAGTTAATTTTTAATTGATTAATTAGTCAATTAATCTGAAAATTAATTGATTAATTGATTTAATTAATAATTAATTGATTTTAGTTAATTATTTAATTAGATTTAATTATTTAAAAAGGATTTAAAAATTCAGAAAAATAGTTTTGAGCTTTAAAATATTATTTTAAATTGTTTTCAAGGCTCGATAATTATTATGAAATTATTTTGAAGCCAGAATTGGGCAACCGAACCCTGTTTACTACTTCGATATTGATTCAATGATCTGTTTTAATTCCGAAAAATATTTTAAAAATCATTTTAAATATCTGAAAGCCTATTTATGACCCGAGACTTCTTTATAAATGATATATCATTGATTATGTGATGTGTTATGTGTTATATGTGACTTGTTGGTTAACTATCGGTCTATATATTCGATGTTTACTTGTTTATTGCGTAACTTTCAATCCGTTAATCAGATTTGGGTGAAACGAAGGGTAGATAGATATATGTGTTGAATCAAATCGTATGAGTTGAATATTGATAGATGCTTATGATATGTAAGCAGAAGAGGCAAGGCGTAGGAAAGGGAAACAGATAGTCAAGGAGTAAGACAGTGGTGATTGAGAGCAAGTGCAGTGTAGTAAGTTAGTATCAGGCAAGTGTTCTGAACTTTCTCGAGATATTATAGTGATTGATAGTCCTGTTTTATATTGCAAGTGCTTTGAAGCACTAAACCCTAAACTCTGATTCCAGTTATTGATCTTGAGCTGTAGACTTGATTCTTTCTAAACCACTGATTGTTGCCAAATATGAACCTCAAATATACGATACTACTCCACAAATACATGCAAACTAATTATCAAACACTGAACCAGATTGCTTACACACTCAAACCATTGTATCTTATGCTTTGAAAGGCCAAATCCTTGAAACCCTGAAACACTGATTCTTTTGTTATCCAATTCTTTCACTACCTAGCAGCCAAGCTTTGGAAATATCATATTGATCTTTATGTAGATTGAAACCATTTTCATTATTGAACGTCCAATGTTGTTAATGATCCTGTTTATTGTTTATTACTGCTTATTCTGTTATTATGGTAGAACTGGATTGTTTTTATAAAATTGTGGACCAGATTCGTGGTCAGACCATATAATGGCCAAGTTAGGCCAATGTGTGCCTTGGATCCAGTAGTTAGAGCAGTGCTGTATGATTTGCTCGGGGTTAGTGCGTGACTGATCAGCAGCCTAACCTTGGTTTTTAAAATGAAAATATATTATCCAATTCTAAATCATAATCCATTGTTCACTTGTTATCATAACCATATTTACCTGATGATCATTATTCTCGGTTTTATCATTGTGACTTGCTGAGCTAGTTAGCTCATTTGTGCGATGTTATATTTGTTCTTTTCCAGTTAAGAAAGAACCGGTTGGTACCGAGGATCCCCAGTCCAGCGCGAGAGCTAGGGGTTCAGGTTGATCGAGTTGAGCTAGTAGGCTTCTTTTGGGAGTAATTTAAGTTTATAAAAGTTTGTAATAATGTTTAATACTCAGTTCTGAGTTTGGATAGTTGGGATTTGAATGGTTTATAATATAAATAAGTGTGTTTAGCTTGTGTGCATACTTTAACCTGTTGCGGTCCGTGGTAGTTGGTAAGTAGGGTCACTGCATATTATTATCTTTATCATTGTTATAAGCAGGTTATAAATAAGGTGTGTGTGTGTGGACCCCAAACTTCTGACCCGGGTTTGGAGGGTGCCACAACAACCGCCATCAACTCCGGCCAAAATACGAAATCACGGAATCGTACATGAAATCAAATATTCTATAGTACAAATTAAAGATAAGAACACATACAATCAAAGCCCTAAACTTTCAAAAACCAAATATTCATAGAAATTATGGAGTTATGATTTGAAAATTAAGCATAACTTTAATAATCGTGAATCACTATCCCGGTATCGTTTATTCAATTAAACCCCATGAATCAACTGTAAATCATCTAACACAGCTATATCAATCATCAAAACATCATAATAACCCTAGAATCAAAAAGCCCTGATTCGAACATGAACCCTATAATTCAAAAATCAAAAACTACGAATTAAAACATGAAATTGATGCTAGAAATAGAAAGAACAAATCAAAACCTTCGATTTGAGTACTTGAATCACACGATTTGATGCAGAAATCAGCTAGAAATCACGGCTTAAATTCTTGACCCGAACTGGTTCTTCCCGACCCGATTTTAGAGAATTTTTTGATTTTTCAGAATTTTAATTAATTAATCAGTAATAATTAGGCTCTTTATAGTAGTAAAATTAATACTCCTAATTAAAATTAAGGCACTAATTCTGCATCATTTAAAGTTAATTGACCCCTAATTTTATAATTTTTGAGTATTAAAATTTAATTTGTAAATATTTTATATATACAATATATATGCCAAAATTTCCCAAAATGTGAATAATGCAAAAATACAAAGAAACGGTATAAATAAAAGTCCTTTAATTTTATAAAAATAAAAATGTGATTTTTGTGAGGTTTTTGACACCAATGCGGCCTGGAAAAGTCATTTTTCGCGAAACGAGAAAATTTGTAAAATACCTAGATGTTCAGAATGATGCAATGGTACAACCCCTTTGATTAAAAATAAGGCCCATTAGTTTATTTGAAATATCAGCTATAAAATCATGATTCGGGTCGTATAACTTTTGATATAAAAGCTATAGATGCAAAATAAAATATCTGAAAAATACCCTGAAAATACCTGGACGATACAGAATGCACGTAACACATAGCAATTAGGGTTTTACAGCTAATTACACATAAATAAGACATTAATACACATAATTTATTATAAATATGATATGATACAGACATAATTTCCCAAGACGTTACATCCTTCCCCCCTTAATAGGATTCTGTCCTTAGAATCTCGCTAAGAAAATAAATGAGGATATTTCTCTAACATCTCACTCTCAAGTTCCCAAGTTGATTCTTCAACCATAGGGTTTCTCCACAAAACTCTCACTAAAGATACAGACTTATTCCTCAACACTCTCTCTTGCCGATCTAAAATGCTTACCGGCTGTTCTACAAAAGACAAGTCAGGTTGGATATCTACTGGTTCATATTATATTACATGTCTAGAATCAGGATTATATTGCTTAAGCATTGATACATAAAAACACATTGTGAATATGCTGCATATGAGGCGGTAAGGCTAACTCGTAAGTAACTTTTCCGACTTTCTTCAATATTTCAAATGGTCCGACGTATCGTGGCTTCAATTTACCCTTGTTTCTAAATCTGATCAATACTTTCCATGGAGATTTTTTGAGTAGTACATGCTCTCCTTCTTGGTAGTCCATATCCTTCCTAGTTTGATCTGCACATTTACGTTGCTGATTCTGCGCTACATCTAGTCATCGAATAAGTTCTATCTTTTCTTTAGTCTGTTGAATTAATTCTGGACCCAAAATCTTGTGTTCCCCAACTTTATCCCAATACACTGGTGATCTGCATTTTCTTCCATATAGAGCTTCGTAAGGTGGCATTCCAATGCTCACATGATAGGTGTTATTGTAAGAAAATTCAACTAAAGGTAAATGCTCATCCCAACTGCCTTCGAAATCAATCGCACAAACTCGTAACATGTCTTCGATTATTTGGATAGTTCTTTCACTTTGCCCATCAGTTTGCGGATGATAAGCGGTACTCATATTTAATTTGGTTCCAAGGCATTCTTGAAATTGTCTCCAAAATCTTGAATTGAAACGGGGATCTCGATCAGATACAATAGATATTGGAACTCCATATCGTATCACAATTTCCTTGAGATATAAGTGTACTATCTTGTCGAGTGAAAATCTTTCATTAATCGGTAGAAAATGTGCCGACTTTGTTAGTCTGTCAATGATTACCCATATCGCATCATGATTTGCTTTAGTCCTTGGAAGTTCTACCATAAAATCCATTGCTAGATGTTCCTATTTCCATTCTGGAATATCCAATGGCTGCAATAATCCACTGGGGCGTTGATGTTTCGCTTTAACTCGCTGGCATCTGTAGCATTTACTTACCCATTCTGCTATCTCTTTCTTCGTATTTGGCCACCAAAAGTTTTTCTTCAGATCGCGGTACATTTTTGTACTTCCCGGATGAATGGAATATTTTGAACTGTGCGCATCTCGTAATATTTATTCCTTCAGTTCAGCCACATTAGGGATCCAGACTCTTGATGCAAAGCGTAGAATTCCTTTGTTATCCTCCTGGGTTGTGATTTCTTCTCCCGTTAAGTTGTCATCTTGACTCATCACTTTTTCTTGACATCATCGAATCTTTTCCAATAAATTTGGTTGAAAAGTCATCACGTAGATAGCTTCAGTAGATTCATTGGGAACATGAATCCCAATTTCCAACTTGTCAAATTCCTTGGCTAATTCTTCAGATGAAGTTAACAAATTCAATTTTTCCTTTCGTCTCAGCGCATCTGCCACAACATTCGCTTTCCCTGAATGATAACTAGTCGTAACATCGTAATTCTTAATCAGTTCTAGTCATCGTCATTGCCTCATGTTAGGTTCTTTTTGCGTAAAGATGCACTTCAAACTTTTATGATCCGTGTAGATTTTGCATTTTTCACCATAAAGATAGTGTCTCCAAAGTTTTAATGCAAATACGATCGCGCTAATTCCAGATCATGTGTAGGATACTTCTGTTCATGAGGTTTTAATTGTCACGAGGCATATGCAATGACATTACCATGTTGCATTAGTACACATCCTAATTCGTGGTATGAAGCATCGTTGTAAATGATAAAATTTCCATGCTCATCTGAAAATACAAGTACCGGGGCAGTTACTAACCGATTCTTCAGTTCCTGGAAACTTTCTTCATATTTGTCATTCCATATGAACTTTTTACTTTTTCGAGTCAACTTGGTCAGTGGTGTTGCTATCTCCACAAAATCTTTGACGAACCGTCTATAGGCACCTGCCAATCCCAAGAAACTTCGAACTTCTGTTGGTGTCTTCGGCCTTTCCCAATTTAACACGGCTTCAATCTTTGCTAGGTCAACTTGAATGCCTTCTTTACTAATGATATGCCCTAAAAATTGTAATTCCTTTAACCAAAACTCGTATTTCGAGAACTTC
The DNA here is from genome assembly GCF_009905375.1 of Apium graveolens. Classification (NCBI taxonomy): domain Eukaryota; kingdom Viridiplantae; phylum Streptophyta; class Magnoliopsida; order Apiales; family Apiaceae; genus Apium; species Apium graveolens. The sequence continues at coordinate 16,266,000 of NC_133653.1, forward strand.
GCGTACAGTCGTTCTTTTCTTAGAATTTATAAAGCAATCCTCAAATGCTAGGCATGCCCTTCTTCAGTCTTTGAATAAATCAAGATGTCATCAATAAATACAATCACAAACTTATCCAAGTACCTCTTGAATACCCTGTTCATCAAGTCCATGAATGCTGCTGGCACATTGGTCAAACCAAATGCCATTACGAGGAACTCATAATGTTCATATCTGGTATGAAAAGCAGTCTTGGGAATAACTTCAGCTTTGATCTTCAATTGATGATAGCCCAATCTCAAATCTATCTTAGAAAACCATGTGGCTCATTTTAGTTGATCAAACAAATCATCGATTCTCGGTAAAGGATATTTATTCTTGATAGTCAGCTTATTCAATTCCCGGTAATCAATGCATAGTCGCGCTGTCGTCTTTCTTCTTTACGAACAATACCGGTGCACCCCATGGAGATACACTGGGTTTTATTACTCCTCTATCTAGAAAATCTTGCAATTGCATTGACAATTCTTCCATCTCGATTAGTGTCATTCGATACGGAGCTTTCAAAACTGGTTCTGTACCTGGCGCTAGAACAATCGTAGATTCAATTTCTCGGTCTGGCGGTAACCCTGGAAGCTAATCTGGAAAGACGTCAGGAAATTCACATGCAACTGGAATATCTTTTATTTTGAGACTTCCTTTCTCTGTATCTAACACGTAAGCTATATACATCTCACATCCCTCTCGAAGCAATCTTTTGGTCTACATTATTATCAGAAATTTCTTTCGCTGTTTTTCGCCTCTGAACATTACTGTTGCATTTTCCACAGTTCGCAATTTTACTTTCTTGTTTGCACAATCGATTTCAGCATTATGACAAGCTAACCAATCCATTCCCAGAATAACGTCAAATTCTCCTAACTTAAAAGAAATCAGGTCTACGGAGAACTAATGTTCGGCTATTTCGATATCGCACGCAGGACATACTCGATCTACCGGAACTTGGTCGTCATTCGCTAATTTTATAATTAACGTCTCCCCCAACCATTGAATTTCACAATGTTACTTATCAAGAAATTCCTCAGAAATAAAAGATCATGTAGCTCCAAAATTAATTAGTACTTTTGAATTTACGGAGTTCACCAAAAGCGTACATGCAATTACACTAGGACACTGCACGGCTTCTTTCATTGTCATGTTGAAAGTTCTTCCTCTGGGCTGATTAGGCTGCGGTGGAGGAGGTAATGCCAACACTTTAGAAATGCTAGCTGCCATTGCTAGTCCTTTACAATTCCTAGCGATATGCTCATTCTTTCCACACTGGAAGCGAGTAACTTCTATTTTTCCCGTTGGACATTCATTAGAATAGTGCCCTTTCTGCTTATATTTGAAACACGTCACATCTACTTTGATACAGACGCCGATATGTTTTCGACCACAAGTCTTGCAGTACGGCACTGGGACTCTGACAATTCCCTGCTGGCTGGAGCTTGAAAACGATTACCTGTTCGCTGGTTGCCTTGTCCTATCCTTTTAAAATTCATATTTGTTCGAGCATGGAATCCCGGCTTCCTGTTGGAGCGGCTTTGCAAACTTCCCTGTCCTTTTTCCTTTTAAGATCTTTCACTTTCTCCCTCAATAATCAGGGCTTTCTGGACCACGGCGGTATAAGTCGTTAGTTCAAAAACTGCAACTTGGCCGTGAATCCATGGCCATAATCCTTCTTGAAATCTTTGGACTCATTTCTCCTTAGTATCAACTTGTTCTGGAACAAATCTAGCCAACTCAGTAAACTTGGCTTCATATTCTGTCACGGACATACTTCCTTGCTTTAATTCCAAAAACTTAATCTATATCTGATTCTTCACATAGCGAGGAAAATGTTTCTCTAAAAACAGCTCTTTAAACCTATCCCAGGTTACAACGTCTTCACCTTCTAAGGCCTTCTTAGATTCTCACCAATAATTCGCTTCTCCTTTCAACAAGTAACTAGCAAAATCTGTCTTTTGGTCTTCACCTACCTTCACGAGTGCAAATGCTTTCTCTCTTTCTTTCAACCAAGTGGTAGCCTTAATAGGATTTGTTGTTCCCTCAAATCCTAGAGGCTTAACCGACTGAAATTGCTTGAAAGTAACAACGGGTATAGCTGGTGGTATCTGGGGTTCAGGACGAGGTGGTTGTTGTAACATTTGTTGTTGAATCTGTTGATGTTGTTGTTGCATTTGCTGCTGCATCATTACCATTTGTTGTTGCATCAGATGGAACATTTGGTTCATGGTATCATTGGTCTGTTCTTCAGAGTTGTTGTTGGAGGTTTCAGTTCTAGTCTTTCTCTTTGGTGACACTTTCTGATAATAAAACAAGTGATGTCTTTTTAACAGTTTATTAAACAATTGACAATAGGTAAGAAAATAATTTATCCTGTATTAACAAAATTTAAATAATGGTTCGGAAAAAAAATAGTTTGCTTAATATAAAATCGGGAAATGTAAACAGTTAAATAAAATGATTTGATTGATATTTATATTATTTTTTTACAGAATTTAAAGTACGAAAAGCTGTAAAATAATAAAGTAAAGGTAAATGCTGTAAAACTGTAAAGACTGAAATTTAAATAAAAGAAAATTTGAAAAGGTTCATTTTATATATCTAACACCAGCCTCAGGTGTGAATGCTTGATATACAAAAGTCTCGCTCAAGTGGTCATGGATGCTGCTACAAGTCAGGCTACTACTACACACATACACTACTACCCATACTATACTAGCTGTATCTATATACATCAGTCATCTACACTACATCTCTCTCATATAGTCAGAATCTTAAAACCCCGGCGGTATACGCCTCAACTCGTCTCGGAGTACCTGAACCACTGTCTGTGCTAGACGGAAAACCCTATAAAACTCCGCAAAGGAAGGCGGCCCGTCATGTGTCAAAGCATCTAACTCAAATGTAGCACTCATCAGGGTAGACTGTAACCTCTGTCTCATCATATAATCTGGTTTTAGTGCGGCTAATGGTCCTCAGTCTCTCTGATCAAACAAATACATAATTTCTCTACACTGAGCTCTCCATTACTCAGTGTACTCTCTCATAACACTGTAGTCATGATACGGGTGCATGTATGGTTGTGCAATATGACCTACTGACTCCTGCGACGAAACTCTCTACATCCCTGCAGCACCCTGTTGTGGTAATCCCAATTGTAACTCTACCTCATGCTCACCCATACCCTCAACTGGAACCATCTGGAATATCTCTAGCTCTGGAGCATGTACCGAAATAGGAGCTAACACTGCTGGTGGTGGAAGCTCTGGCTCAATACCTGGCATAAACTGATGTTCTACTGGAAGTAGAGGTGGAAGCATCAGCTCAAAGAACTCTAGTGGATTAAACATCTCTACTGGATCAGGAATCAGATCTGGCACTGGTGGTGCTGGCTCCTGGGGCAATGGTGGAGGAGGTGGAAGAGGTGGAAACATATACTAAGACACTGGTTGTAACACCCCCAAATCCGGGGTCGGGGATCCGGGTTGTCACGAGTTCCATATCCCTTAATAACACCCAATCTTAATAATAAATCAACTACTCTGTACTATGACCCCACAATAAACACACACACCACACGTTATAGTCTCAGAGATGAACATCCAAAAAAATAATCACAAGTCATTTTATTCCACAATTATATGTCAATACACCTTGAAAAGGTTTCTGAATAAATTTACATTTCTTTGCCATTATTACAATTCATAAATATACATAAATCTGGTACATCAAAAGTTGAAAGCCTAGCCTATTGGTAGTTCCTACCTCAGCTACAGCGACATCAACGCCTATAGGAAACTGCGGAATGTTTCCTATCCGCTCGCGATTTGGGAGCTTGGTCCTGTTCATCTTGTCTATCTGATGTTGTGTGATGAAAAAAGAAAGCAAGGGTGAGCAGCAAGCCCACCAAAATAATATATATAATGATTAACAATATATGAGCCTTCTCATAGTACTCATGAAAGTCTTGGTCAAAAGGAATGAACCAAGTTTGATATCTTAATGCGATGAAGTCGCAAAATATTCAGTATATATACATATATACTTTTCAAAATCTTAGAAGTCCTCTTCCATGTATAATATACACAATATTCCAGTTTATAACTGTATAAAAATATCGTTGCAAGGTGATCTCATATATCTAACCTTGTCTCAACGTTTTTCTGAAAATCTTTGTCATGCATAAGATAATCATTTACTAGATATAAGTTTAAAATATGAAGTTACCAGATGCTCCAATATACTTATATCTTTTCCAAATACTACTTGAACTACCACCGTTCAAGTTATAATTAGTTTCAAAAGTTCATCACACTGATGAGACTACAAGATAAGACTTGTATAGATTCAATCTTTGAAATATTTTGAAGGAAATGAAGTTATGATATACCTCATTAAGTCCCGATATATATATACACCTATATATATACATACGTTTCCTGAAAACCTCTGTCATGTAAAGTATGAACTTAATTGCAATATCCAATAAATTTGGAAAGGAAAGAATTTTGGCATAAACCTGATATCTTGCTGATCAGGCAAAGATACCAATAAGTAACCTTTTCTACTAGTAGATGGACGAATTCCCCACTGGTCATCACCCTGGTCGCAATAGTACCTTATGCTGGACTGCCACTCAGCCACTTATACATTTGATGGACTCCCACTGAGCCACTTACACTATCATGGACGCCCACTGAGCCCATGTTGCTTATGCTGACTCGATAGATGGACTTACTTCCCGAACGTTGGGTAAGTAATCAATTCATTTACTAAAACTGCAACCTTGTTGTGAATATAAAATACATCATAGAGCCGGATCCCTCAGGTTTTGAAGACTCGAAAACACTTTAAAGAGTGTTTGGAGTAATGCTGATTTAATGAAGTAAATCAGTCCCAATATATTTAGAAAATGTCTGAATATTATTATTTAAATAATATTCTCATAAAGATAATCCTTATAAAAATAATCGAAGTAGAAGTATTAAAACTTATACTTGAAATGGATATTAAATAACCAAAGATATACTTATATAAAAGTACTATCTTTATTTGAATAATCGAAAATAAGTTTGATTATTGACACCTTATTCTTTAATAAAATAAAGAATATATTTCAGTAATAAGCGGAGTCATAATACCTCGAATGAATATTATAAATAATATTCATAAAATAAAGGAGTCATACATCCTCAAATGAATATCCAAGTAATATTCAATAATAATATAAAGGAGTCATAAGCCCTCGAATAATATTCGAAATAATATTCAATAAATAATATAAAGTTATTGAATAACCCTTATTCGATTAATAGTTTTGAAAACTATAACCATATATATATATAAATATATATATACATATATACAAAATCTACTCGGGATCCTCGACTCCCGGTTTTAGAAAATGTTTTCACCTTTTGGGTCCCTATAATAAGGGTATATGCAGATTACCGCTATTCTCTAGCATAGGTATTATCAACTGAATCAACAGATATATATGGAAAGAATACGAAACAGGCATGCATATATATATACCATAGCAGCATGCTTCAATATATTGCAACATTTGCTAATTAACCAACATGCATCTATCGCAAGATAATGCATATACATATATACATCACAACAACAGTATAACGGGTAGAAAACTTGCCTGAGCGACTTGGGGTTACGAATGGCCCGGGATGAGTCTGGTAACCTATAAGCAACAAGTAAGTTGGAATTAAACCAAAGTCACTTGTAAATCTATACTCTAACCAACTCAGACTCTAACGCTCATTTTGCGCTTAACGATTTACTTAAGTCACTCGACTACCCTCGGCTCCACCATTTTTAATAAATTAACCATTACGAGTTTTAAGGCGATTCTTTCGCGAGTGGCTTACCAACTGCCTAACACACTTACCATAATTGTTTCATACATTAATTAACCCTTTTTGGTCTTTAACCTATGTTTCAAAGTAAGGCGAGGGGAAAAGTTTCGTTCACGAAACGCCGTTACTCGAAACGGTCGTTTCTCCTAAACCGTGCATCGGAATCGAACGAACTACATATCAAAACGAAGCTCGTAACATGAGCTATCTAGAAATGGCAATGGTCAACATCTAGCAGGGGGTTCTCGGGTCCTAATGTTATGAACAAAAGCAGTCCAAAGTAAATCGGACATTATGACGGCTATGTTTACGCGATTTCCCAATTTAAACCATTCCAAATCAACCACAATTCAACCCACAATCACAACCCAATAAAAACTCCATCCAAACTACATCATACAGCCCCAACAACTCCACATTAACAATTTATACTTATTCCCCACATGAACTAAAAGCTTTACTTAGGTTCATTAACTAATAACCAAGATTTCCAACTCCAAAAATATCACAAAATCAACCCATCTCTAAACACACAATAATCATGCCTCTCACCAACTAAACTACTCATAACAAGCTTTAAACATGATTACAAACCCATTACACTAACCCATCATCTCAACATTAGGAAATCTAAACAACGAACTTAAAACTAAGATCATGAAGAGTTATACCTTCCTTGAAGCTTTTAATCCATGAAAGATCCTTGGAATGCCCATGGAAGCCTTAATCTAACCTCCTACAAGCTTGTTCTTTCAAAGAAATCAAGAACACAAAAATTAATTTCAAGAAAGTACTATTCACCATCTTCTTCCTTGATTTCTAGAAAAAGATTGGCTTGGAATTAGAAGCTTAAACTTATAGGAAATATGTAACTTAACTAGGAGAAGCTAGGATAATTACCTTGTAAAATAGCAAGTGGAGGAGCTTGGACTTCCCATTTCTTAAGAAAGAAGCCGAGAGCTTCATGAAGAAATGGAGGAATTGGTGTTTTGTGATTTGTTTTGCTTGGTTGCTAGGTTTTTGTTTTGTTTTAGGTCAATTACCCATTTACCCTTGATTTTGTGTGGTTAATATTCCACCACATTTCCTTCCCTCTTATGTCATGCTTGCATCACTTTGTGATGTCATCACCCCTCCTTTGTCCTCTTTCTATTGGTTGGATGACACCATCCTCTCTTATCCTTTTGATTAACTTCCTAATTGTTTGCCTAATGACCGCTGATCTGTTATACGGTTCGCTTAACTTTCGTTTTCGTTTATCGTTTGAGGGATCATATCCGTGATCTTATTACTTGGGTTTCCTTAACCTTTCTCAATACATTATAATCCTTTTATGATCCTCTCTTATAATCCTTTAATTTAAATCCTTTTTATCCTGTTACCTTATACTCAATTCTTTCCGTATCTAGTGGATTTCCGGGAAAAATCAAAGTGTTCGGAATTGGATTCTGACGATCTTTACATACACTTATATACCACATAGAGTACTAATAATATCCCATAAGATCAATAACAGAACCCCTACATAGTGTGGCATGAAAAGTTTTCTCATTCAGCAAAAACACTATTCATAAGGGTTTCAAAAATTTTCCAAAAAATTGGGGTTATTACAGTCTCCCCTCCTTAAAAGGATTACGTCCCGGAATCAGATGGAAAATGAATAGGGATACTCTCTTAGCATTACACTTTCTAACTCTCAAGTAAATTTTCCCACATTGTGGTCCTACCACCAAACTCCGCCTAGTTTGATAACCCTTCTCCTAAGCACTTGTTCCTTTTCACTCTATAACCCTTCATGGTTGCTCCATATAGGTTACGTCTGGTTGCATGTCTATGCGCTCATATGCCCCTATTTATCTGGCATCCGAATTACACTTCCTTAACATTGATACGTGAAACATGTTATGACTTGCTACATGTTCTGGGGTAAGGCTAGCTCATATGCTAACTTCCCAATACTTCTTAATATATCCAAGGGTCCAACAATTGGTGGACTTAGCTTTCCTTTCTTTCCGAATCTCATTAATTCTTTTCAAGGGAATACTTTTAACAATACAAGGTTCCCTCCTTCCTATTCTTTGTCCTTTCGTGTCAAATCGTCATACTTCTTATGTCCTTCCTGGCTACTACCAGTCGTCCTCTGATTAGATCTATTATATCCCTGGTCCTTTGGACTACTGCGGGTCCGAGCATCTTGCGCTCTACAACTTCATCCTAACATAAGGGAGATCGACATTGTCTTCCCTCAAGGATCTCATAAGGCGATACCTCAATACTGACATATGATCTATTGTCGTAAGAAAACTCAACCCGTGTTAAGTGATCATTCCAATTTCTTTCAAGTCTATTGCACAGACTCTCATTATAGCTTTTAGCATTAGAGCTTTTGCTTCTCAATACCCATTCTTTTCCAGTTCGTAATCGCTACTACCTTCCGTTCCTAATATTATACTGGTTATACTTTTGCTCGTTAGCGTTCTATAACCTTTTAATAACCACGTCAACCTTAGTATCACGAATGTGTTTCCATTCCGAATACTACCACAACTTTACTACTCCTTTTTCAGTTGTTTCTATTTCCCAAAGTTTGATCAATCATATAGAAGTAAAGGAATTTGTTGAGAGATCACTATGATCATGAACACTTGTTATATCGCATAGTTAGTACAGAAGGTGGCCAGCCTTTAGTACTTGACAAGCAATTAAACAATAGCTGGTATCCTACTCGGCTTCTATCACACAGATAGATAGTCATTCGGCAATACCTCCCCTTCTGGAAGGGTTGTTCTTCTCAGCTTACATGAAATGAAAAGAAGAGAAAAGAACGAACTGAAGAGAATTGTATATATGAAAAAAATATACTGCCACAAAATATCTGGCTTGGAACCTACCTCTGAACTATAGAGGTTTGTCATTGGAGAACAAAACATAAATGTATTTATATCAACCTCAAGTATTATAGCATCGTATTTCACATGCCTAAATATTTTTGCTATTCCGTCCATCATTCTATGGACCCATGCTCTTCTTCGAGCTTATACACAATCACCTTTGAAACTCCCTCGATATCGAAAATCGAATCTGGGATCTCATTTTAGACATCATCGTTACTAGAATTCTATGCTTGCACCGCAACCTTCCTCATATAATGATACGACTCTCTATTGATAAGAAAGAATAAATATTCAATAGGTAGATACTCTACTTAATTAGTCTATCAATGATAACTTATACCCCACCACGACCCGATTAGTGGTACTCAATCTCAACATCCATTCCAATACAACTCTCACGGTTGTAATCAGCTCATTACTCGCAGAATCATTGCTGCATTACTATGGTCCACCACTGACCTACTGTCGTCATTCACTTTCCATGAAATCTTAATATCTAACCATACGGAGTCCATACATGTCGTATAGAATACTTCTAAGGAGTTAACATAATCACCAATCATAATTCATGAAGAACACTCCAAACTCTGACGTACTTTCAGGATATGAAGTAGATAAAATTGCAGAAGAGTTTCAGTCAAAGCAACGATAGCAGGTTAATACCATTCTTAATCATATGCCTTCGATAGAAGACTTAACTCAAAGGTTTGTTTGGTCCTTTTTGGAATATGGTCCTGGCTTATTCTCAAGATAGTACCTTCTAAGATAGATAGCCTGCTCATGGCGATTACACGAATTAAACCTTTACCAACTACTATTAGGGTTGGGTATTTGCACAGTCATCAGAAGGAATTTCAATCTCTCAAACCATAAAACAACCTTTACGGCTTCAACCATTATTACTGTATTCCTCTGGCACGAGCGCCTGTAATTGTCCTCTTACATTTAAAGTGTCGGCCACCTCTTTGGCCTTTCCTGATAGTAATATTTCCTTACAATCAATGTCGTCTTAACCACTTTCACTAATTTTCTACCCTATTTCCGATCACTGCTTGAGTGAAGATGTTTTCCTTAAAATCAGATGAGTAAAAAAAATATCACCATTTTTCCATAAGTTATTGCCTCAGTATTTAGAGGCTAATCACTGTCAAGACTGACTCTCAATCATACTTAGAACATCTTTTATCCTGGGCCCTAATTGCCCTGAACAATTTCAACCTTTACTGGTTCGATTCATACTTTCTCGTGGTTTAACACGTGCCCCACTTGGCATCATTATAATTACGTCATATTTCCTTTATCCACATTTCTATTCTTGAGAATTTTGAATATTACCTTTTTCCTTGTAAAACCTCTAAGGTTATCCTTCAATCGTTCCTCCTGTATTCCCTAGATACAAGGTATATCAAAATACCATTTACTAATACTAGAACCATTGTCTATATACTTCTGAAAAATTTCTCCACTGATCCTTAAAGGTTATTAATACCTTAATCCTTTCCAATTCATACTGTCAAAACTTATACTATCCCTATTAAGGGTGAAATGCCAACCTTTAGGCATTCCCCTAGGATTCGTTTTAAGTTACCGATGTTCTATCCTTAATTCCACCTTTAAAAAGGTACACGCATCCTTCCATGGATAAATCAAGTCATATATCCCTGATAAGGGTGTCTTGTTCAATCATTCCCACCTCGATAGTATATGCCTAATTTTCACAATAACATCTGTATTCAAAATGAGGTCAATCAATTATGGCCTCCAAAAGATAACAACGGTTATCCGCTTTTCTTTCCTAATTTGGTAACGATAACAAGGATGTTCTGGAAGATATTGTTCGTGTTCAACGCGAACTTCTTCTTAATAATTCCTTATTTACTTTTGTTGTTTATCTCAACAGTCACCTCAATGTTGGGATTCTTTCATACATGGCGTCTCCCTTTCTGGGTATCAAGCCACCAGTCTTACACTTCACATTCTTGAAGGTCACTTCCTGCATCCAATTTTTCCTAATTTTCTTACTTCCTTGTCTCCCTAGTCTATCCGTGTCTCATTATTTATCCTTCGAACTATCTCAAGGTTTCATCGAATACTGTCAACTTCAAGGGAATTAACTATACGTATCGCTTACGCCTTCAAACCTTGAATTTATCTCATGATCAGTCACCATCGCGCTGATGATGACATACTTCTCTATATTTATTGCAAGGGTTTCTTAGGGTTTCCCATACCTAACTCCCTTATCACTTCTCAACTCTATTTCCTTTATATTCATTTCCACTTCAATTCCTTTTTATTTTCCTTTCTCTTATCCTTATTTCATGAACCAACACAACATAAGCATTGATTTCAAACATCCCGTCATTCTGGATTCGTGCCCTCGGAACGAATCTTGATAACTTTTACAACTTAGATTCATAATTCATCATACTCGTCTACCTTTGTTCTGGCTCTAAAGCTTTTACACTATCTCCATAACCTTGGGAATTACTTTCCCGAAAACAATTGACTGAACTTTAATCAGTTTATTCTAACCTCTGGCTCCGTGCCTTTCTTGGTCTTTCACCAGTGGTGGGCCCTTCTCTTAGGAGGGTAAGTGACAAAACAGTCTTTTGTGATTCGTCAATCATTTAGAATTTCAAATGATTCCTATATTTCCTTTAGCCAGGCTCTTGCCTCGACTGGGTCAGCTTGTTCCTTGGAATTTTAAGGGCTTAGCGACTTAAAGGCCCTGAAAGAATTTCTCACCGCATTGTTTCCTCAAGGTGGTGGTTGGGGATAATAGTCTAAGTTCTGTCTAGATAGGTCCATAAATTGCCGTATAGGAGTACCGTCTCGGGTCTCCTTTCCTTACTCGACTTTCTGTTTCCTTAGTATGAAATGTTTCATCCTTCTCCCATACTTGGGGTTATCTTATACGTTAAAATCCTCATTTTCCACTTCATTATGTTATGGGCTCCTTCTATCTTGATGGCGACCTCCCTGACTATCACGTTCAGGGTTTGCTCTAAATCTTATTCCACAACTAGCTTTCATCTAAGATTTCATCTTTAAGTTCTTGAACATTTGGAACCCAAATTCTGTAGGAATGCCTCATTATTCCCTTATCATCTTTCTCGGTATTAATCTCTTATCTATTTGTTGGCCTTCTGCCTTCATTCATCACTTTTTCTGGCACACTATGTTCTTTTTCAATAATTCGGGCTGTATTGCAATCTCAAACAGCTTTTCGGTACCGGCTCCGGTTACCTTCACTTCTATCTCCAAAATCTCTTATAAACTCTCCCAAAGACATTATCATCTTGAGTCTCTCCTTTTACTAAGGGCATCAGCCACCACATTGGCTTTCCCCGAATGATACAGAATCTCCCAATCATAATTCTTGATTAGCTCTAACTGCCTCCTCTGGCGTATGTTTGAGCTCTTTCCACGTAAAAATGTACTAGAGCTCCTATGGTTTGTGTAAATCTCGCACTTCTATCCATACAGGTAGTGCCTCCAATCTTTAGGGCAAAACTATTGCCATGAGTCCAAGCTCATGGGTGGGGATATCGAATTTTATGTTCCCTTAATGGTCTTGATGCGTACGCGATTATCTTGTTGTGCTGTATAAGAAGCACCCTAATTCCTTATGTGAAGCGTCAATACAAATCACAAAATCTCCTTTTTCCATCCGACAATGCCAACATAGGGGTCGCCACCAACCTTTGCTTCAGTTCTTAAAAGCTGTTCTCGCATTTCTCTGTCTATTCGAACTTCTCAGTCTTATGAGTAAGCCGCGTTAAAGGGGCTACTATCTTTACAAACTTGAACGAACCTCCGGTAGTGACCGACCAATCCTAGCTCTGGTAGTCGACCTAACCATGGTCATCAATTCATCAGTGGTCCTTTATTCATTCTTGTTAGGATCTTCCACGAGATCCTCCTCAGCAACAATCCCATCTAGGACAACATCCTCAACCATTACATCCTCAATATGAACATCATCCGGTCCTGCGTTAGGACGCTCTATCGGATCCACAATCCGATCTCCAATTAGTAATAAAACATCATCGCGTCGTTGCTCCTCAACCTCAGGGTTCGGAGTCCCGCTACCATATACGATAACGAACTACGCCTCTATCGCTACATTTATAAGGGTTCCCATAAGGGTTTTAACTGTCGGTACTACGTTAGGTAGCCCGACTATTGAACTTGGCAAGAGTTCTTATTATCTTAGTGAACTTATTATCTTAACGTCACATAATCTCTGAGGTTTTATAACGCTTAGCTCTGATACCACTTTTGTAACACCCCCAAATCCGGGGTCGGGGATCCGGGTTGTCACGAGTTCCATTTCCCTTAATAACACCCAATCTTAATAATAAATCAACTACTCTGTACTGTGACCCCACAATAAACACACACACCACACGTTATAGTCTCAGAGATGAACATCCAAAAATATAATCACAAGTCGTTTTATTCCACAATTATATGTCAATACACCTTGAAAAGGTTTCTGAATAAATTTACATTTCTTGCCATTATTACAATTCATAAATATACATAAATCTGGTACATCAAAAGTTGAAAGCCTAGCCTATTGGTAGTTCCTACCTCAGCTACAGCGACATCAACGCCTATAGGAAACTGCGGAACGTTTCCTATCCGCTCGCGATTTGGGAGCTTGGTCCTGTTCATCTTGTCTATCTGATGTTGTGTGATGAAAGAAGAAAGCAAGGGTGAGCAGCAAGCCCACCAAAATAATATATATAATGATTAACAATATATGAGCCTTCTCATAGTACTCATGAAAGTCTTGGTTAAAGGAATGAACCAAGTTTGATATCTTAATGCGATGAAGTCGCAAAATATTCAGTATATATACATATATACTTTTAAAAATCTTGGAAGTCTCTTCCATGTATAATATACACAAAGTTCCAGTTTCTAACTGTATAAAATATCGTTGCAAGGTGATCTCATATATCTAACCTTGTCTCAACGTTTTTCTGAAAATCTTTGTCATGCATAAGATAATCATTTACTAGATATAAGTTTAAAAGATGAAGTTACCAGATGCTCCAATATACTTATATCTTTTCCAAATACTACTTGAACTACCACCGTTCAAGTTATAATTAGTTTCAAAAGTTCATCACACTAATGAGACTACAAGATAAGACTTGTATAGATTCAATCTTTGAAATATTTTGAAGGAAATGAAGTTATGATATACCTCATTAAGTCCCGATATATATATATACACCTATATATATACATACGTTTCCTGAAAACCTCTGTAATGTAAAGTATGAACAGAATTGCAATATCCAATAAATTTGGAAAGGAAAGAATTTTGGCATAAACCGATATCTTGCTGATCAGGCAAAGATACCAATAAGTAAACCTTTTCTACTAGTAGATGGACGAATTCCCCACTGGTCATCACCCTGGTCGCAATAGGACCTTATGCTGGACTGCCACTCAGCCACTTATGCATTTGATGGACTCCCACTGAGCCACTTACACTATCATGGACGCCCACTGAGCCCATGTTGCTTATGCCGACTCGATAGATGGACTTACTTCCCGAACGTTGGGTAAGTAATCAATTCATTTACCAAAACTACAACCTTGTTGCGAATATAAAATACACCATAGAGCCGGATCCCTCAGATTTTGAGCGAGTATTTAAATCCCCTTTTTAAAAGGAAGATCTTAAATATAAAAATGAGTTTTGGGATCCGCTCTAACTTTTAAAAATCATTTTGAAGACTCGAAAACACTTTAAAGAGTGTTTGGAGTAATGCTGATTTAATGAAGTAAATCAGTCCCAATATATTTAGAAAATGTCTGAATATTATTATTTAAATAATATTCTCATAAAGATAATCCTTATAAAAATAATCGAAGTAGAAGTATTAAAACTTATACTTGAAATGGATATTAAATAACCAAAGATATACTTATATAAAAGTACTATCTTTATTTGAATAATCGAAAATAAGTTTGATTATTGACACCTTATTCTTTAATAAAATAAAAAATATATTTCAGTAATAAGCGGAGTCATAATACCTCGAATGAATATTATAAATAATATTCATAAAATAAAGGAGTCATACATCCTCAAATGAATATCCAAGTAATATTCAATAATAATATAAAGGAGTCATAAGCCCTCGAATAATATTCGAAATAATATTCAAATAATATAAAGTTATCGAATAACCCTTATTCGATTAATAGTTTTGAAAACTATAACCATATATATATATATATATATATATATATATATATACAAAATCTACTCGGGATCCTCGACTCCCGGTTTTAGAAAATGTTTTCACCTTTTGGGTCCCTATAATAAGGGTATATGCAGATTACCGCTATTCTCTAGCATAGGTATTATCAACTGAATCAGATATATATGGAAAGAATACGAAACAGGCATGCATATATATACCATAGCAGCATGCTTCAATATATTGCAACATTTGCTAATTAACCAACATGCATCTTTCAAGATAATGCATTATTACATCACAACAAACAGTTATAACGGGTAGAAACTTGTTGAGCGA